>NC_058146.1:9804235-10124444 GCF_011075055.1 Mangifera indica
CTGGGTCCATCTGCAACCACTTTAATGCAGCTGCTGGGCAAACTCTCTTAGCCACTGCAGTCTCAAATATCAGCAGAGAAGGAAGCTGCTACACTGGTATTCCAGCCTCAGGTTCTTTTCTTGGGATTGTAGATGACAGCTCCTACAGAAAAGATGGAAGAATAGTTTGTATTGATCGTGTCGAATGCCTTCTATGTTCTGTTTTTACAATATTTTTTGTATAGTCTACACTTGTAAGTCAGGCCTGCCTTATTATCAGCATGTAAATTTTGGTTTGTTATTTTGTTTCTCTTTTAACTCAGTCAGGGTAAGAACTCTGGTAGACCTTCAAGAAAAAATTAAAGAGAATTTTTTGTGTGTACATATTGTGCGGTCCTGACATGGCCTAGTTTGTTAGGCTGTAGCTTGTGTTTCTAGCTGCCTCCCTAATGGGGAGGTTGGGCCTAGGCTGTTCTTAGTCCCTTCCAAGTGATCTGTTGGGTTTTTTTCTAATACAGTTATTTATTTGAAAAAAAAAATAATAGAAAACAAAGAAGAAGCAGAGTAATGAGGAGATTAAGGAGTTCAGAAGTACAAATAATAGTCAAGTACATAATTTCTTTTTGTCCTTTTGATATAGTTATTCCTTTTGTTCCAGTTAATTGTTTAACAGTTTCTCGATTCCTTCTTTTATAGAAGGAAGGACGCAAATTGTAATTTGATAAATTTTTCATAGAACAGAACAGAATCATATATTTTCTTTCAACAAATTGTAATTATTTGTCGTTCTTGCCTCTTTTTGCCCTAAGTCATCGCTCACGACCCAATATAACATGACCAATGTTTTTTAACATATTTCTTTCATTATTTTTAATATATCTGAGAGAGATTTCTGAAAAAAGAAAAAAAGTTCATGTTCGAAATTTTGAACTAGAAGAATAAAGTTCATGATATCGAGGTATTTATACTTGTTGTAACTTCAATCATTATTATTTTATTAATAATGCAATTATATGAAATAGTGTTTTACAATAAATGGTGTTAGAGGATTAGATTAAATAATATTTGAGGGTAAAATGATATTTTACAATGAAAGGTTTTACAGATATGTTAGATAATATTTAGGGTAAAATGATATTTTACAATATAGGGGTAAGGTGATATTTTTTCAAAACAGTATCACATTAATCAAAGTATATTAATAGTTATAATATATAATTGAATTATGGAATAAATATAATTGTGTAAAATAAATCTGTAATAGTATTTTCAGTCATATTATTTATGTTGATTATATATTTTATTGTAGGATTAATCTAAATGGTTGGATATGTTTCAATTAGATACAATGGGAAATGGATAGATATGGGTGAAAATGTAATAAAATATGTTAGAGGTAATAGAAAATTGATTAAAATTTCAGAACACACGACATTCAAAGAATTAATTCAAATGGTGAGCGACAAATGTAATATAGATTAAAGGATATTTAACATTCAGGTAAGCATGAAATCAAAACATCTTGATGATGACATCCTGATTGAAATTTCGAATGATGAAGATATTGAAGTTCTTAACGGTCTATCTAACCTCTTTGAATAATGTGTTCTAGTTTTTGTAATAACTATAGTTAATGATGATAGTTATGAGGCTCAACAAGCAGATGAGGGTTTACAAGATGGCGAGTCAAGTAGTTATTCAGAAAATCAAACTATTGGTTTAGAAGATATTCAAAATATCGAGATCAATTCGAAACAAGAATTTTCAGAAGAAGATTTTGCGTATATAAATGAAGTTGATGTTGATGCATTGTATCGTGTGGAATAATTTCTTCATGGCAATGGAAAAAATTTTTCAGAATGGAGTGAATTTAACAGAAAGGTTGTGTATGATATTCCAATCGAATAATCGAAAGTCAAAGAGAAGACACATGTTAATGAAGATATCGAAGGTATAAGTAGTTTTTCAAAAATAAATCATGATAATGAAAATGTTCGTATTGATGTATTTCATTAGTTATTACCTTTTCCTGACTAGTCATCTACATCCAAAAGCCCAAAAGTGTCAAGCGATAGTGATTCTCTAAAAATTGATACATTATTTTTAAGTAAACAACATGTCATTGATACAATAAGTTGAGATGCTATTCAAAAGGGATATCAGTTTACAGTAGACAAGTCAAACACGGGCAAATGGATGGTTAAATATCGTAACGAAGAATGTAAATAGGATGCAAGGGCAATTAGGGTGGGAGAAAGTGATAGTTTTGAATTACATCATTTGGATAGTCATCACACATGTTCTAAAGACCAGATATTACCTCATCAAAGGCAAGCAGACACCCGAGCTTTAGCACAAATTTTGAAGACCAAATTTATATTAGTTGATCATGTTTATCAACCAAAAGAGATCATTATGGATATCGATGACTGATATAAAATTGATATATCATACGCACAAATATGACAGACGAGAAATTGGACACTTCAATCATTGAGGGATACACCAGAAGAGTTGTTTATGTTACTGTCAAAGTATTACTATAATTTAGTATGTTGTAATATAGGAACTGTGACAGATACACTAACGAATAAGCAGAAACGATTTAAATACTTTTACATGGCATTGGGTTGCAATATCTGTGTATTCCAACAATATATTCGACCAGTCATTTGTATTGATGTTGTCTTCTTAAAGGGTCGATATCTTAGCCAATTATTTATCATTGTTATATTAGATAGTAATAATCAAATATACTCATTGGCTTTTGGCATCGGTCCTAGGGAAGACTATGACACATGGTGTTGGTTTTTAACAAAGTTAAATGATTGTTTTAGTAAGGTACCTCATTTAGCCATGATTTCAGACCGACATATTAGTATATTTTCTACAATGGCTGAAATATTCCCTAATGTGCATCACGGATATTATTGTTAGGGCTGGATTCGAGCCGAGCTGGCTCGAGCTCGAAATCAAGTTTGGCTCGAACGAGCCCGAAATGAGCCAGGAATTAACGAGCCCGAACCCGAGCTCGAGCTTTAAGTTTCAGAGGAATCGAACTCGAGCTCGAATACGAGCTGGATGCGAGCAGCTCGCTATGGCTCGTGAGCCGATAGCTCGTTATAGATCTCGAGCCTGTGGCTCGCGAGCCAGTGGCTCGTTACGTGTCACGAGCCACTGGCTCGTTATGGCTCGCGAGCTGAGTCCTTTGACTTGGCTCGTGAGCCAATTCTTATTTAACCAAAAGGCAAACGGTGCTGTTTTTTGGTTAAAATAAGAACATAATTTATTCCGTTCCCTTTAAACATATTTATTTTTCCAGCCAGCCTAGTCACTCTTGCGTTCCAGAGACTTCCAGTTCCATACGCATAAAAACTCTCCTCCAACCAAACTTCAAGGTGCAGTTCCAGTTCCAGACCAAAGTCCAGCCCTCCGCCATCTGAAAGTTCCGGCCTACAGCTGCTCTCCAGTTCTGTCGACAGGCGTTTCTCAAGCGATTCTATTCAAGTCTTCTGATGTCACGTGTCAATCGCAGATTCCAGTGATCGAGAGTTCTATAGCGAGAATTTTGACGACGACGGCAACGTGGACGACACAAATATATTTCAGGTTTGTGTTTTTCCATTTTTTCACTTTCAATTTTGTAATTTTTGCCTTAAATTGATTGAACCCTAACTTTGGAATTAGGGTTTCTGAATTGGGGGTTTTTAATTTTTTAATTTTTAATATAAATTTTATTCGTCAAACAGATTGAAATGCGTTGTTCAAACTTGATTAAACTTGCCGTCAAACTTGCCTAATTGTATTTGAGACAGATTGAAATGCGTTGTTCATTTCAGAATGAAAGTAAATCAAAATCTTTAAATAGGGTTTGGATTTGTTAATGGTTTTTAAGTTTCGTAGACATGTAAATGGTGTCTCAGATACAATTTGGCAAGTTTGACAGAAGCTATATTCTTAAATTTGTTCAATAACACTAATAATGTTAAATATTAAAAGTTTCTGGTTTTATACTATTAAAATCGATAAAATTATATATACAACTAATGTGTACAACTTTATACACAAATAATAATATATTATTATGTGATTAAGTATTATTTTATCTTTAATTTAAAATTATCAAATCATATGATAATATATTATTATTTTTACATAGAGTTGTGCACATAATATTACACTATAACAATATTGTAGTGAATTTGCCTATGAAAGATATTAATTTTTGCATTGCCTTTTTGAGGATTGATTTGAGTTGGGTTGAATCCGAATAAGGGTTAATTTGAGCTTGATTGGAATTTGAAATGAACAACTCAAGATTAAACTTTATTCATTTGATGGCAATGACTTTGTCAAAGAAGTTACTGTAGAGGAAAAAAAGTCTCGTCGAAGATGAAAATTAAGAAAAAAAATGCTGGTGAAGAAAAAAAGTCATTGAAACAGTCCATCAGTGGCCTGTTGTTGCCCCTACCAAAAAAGTCATTGAAACAGTCCATCAGTGGCCTGTCGTTAACCTTATGTCTCAATACTATGTAGTGATATGATCCGTGAAACTATAGGATTGATCAATTTAATTTCTGTAAGACCTGATTTAATACTGAATTGTTCTAATCCTTTGTCTCATTTAAACTAGTAATATATCTTTGTTTTCTATGTTCTGTATCCTAGGAAGAATTAAAGTTTTAATTGCTTAAACTGGAATTATGATTATTCCTTTTAGCTTGTGTTGTTATTGAAATTATGTTCATGTATCTAACTGGGTTGTGTTTTTAAATTTTTATTTAAATTGTATCTAACCGTTGGCATGTAATTGTGATGTAGAATATGACATCAAAAAGAGTAGAACCCTCTGGAGCAAGTCGAGCTTCATCCCAAGCATCTACTGCAAGCACAATGGCTCCTTCTGTATATGCATCTATCAAGAGAAAATCGGTGCAAATTGAAGCACCTATTGATGATGTGGATATTGATTTGGCTGCAATAGGAGATTTTGATGTCTCAGCTTCAAGTGAAGAAGCTGAAGCAACTGAACGTCCTGAAAGCCAAATGGAAGCACCACCTCCTCTTATTCCATCTACTAAGAGGAGAAAAACATCAGCTGTTTGGGAGTGTTATCCTAAAGATAAGTTTGTTACTATTGGCGATGCTACATATGCGGTTTGCAAGTATTGCCAAAAAAAGCTGAACTTGCAAAAGACCAAGGCTACTTCCCATTTGACACGACATATGGGTCAATGTGTTGAAAGGAAGAAAACAATGGGGAAAGACTTGGTCGTGGGGGGACAAACAATTTTGGGTTTTGAGCGTTCAACCGCAGGGGTGCCTACTCTAACTGTGGTGAAAACAAAAACTAGTTATGAGCATCCCAAGGTTAGTTTGAGTTCAATTATTAACGTATATTATTAGTATAAAATTGTTATGAAATTAATTGTATTAACTAATGCAATGATTATGGTGTTGGTGTTTCAGGTTCGAGAGGCCTTAGCCCACATGGTTATGATATCTGAATTGCCGTTTAATTTTGTCGAGCACCCCGACTTTATTAATTTTTGTCACGTTCTGCAACCTTTTTATGAAAAAGTTGGAAGAAAGCAAGTAAAAGCTGATTGTTTTAGGGTTTACCAAGCAGAACGTGAGAGATTGAAGAAGGTTTTTTAGGAGACTAGACGGATCAGTATTACTACTGATCTTTGGAAGTCAGATCATCAAAGTATTGAGTACATGGTACTCACAGCACATTGGGTGGACCAGTCGTGGTCCTTAAATAAACAAATTATAAATTTTGTGCACCTACCTCCACCTAGGAGAGGAATAGACATTGCAGCAGCAATATTTGATTGTCTAAAGGGTTGGGGGATTGAGCATAAGGTAAAATCAAATTTGTAAATTGTTTATCAAAACACATATAATTTTATTGCATATCATTTCATTAATATTCATTAATTTTGTTTGTAGGTGGAAACTGTCACAGTAGACAATGCTTCTGCAAATGATAGTTGTGTTAAAAGATTAAAGGAAGATTTTCAAATGCAGAGAACTTTGTTGTGTGATGGAAAACTTTTCCATGTTAGGTGCACTGCTCATATTGTAAATTTGTTAGTTCAGGATAGGGTGGCCGTGATTAAACCCATCATAGACAATATTTGGGAAAGTGTAAAGTTTGTAAAAGCTAGTGAGGCAAGGCAAAAAAATTTTGCCAAAATTGCTATGTAGTGTGGAATTAAAGAGAGGAAGCTAGTTTTGGATTGTGCTACACGATGGAATAGCACATACAAAATGCTAGTGACAGCACTGCAGTTCAGAGAGGTCTTCCTTCGGTTTATACTTGTTGAGTCAAGTTATATTTATTGCCCAACAAGGGAAGAGTGGGAGAGATTGGAGGTCGTCTGTGACTTCTTGGAAATATTTGATGATATAACAAAATTAATTTCTGGGTCGTAGTATACAACTGCAAATAGGTATTTTCAAGAAGTGTTTAGGATAAAAGAGGTCTTTAAAGAGCGAGAATTTGATGAAGATTATTCTATATCAATGATGGTGCAAGCAATGTCAGAAAAATTTGACAAATATTGGGGTGAGGTGAATTTCCTTATGGCGATTGCTAGTATCATGGATCTCAGGTAATTAATTTACAATTGATTGAATTTATTATAATATATAAGGTTATTAAAGAACATGTTTTTAACTAATTAGTTTGCTTGTGCTGATTTCAGGATAAAATTTCTTATGATTACTTTGGCATTTCCCACTTTATATGGTGAAGAAAATGCTCTTGTGGAGATAGAAAATGTCAAAAGGGCGTTAGAAAAATTATACAAAGAATACGTTGACATGTTGTCATCCGGAAATTCATCAACTACATTTGCACATCCACAACATCAGCCAAAGACCCAACAAGCACCATCAAGTATATCAGGTACATTAGATCATTGATATTAAATGAAACTTTATAACATATCATAAGTTCTAACATTTAATTTGTAGGTAAATCATCGAGCTCTCGATATTCAGAGACTAGACATTATCGTCCTGGATATAGTTGGATGCATTTGAAGGACCATAAGGAGAAAACATACTCAGAAGAAACCAAAAAGTCTGAGTTAGAAATGTATCTAGATGAACGTTGTGTTGAGATACCTGATGATGTCAACTCCGGCGACTTTAATGCGCTTAACTGGTGGAGAGACAACCAATATAAGTATAAAGTGCTTTCACAAAGGGCAGTCGATATCTTAGCAATCCCGATTACAACAGTGGCTTCGGAAAGCGCATTTAGTGCGGGTAGTAGAGTGATAGATATGTACAGGTCAACTCTATCACCAGAAACAGTCAACATGCTTATGTGTAGAGCTGATTGGATGAGAACACGTTATAATATGAAGAAACAAGATGAGATAGTCAATAACTTATCACAACTATATGATCTTTAAATTGATTTTTCATTTAACTGTTGGTGGTATGATTAATAGCTTTCATTAATTTTTAATTTCTTGAAGATTGAAGTTGAAAACGAGATTGCTGAGATTATCTTGCCAGATAAATTATGACTGGGTTGCCTCATCAGCAAAATTATCAGGGAGAAAATTATCTATCAGTGGCTGTGACTTGCCTTATCAGAAGGGGTGCTCATTTGTTCAAGCAGTTCTTAATGGTAAACCCCTAAAATCCACACCTTGGCAAGCTTTGTAAGAGATCTAAATTCTTCATGATAAAGTTACATAAACATGTGTATTGTATGGCTGCATTTATGCAAGAAAGTCTAAATTTGAGATTTCTCAATTTTACTGCAATTTCATAGTTCACTGTTTTCTTGACATTTCAGTCAATGGAGGTGCAAGACATATGTAAATCTGATCTACATAATATAATCTAAATGGATGCATGTAGATATTTGTATGCATAGAGTCAATTGTTTTTGTAAGGTTACAAATCAACTTGAACTCTTTCTGTATCTGCTGGAGGCCGTATTACAATAGAGGGTTTATGAATCTCAGCCTGCATTTCTTCAGCTTTTCCCATTTGACACGAAATTTTTATTCTATTAACCTTAGCAACAGACTTGTTTGCAGTTTCAACATCAGAAGTAACCTATTGTTGGTCAGAACTTGGCATAGGTAAAAAAGCAAGTTTATCTGAAAGCTTATCATTGGAGCCACATTTGAATTTCACAGTGACAACTTTCGCCTTTGAACTAGATTTCTCATCCTCAGAAGCATCAACAACAGCAATTTTTGTAGCACTTTTGGATATGAGCTTCTTTTTAAGATTTTTTGGTTGAGACTGACTTGAAGGATCCAAAGAGTTGGATTTAGTATAAGCTTTTTCAGAATCTGCAGTTTCAAGCTGTGTATCTGGATCTGCTCGATACTTAGGACAGTTTTTGTTGGTCCTCATATGTCCAAACTGATTCATCAAAAGGTATACAATCAACTTGATAACATATTCTAAAGAATAAATAAAGTCTATGCTGTCATTGCTTGTCATACTGGGATTTTATTGATGAAATGTTTAGAAAGCTCTCCTAGATTTCAAACTTACCCAGACATTGGACAGGCTGTTTTTGGAAAACCTGGTTATTGCTTGTCATTGCTTATGGCTTTGAAGAAGGACAAAGATCGGTATGCAACATTTCTTAATTATCTTGACATGTTGATCCTGTTCATGTGTGTGTATGAGAGTGTAATTATAACTTTTGGGCGATTTCTACTTAAGTTACAGCAGTTACATTATTTTGTGCTATGATTGACAAATTGTATATCTGACTGGAACATGTTTGGTGTTGAGGAATTTAATTGGACAATTAAAATTACTTTCAATATTTTTATGCTAACATATCAATTTTCCAAGGGGTATTTGAATGATAGCATGCATCAAATGGACTATGTTAACGGAACATTTGAAACAACCTTTGTCCTCTTTAAGTTGCAAAGATTGAGGGAAAACGTTTTGCTGTCTGCATGCATCCAGAATTCATGTTCAGATTATATTGTGTAATAATGCCATGTTAATCTTCTTATTCCATGTTGCAGATTTACGAGATACACAATTACATCTCTGGAGAAAAATTACAAGCCCCAGCTGTATGTTGAGTCGGATCTTGGGATACCTCTTGACCTGCTTGACCTTAATGTTTACAAGTATTATTTCTTACCAGTTTAAACTTGTTTAAGAATCTCATAATTTTTTTAATCAAGGCCAACAGGCCGTGATTGTTGTATTTTCTGCATGTTTAATTAGTCCTCCCAAGGGTGTCAAAATACCTCTTGCTCCAAAAGATGAAGAGTTGTTGCATGATGATGATGTGGTTACCCCCATAAAGATAAAAAAGATGGTATAAGGAAAAAAGAACGGCCGACTGATAAAGGTGTTTCTTGGCTGGTTAAGACTCAGTATATTTCTCCTCTTAGCATGGAATCAACAAGACAGGTACTTGATAAGAGAACTATTTATTTCATATTTTTTTGAAAAATACTGGTGAAAGCTTTGCTGTAACAAATACATTGATTTTTGCAGTCTTTGACTGAAAAACAAGCAAAAGAACTGAAAGAGAAGAAGGGAGGCCGTAACATTTTACAAAACCTTAATGATAGGTTTGTTCTATCCAAACTTATCTATTTGAACAAGTATAAGACCTTAAAAACATTATGAGGGAACTTTCCTTTTTTTAACTGAGAATGTTGAATATATTTGCAGGGACAGACAGATTAAGGACATTGAAGCATCATTTGAGGCATTAAAGCTGCGTCATATTCATTCAACCAATAAAGATTTACATCCTGTTAAGATTTGGCCTCTGATACCTGATTCTGAGAGGTGTGAACAATTTTGTGCCTTCAATTTTTTTGGTTTTTTCTTTATAGCAATCATGTTCAAATAGTGATTAGTTTCTCCTTTTATTGGAAGGAAGATATAGAAACCTACTGGTGAATTCAAGATTTTCATAGCTTGTGTTGTTTTAAATACAAGGCTGAATGATCTGTTTTAAATTCAAGATTTTCATAGCTTGTCCCAGTTCAAGTCAAGATTTTAAGTTAAAACATTTCAATATTTACCTTTTTCTAGTCTCTCCTATATGGCTATGATACTATATTGATGGTCTCATTCCACTTGGTATATTGCAGGCTATTATGAAAAGTTATGTGGCAACAGGCTCTGATCCAGCTAACCCTGATAAATTTCTAGCATACATGGTCCCATCCTTAGATGAGGTAGATATTGCTTGTGTAAATTTCCACACATTGTCTTGGAACAGTTCATAGAGTAATATACGTCCTGCTGGCGTTCACTTTTAATTATTAGTCTTTCTAATGGCAGCTGTCGAAGGACATGTATGACGAGAATGAAGATGTCTTATTTTCTTGGGTTTGTGATTCACTGGGATGTACATTCATTGATTTTAAACATTCTGCCTAGCATATTTGCATTTTGTTTGTTTGTGAATTGAATATTTGCGCTCGAAATATCTTCTTTCCAACAGGTGCGGGGTGAAGATGCTGATTATCCAACATCATACCTTGTTTCCTTTGATGATGAAGAAACTCGCTATGTGATATACACTTGAATAGGATTTATGTTTCCATTGCACTTGTTTTCTGATGGTAGGATTTGTGGTTCTTACTCTTGTCAAAATGATGCAGCCTCTCCCCACAAAACTTAATTTGAGAAAGAAGAGGGCCAGGGAGGGGAGATCTAATGAGGATGTTGAGCATTTTCCTGCATTGGAACCAGTGGATTAAAACTTAAGTACTCACCATGCTTGCCGGCATCTTACAGCTTCCTGACGAACAGCTCACTTTGGGTCATCTAGGGCCTTTGATATCACTTGTAATACATTGATTTTTGCAGTCTTTGACTGAAAAACAAGCAAAAGAACTGAAAGAGAAGAAGGGAGGCCATAACATTTTAGAAAACCTTAATGATACGTTTGTTCTATCCAAACTTGTCTATTTAAACAAGTATAAGACCTTAAAAACATTATGAGGGAACTTTCCTTTTTTTAACTGAAAATGTTGAATATATTTGCAAGGACAGACAGACTAAGGACATTGAAGCATCATTTGAGGCATCAAGAGATATTAAGTTGAATATATTTGCAGGACATTGAATAAAAAAATATTATTTATTTAATCAATAGATAGAAATGTGATTCACTCTACAAATGTCAACAATTTATTAACTGTGGCTTGTGAATAGTGATAACTAGGCTTCATTGGCCAAGTCACAAGGATGTTCTTCCACAATTCAAGCAATAAAGAGTCAAAAGGTCTCTGAAATGGTAAATATACAGAGTACGGTACTGTATTCACCATGCCTATCTGAGACCATGCAGCCAAATGTAGCCAAATGTTCTTGCAACGATGGTCACAATGAGTGATTCTTCATCTTCTTAAAAATTGGAAAGCTCAAAATCAATTACCTATGCCTCCAAATTGCTATCAAGCAAATTGTTGCTTGACTTTATGTCACTGTATGATCCCAGGAGAACAGTCAAGATGCAAGTAATAATATTACATTTCCTACGAAAACAAGGAAGAAGAATAATTACTAACATGGAAATTTTTGTTTGATTCGATTGAAAACATAATCTTAAAGTGCAAAACTTTGTTCATATATGGGTAATCTGTCTGAAGTATAAGGAAAAAATAGAAATTAAGAATAACTGATAGATATAGAAGCTCCGCATCATCGGAGGGCAAATTCAAGTTCAACATTTCGGAAGATCAGACGGCGGATGTGGCAGTTTTTGCTTTGGCTCCTTTCCATCCATCACAATCCACGCCATCTTCAACCCCCAACTGGTGTGTACTTCCAAATGGCAATGCATAAACCAGACACCTGTTCATTATTCATCAGTAGTTATTGTAGATTTACGCCGACAAGTTATTAATTACAGTAATTTTGCCGTTATCTTGACTATAAACCAATTTCACTGTAATTAGCTTTAAAACCTACCTTGGTTGGGTTGTCGTCCGCAAGAAAAAGAATGGCGACCTACCCACCAGAGGGGACACCCACAGTGTTCCTCTCAGCAAGGCTAACCAGGTTGAAGTTTTCGGGGTCTTTGTTGGGGTTGAAGTTTCCAATGCCTTGAACCACAAAGAAGTTAAAGCCATGAAGGTGAAGAGAGTGGCTCTCTGCGCCAACGATGCTAGTATTATGCATCACTAGCTCAACACTACTTTTACAAGGCAGCACCACAATCTTTGTGCAGCTGTAGCTGTTTACCAGAAGGTTTTTCGGCGGTATACCGGAATGGTTGAATTTGAATGGCGGATTGGTGGGGAAATCAGTTGTGTACACGCCTTTCGTTAAAAGGCTTGAAAGCTCGTTCGAAAGCTGGGCTCGATTATCGGCTTGAATAGTAGCTCGTTAAGGGCTCACGAATTTCAGCTCGTTAAAAGGATCACGAATTTCAGCTCGTTAAGCATTACGAGCTGGCTCGTTAAAGGCTCGCGAGCCATCGAGTTCGAATGCGAGCTGCAATTTCGTTAAGCTCGGCGAGCTCGAGCCGTGACTCGGCTCGAGTGAACAGTAATCGAGCTGAAATCGAGTTACCCTGTGTTCGAGCTCGGCTCGGCTCGAATCCACCCCTAATTGTTGTCATCATATCCATTGTAACATGCGATCCAATTACAAGAAAAATGCAAAAGTCACATGAATGTATTGGAAAGTAGCTAAAGCATACATGAAGTATGAATTCTGAGAGATAATGAAGTCATTGGCCCGTATGCACCCTGATACAACAACATACCTGTGTGAGGTGGGTTTCGATCAATCGGCATAGGTATATTTTCTAGGACATAGGTACAATATACTATACTAATCAAGTTTACCCATTAAATGACCAATATTGTTGAGTCATTTAATGCATTTGTCAGACACGCTTAAGGTTTACCCATTATTATACTAATCAAGTTTATCGAGGTACATTGCAACAATGGTTTTATGAAAGAAAAAATCATGCAAGTACATATTCAATATTATAATGTGTTATAAATGTGTGTATGTAAATTTATACTTAATCACTCACCATATATGTTTGTATTTATATGATTTGCAAATACTTACGCCAGCCCAGTAACGTTTTGGGTAGAGGAAAAGATTGTCAAACGTGTGTGAAAGTCTTCAAACTTGGAGGTGCGTCCTATTACATCTTAATGATACCAGGTTCTTGGTAGTAGCCAATATGATACTCTGGTCAACCTTATAGAGCGGACATACTATCACAGATTCCCTGCATGCATATCATTGTTGTTGCCAAATATATGAAGCTTACCATCTATATTCAATGGGTGTATCCATATTACAACATTGTTTTTTATCATTCAGTCTATGTGGAGGCTATCAATCCATTAGGAGATCAATCAGAGTGGATCCATCCAAAGGAGGCAAGTGTTATCCACCCACCATTCATGCATTGTCGTTGTGCGGGACGTCTAACAAATAAAAACAAACATTCTTCACAAGGAGAGATTGTTGAACAACTTATTTGTAGCATATGTCACAAACTTAGACATACGAGACAAAATTGCAAGAGTCCTATTCTAATCTCTAGTTCTTAACCACCAAGTTCAGGAAGAAAAAATAAAGATAGAAGATAATTGTACTTGTACTTGTTAATTTTGATATAAATGTTGTTATTGTAATTGTTACTTTAACTATTATATTTGTGATTGTAATATATTTTGATATAAAAGTTGTGATTATAATTGTTACTTTATATATACAGTTTTTTATTGTAATATATTATCTTTAAAATTTGTGATTGTACTTGTTAATGTATCTATAAAATTTCGGCTAGTAATCGTTATATATGTCCATGTTGATTTCTTATATCCATTTTCAGTCATTTTTTGTTCATTATACTTATCGCTTATAGTAATTATATAAAAGACAAATGCATACAAATGAACTAACTTATGGATATACTAACACATAAAACATATGAATGAATAAACATATATGCATATACAAATAAGATATAATATAATAGTCAATCAATATCTTTAAAAAATAGATGTGTGCCTAAACGCATGTGATATGGTAACAGGTCTGAATCAAGAAAAGCGACAGAAATTTGTCCTGAGATGGCTGGATTGAAACTGAACCATAAAAAAAATAGGGTCTTCAGAAAAACCACAAATGAAAGTTTATTGATAAAAATAAGATGATCCTCTTAAAATAATCTTAAGAGGCTATTTATACTAAAATTACATCGTTTGTTAAAATAAACTCTAACTTAAAAAAAAGTCACATGACTGTTTTATTTAAAAAATAAATAAGTAAATAAATTAGGAAAGGAATGCTCCTGCATCAACATGCATAGGCGTAACGAGTTCTCCCTCTTAAAAGATAGCAATCGGTCAAGTGTCAAACACTCGATATATCGAAACATGAACACACCATAATCACCTGATAAGGACACCTGCTACAGTATATCCACCACTGTATGCAATGCAAATGGTTCATCCTGTGGACTTCGACTCGTGTGAGACCAAAATGATGTCGCACTAGCAAATATGATATCATTGACGTATACCCCAACATTTTTTGCTTAAATAGCTCAATGTCAGTATTAAAACTCTATAACGAGTCATAAACTGTAATCTTTCACTCCTTTAAATCCACGAGCCTTGTTACTCAATGTGTATTATTGAAGTTTATCGAGATAAAAACCTGTACACATTAATAAAATACATATATTAGACCTTAATTCAGTATTCCTTGAAAAGTAATTTGGATTCAAATACTAACCTCATCAATCACACCCCAGGGTTGCAAATGTAAATCAAGTGGACAATCCATATCCACCAATCGTGTGAAGAGTAGAGGAAACTGATAGTTATATTGATCAATTGTCTAAGAGGCATACTTATGAGGAATGTGTCCAACAAAGCAAGTTAGAACTATCGTCTAGTTCTGACAAACATTCACAGTATTATCATGCTATCGTTGACATAATAATCCCAAAAACGAATCTACATGTTGTAAAAACAAAAAATATAACATTATCACACACCTGAATGATCTTCTATACTAAAAACAAAATTAATTGACGAAGTGAACTCACTTCGTTAAACAACCATCCGGATGTATCCATGAGTGTACCCTAGAAGGTAATTTTTATCTTCTTTCTTATGTTGTACACATGACGTTTCTCAAAAATATCTAGTTTTGTATATCATTTCTTGAAAAGTTTCTTAACTCAGTACTCGATAACTGCATAATCGATTTCAATCGTTGGATTTGTCTATGGGTTACGAATGAGCGGTCCCTTCTTGACAATTCTACCACGAACTGTGTAGAAATACTATATCAAAACAAATAATATATCGTTTAAAATTACATTAACTTGTGAAATTTTCGTAAACTTTTTAATATCTTCTATAAGGTAAAAATCATGGTCGGAGACTCCGTAAGTGAAGTTAGATTGACTATATTAACTTTCAAAATTGACTGTAGTTAAATACATGAATTCAATAAATGAATAATATATTTTTCAATCGTAATTATTAAATTTCATGAAAATTTTTCTACCTGAATGATACCCACTTGTACAGGGAGTTCAACCACATCGCCAGTGAGCTCATCATCTTGAGAGGCAATATTGATCACATGTTTTCCCTTGCTTGGTGTGTTGAGATAGACCAAATGGAGATCTTATTATAACAACAAATCAAGGGTAAATGACAATTATATTAACAAAAGTAACAATTTACAATGGTTAATCCAATAGTTTACCTCAACCTTTATATAAGGTGATAATGAGACATTCTCATGAGGTGATCCATCATCATCGGCGATATCTTATGACAATATTAATATTTCATATTATAAAATATATAATTAATAATATACATACCTCTAATGTCGAAACAAATGTCATAATGAGATCTTCCCTCAATGTGGCCTCTTTAATATCGGGACACTGTCATAATGTTGACAGTAACGAGTTAACAAAGAATTGATAATCGAATGTGTAAATAAGATGTAATATTAACAATCAATGTTATACTTACCGGAATCATCACAGAAAGTGTCGACGAGGAAACTATGCGAGATGATCCATCATCGTTGACATCCTGTAATAGTATTAACATTTTATATTGGTTAATCAAACAGTTACGTTGATCAAGTTTAGAAGGTATATAGTTGATAGTATATGTACATATACTTTTGGAGCTGATGTCATTAAAGGATCCCCTATCAATGTAGTCTTAGAAACATCAAGCCGCTGTCACAATGTTAATAGTGACGAGTTAATAGAGAATCAATAATCAATTGTGTAAATAAGATATAATATTAACAATCAATGTTATACTTACCGAAATAATCACAGAAGGTGTCTACAGGGGAACTATGTGGGTGATCTATCATTGCCAAAATCTTGTAACAGTATTAACATTTTATATTGGTTAATCAAAGAGTTACATTTATCGAGATTAGAAGGGTACAGTTGATAGTATACGTACATTTACTTTTGGAGTTGATGTCATTAGGGGATCCCCTATCAGTGTAACCTTAGAAACGTCAGACCACTATCACAGTGTTGACAGTAATGAGTTAACAAGTAATCAATCAACGATTGTTGAATTCAGATATAACATTTACAAACGACGTTATAATTACCTGAACCATCATAAAAGGTGTCAATGGAAAAACCTCATGTAATGATATGTCATCACCCATATTAAAAGTCAATATAAGATCATCTCTAGATGGTTCCTTATCAAACAACTAATGCTATAATAATATCAACATTCACGAGTTAACAAAAGACTAAAAGTATTTTTAAAGTATTATTTCTAATATACTCAGAACGTTTAGCGCTTACATTGACAACAGGTGGAGATGGGAATGTTAGATCCCCTCTCAATAGTTCGTCACAAGAAAACTGTAACAACATATACAATTATTATAGGGTTTATATGGTTACATATATAAATAGATGGAATATCTAGAAAATTATTAACTTTTTTACCTGTTGGACAATATTTGTGTGGTGATAAGATCGTGTCTCCTCCGTACGAGTCATCATATCCTCTATACGACTCAGCCTATCCTCCATATGAGTCATCCTATCCTCGATCTGACTCAACCTATCCTTCATACCAGTGAATCGATCTAAGATAAAATTTTCCCATCGAGCCAATACAGCATCAAAGTAATGAATAAAGAAATCTGGTCCACTAATAGGAGGATTGTCTGACGTGCACTCAATGATAGAGGGCTCTAGTGATATGTGCTCACCGACAGGGTTCGTAACAAGGTTATTGATCGAACAAGGCTCGGTGATAGAAGGTTGGATAGAAGCCTTGATAGAAAAAGGAACAACGATTAGAGAAGTAACGTCAAAAGGACCCAATGATGCATCTTTTGACGATGTCAGGGGTGATATAAATGAAGAAGATCGACTATTCGACATCCCTATGTATCAGACGATATCATCATACCAATCTGTACCTTTCTCTATCGGAGATAAAACTAGTGGAAAATTAACATCATCTTGCAAATTTTTTTTTTAAGTGCACTTTGTTATTATACCATATACATATGTTAATCAATAACAAACTAATACTTACTACATCTCCAGTGAAGATAATTGAGATAAAATCTCATCCTGGGATGTCTTTTGTGTGTCATCTCAAACATTCGGGAAACTCTTGAAACCTACGAGATATCCACCCATCGATGTAATGAGTCTAATGTCTCGTATATCTAAAACTGCAATATCAATTTAAATTGGTTATTGTATATATTTACAATCGTATTAAATAAATTCTATTTTAATTACAATTTTTTTAAAATTAATAAATGTCACAATTACTTGAAACGCTAGTGGAAATCCCATGATACCATACTGTGTAAGCTGGTTTTTCTTCTTCTTTTTTGGGTCAGAATCTATAGAAATTCAGGAGATATTATTACAAATCGAGCGATATGTCATCTGCCACACCTGTACTCCCTATGGGTATGTAATAAACTCATCAAGATGATCAACTAATTGTAATATCTTCTGGGGAATTGTTTTCCTCAAATCACTTTCTAATAACCCCATATGAAGATAAAACAATAGCGCTAACTTTACTGCATCAATGTCGTCCTCCTTCCACGACCTCTACTGTAAAATAAGACTCAGATTAGTATATATAACTGACTTATACCCGTGAAAATATGTTTGGAGAATCTGATCTGTGGCCTTCGATGGAATATAGATGTCAATATCTACCATATGACTAAATCGAAGGCTTGTCATAATGACAAACTCATACAAATTAAACTTTACATCCACATCATTAACTCAAAGTCATAACTCCTCTCTCGAGATCACCTTATTTATCGCTCTAAGGATGAAGAAGTGTATTAAAACCCCACTAAATCGGCTATCCTTCAAGTCTTGGAAGTGTCCAAAACAAGTACATCAAAAAATTTGTAATTGCCTCTCTATTAATAATTTTTTTATCACGGTTATCGCATCTCTATATCCACGTGTAGTAATTTGAGACTTGAAGTGTTTTTCGATAGGAAATCGTATTTCATCCTTACCCTCATCCTTTGTTCTCTTTAGTCCAGCTCCTTGTATAAAAATTAAATTACGATTATATTAAATTTATATCAATTTTATATTATAAATTATTCAATTCTAAACATAGAGGCCTTATTAAAAAAAAAATAGATATCAAATTCGAATTTTATACATAAAAAAACCTTAAGATGCACAAATTTAAATTTATCCCTTATATAGAAAAAATTAAAAAAAAACCCCAAAATTTTTCATAACATGCATTCTGCCCCCTAAATCCAACCACGTGAATTCGCATGGTGGATAACTTTAGAAAAACGTATTTTGCCCCCCACCATGCAAATTCGCATGTCATCCACACGAATTCGCTTGTCAACCGTATGAATTTGTGTGGTTGATCATCACTTCGCGTGTCAACCAACTTTTCAAATTTGTATTCCGCCCCCACCACACGATTAAAATTTGCATTTTCACCACCAATCACACGAGTTCGTGTGGTCCAGGAAGTTTGAAAAATACACAAAACCTCCTCGTCTCCGACAAATCTCACCATACGAATTCGTGGTTAGCATGCCATTTGTGTGGTTAGATTTCAGCTCTCAAACTTCATTTTTCAAACGTCATTTCATCAACAATCAACTCTACACCTAATCTAACATAAAAGCCCTAAGGAAATTTATCAAAATCACCAATAAATTAAGCAATTTCATCAAATCTTTCAAATTGAAACCTTAACACTAAACACACAAATTTGACATCAAATCGAGTAAATCTTGAACCGAAATACATAAAGAGATGACAAGGATTGTTTTACTAACCTTTTTATCTATTTTTGTTGTCAGAAACGTCAGGAAAATAACTTAAGAAAATCAATTGCATTGACTGCATGAAACGTGTGTTTGAAAATTCTTGTTTTCGTTCGTTAGATGGCTAAACGCGTCATTTTCTTAGTTTTTGATATGAGGGGCATTTTCGTCTCTACAAGAATTTAGAGTATTTTGGTTTAAAATTCAAATATAGGGGTAATTTTGTTTTGCCCCTTTAACTTTGGGGCATTTTGGTTTAAAATCCAAAGATGAATGTTAGTGTCACATAAGACTAACCCGACTACTCCATTTTGGCAAGGTTTGCAAGCTAGTTTAGTATGGTCATAAAAATAATAAAAAAATAAAAATATATAATTTGTTGGGTGAACCCACTAAGAGCCAATAGAAACTTGGTTTAGAGGTCATGCCCTTAGGGCCACAAAACCCACTAATTAACGGGCATGACACAGTGTTCATGGACATGACAAGTCATATTAAATTTGATTCAATACAACCCAATGTTGTGTCTGTAACAATTATAAGCAAGAAAAACCAACCGGTTAGAGTCAAAATTCGCTTATTCAATTAACCTAATAAGTTTTCATATATATTTAGCATATAAATAATGTTTGTGAAAATTGTCATGTATAGGTATTAGTTTGATAGATGAAGTAATTTATAATAAGTAATACTATGTGTATAAACAATAACATATTATTATATAATTAAATAATTTTAAATTAAAAATAAAATAATATTTTATTATATAATAATATATTATTATTTATATATAAAATTATATATATTATTTATAATACCTTTATTGATTTGAAATAGAATTTGATCTCCTGTCATATCAATTTCCATTCAAGAAAGTTATCACATTTTTTTGGTACTTTTTCATTTTGTCATACACATGTCAGAATTAGAGTGAAAGAAAAGAAAGGACATTATTTTAATATATCTATAAAATAAAGTAAAAGAATAGCAAGATAGGAAAAATTATTACGCTTTAGAAGAATGGGTTTCAAGTCAAGTCCCCATCAACAAGGAAAAATTAGATAAGACATATTTGCCACAACTGAGTGCTCGCCCAAAATGTAAGAATGTGTTTTATTGCGGCTGAATAACATGTTTCTACCAAATGTTTGTCCCACTAATTTTCGCACTTTCTAAGTTTCAAAATGACATTTTCTCATCAATCATCTAATTTTAATAGTGAGAATTATTAAATGACATGTTACATTTGTTAAAAGCACAAAATTATCCTTTATTATATATTTTTCACTCTATGATTATATTAATTTTCTGATTAAAGATTATATAAAAATTAAATTATAATTAAAAAATTAGTGGTAAATGACAACAACAAACTAGCCTGGTCATAAGTCGGCTAAATGGAACTCTAGATTGTGCGATTTGGTTGCAATTGCACATGGGAATGATGGTATTTTGATCTAAATTGCATTATCTCAAGTACAATTTAATTGGATTGCACCATTTTAGGTGTTGTTCCAATGGAATCAAACCATGCAATTCGACATAAATTGCACCAAAGTTAGTACAATTTAAGCCAAATTTGACTAAATCGCACTATTTCAAGGTGATTTTAATTATCACACTATATCTTTTTTTAATAAGTAAATCACACAATTTCGAATGTGATCTAGCTGATATCACATATGAAAAGTCTTTTCCAACCATTTGAAATAGTGCGGGTTAGGATTTTAATTTTTTAAATTAAAGATAAGGTCTAAGTGATTAATATCCAAATTGGCTAGTACAAGTATTTGTTTTTATTTTAGGGAAATAAGTAATATTAATCATATAATTTATATTATGCAAATTGACATAATAATTTTTTACTTGTTAAAACAACGTTTAAATCATAGTAGTTAGTGGAAAATGTTATTTTAAAACATAAAGGGTGAAAAAATATCGTTCTAATTTTGATTGTTTCTGTTTAGTACTATTAGGTCAATGTTAGGATACAAAATTATGAGTCTACTTGCAAATCCTATAGTTTAAAATAGAACAAATAACTAAGACCCACCCAAGGTTTAATAGAACACTATTTTTACACTTAAAGTTTTGAAAAACTAAATTCTCACCCAATTTTAAAATATTATAATTTGGTTTTTTTTTTTTTTGGGTGCAACTATTATTTTTAAATTATTAAGATATATATTAAAACTTTTGAAAAATTTAAAAACACCCTTGCTCTTTTTATAAATTTTTGTGAAAACATTAAAATTATGTTTCTGTCATTTTACTTAATAGATTTCTCCAACAAAAATGGATGATGGAAGAAAATTTAATTTTTTAAAACTTAAAAGATGAAAATTTGCTAGTTTAGCATGGGAAATAGTCTTTTGCCTTTAAAATATATTGAGATATATGTCCTTTACGTCAAAGAAATGGTAACAAAATTTGATTGCTTTGATTATTCTAAGTATCAAACTATGAGGTATTCAATTCTTTGAAAAAAAAATCCAAATTAATAGATTATGTAAACATCTATTAAATTTGAGAGACCCAAATTTAATATAAATAGTTCGTATATACTTGAGGATCTTTTTTAGAGTGAACACATGCACTAGTAGATCAATCTAAGCGAAGGAATTTCTTGCGTGTCATGCGCCCAATAAAGGAGAGGTTCTAGTCAAAATCAAATCATGTGGTTTAAAGATTGTTCATCAAGTCATATTGACACTGGCATCTACTGGATCCTAAACCACTAAATAATCCTCTCTTTTCAACTCTTTTTTGGCGATAAATTAACCATCGGAATCATTTTGAAACAACAAGGAAAGTTCTGCTGATCTATATACTATTGTTGTTGCTTTTTGAATGATTATTGATTATGACTAGAATTTTCTTAGAAAGAAGATTGGGACCTTATGTTGAGGGTTGGAGTATCTTCCAACTCAAGAGGCACATTCCAAAACATAATTATTATATAAAGTTTGTGCCTCAATAAATATTCACATAGAACATCATTAATTCCATCTTTCTGCAAGGCTTGAACAGTATTACGAACTTTTTCAGAGATAAGATTTTGATACTCTGCACCTTCTTAACAAATGTCAAACAAATTTATAATACTTTCCAGAATTATCAGCACAAAGAAAAGCTAAAAGTATATAAAAACTTTATGAAAACCCATTGCAAAATTTGGAAAAAAAAAATTTCCCATCCAACAAATTGTCAAAGAGGTTTATAAAACTATTTTCCATCCTACTATTACCAAGAAGTATTACAAACTTCGAAGAGATTATGTGTTTGTTTAAAAATATCGTTCAAAATTACCAAAAAAATTCCACGGCTCCACCTGCCTACCAATTTTCCCAAAATATATTACATGCATCTACGCTTTTTGAAAAGAATTGCTAACTTTTCATAAGAGGTTAAGTTTGGTATAACTATACCAAAAGCCCCTCTACAAAACCATTAAAACCCTCCACCCACCTACCAATTATCAAAGTGCTTTGTAATGTTTTCTAAAAAAATTAGAGCACCAATGCTTTTCAAAAAGCATAACAAACTTCCTTGGAAATCATCTTCAAAATAAAAATAGTAAATTCGCTCTTACAAACTTATTCAAAATCCCCTTACCAGATTGGAAAAAGGTTTATAATACTTCCAGAAATTATGAAAAAGATAAAACTAAACCATATATTCACAATAGATGATAATTAACTTTTGTTTTCATGAAAACATTTTTGGAAGAATCAAGATCTTGATTATGAAAGCTCCATTAGAAGGAGGCTATAGCTTCTCACATGCAATCATTAAAGAGTCTACCGAAAAGAATGGTGTAGAGAAATTGATTAATTCTTTTTAATATTTAATTAACAAACTTAATTGATTCCTTATAGAAGTGGGTTCCCACAATACAATTCTAAATCTTCAAATTAAGGATCATGAATTCACTTTTTGTTTGGAATGGTTTTGTTGGATTTGTTTCTTTGTTGTATAATATTAACAATTTTAAAGTGGGTGTGTATATAGAGTATAAAAAAATAGTTAAGGTTCTATTTCTGACTACAAAGTGCAAACTCAGAATATGCGCAACTTAAGAGCCTCTTGTTTCCACTAAGTTTTGTCCCTCGGTGCTCTTTGCAAAACATCAAGTTTTAATAACATAAGCTAACTTCATGAAAACAAAAATTTTAAGAGGGAGAAAGAAGAAAAAGATTGTTCAAGGGATTAATTAGGTTTACTATTCCAAAGAGATAAAGAAAGTGCAACAAAGTGGGGAAGTAGGAACATGCGCTTAATATATATATGATAGCTTAATTCTAGTCTGGTTTCATGTCACATTGGGAGAGGTGTCTTTTATTTAATTATGTTGCAGGGATAATGTTAAATAAGTTAAAAGAAAAACGTTATAACGTTATAGGGATAACGTTATAGCTTAATTCTACTTTGGTTGTAATGTCACATTGGGAGGAGTTGTTTATATAATCGAAAAATAATTTTATTTTCTTCACTTAAAATAATTGAAGTTGATTTCTTTTTCTCTTATAATGGGATCCTTCTAGGAAACATATTCTCCTTATTATTATTTTACATTAAGTTGTTTTTTATATCTCAGCATGTTCTTATTTAACATGGCACAATAATGAAGAAGAAGCACAAGTTGCGAAGAACTTGGAAGCTAAGTAATATATATATATATATATATATATATATATATATATATATATATATATATATTCGATTTTATCAAGTTAATAAAATATAAATGCTAGAGGAATCTTCGACCATGTTGAATTAATTTGGTAAACGAAATTATAAGGAAATAATAATGTTGTATTAAAAAAAAAAAATTAGATAATGTGAAGCACTTTGTCTTCTTAATTTTTGTTTTGATAATTAGGGCCTGCAAATGGTTCATTATTGAAATGTAATAATATGTATGATCGTTACCCAACCATCTAGGGATTAAATTAACAAAGCTTCAATTAAAATTTTCATTCAACCAATTTTAGCATGGCATTCTGATATGATTCTCTACAAATTTAAACATTTGTAGAATTATTCTTCATAATGTTAAATTAATAATTTTTTTTAAATAAATTAGTTCATTTAATATTCAATATATTTATTTCCCATTACACTCTCACAAGTGATACATTTACAAGTATATGATGCAAATTGGATAAGGATGACCCATCATAGCGCAGTGCTTTTAAATAATTATACTACATATTGGGTTCACTGGAGTTTATAGTGTTTTTTTTTACTTAAATCAAGCATGTTTATAATTACAATTATTAATTATTTTTTTATTTCTAAAAATTGAGTTAATTAAATACTTACCACCTACAGCTAGACACATCAATTGGGCAAGGTCAAATAGAGACTTAGCTCAAAACACGAAATTTAAAGCATAGTCTAAAAAGGCTTAGTTTGACATCGTAGCATGTCGAACCTTACCCATAGGTCTTTTGAGTCAGGTTATAAACTTTAATATTAAACCCATAGGTTAATCCAATCCGGTCTGATACTATTTAAAAAAATAAAAATTAAAAAATATATATATTTGTTTCTGCTTGTGGTAGAAGCTAGAACAACCTTTGCCACAAAGGCAAAAGCCTTCAACAACTATTAGTTGTTTATTTTTTAAATTTATTTATTTATTTATTTTTCTATATAAACCAATCTAACTCTTCTTCATTTTCAATTTTATTTACAGATCTCTCAATCTTTCAATCTCAATTCTTTTATTATATTCTCAATCTCATTTTCTCTCACCAGCTCTCTTTCGAAAACTATCTAAATTCTCAAATAGTAAGTTTTTGTATTTATAATTTCATTTTCATTTCAATTTTATCATTATAAAATATTATAAATAGATCTAATATCAAATAAATTTAATCCATTTGAATATTATCATGCTGACACTGATGATATTATTGATGATGGACAAGGTGGAATAGGTGGAGTACCAATAAGTGAAAATGGTATAAGTATAGGTTCGCATTATTTAACAAAGAAAAAAAGAAAACAAACATCAATAGTATGAGAGCACTTTGATCGAATAGAGGAAATGATAGAAGGAAAATTAATTCACCGAGCGGTACGTAAATATTGTGATTCTTGTTTGACATGTGCAAAGTACGAGTGGCACGGGACATTTTCGTTGACACGTTATTGATTATTGTAAAAAAATTTCACATGAGCTCAGATGATAAAAACAAATTGCATTCACCTGATTGCAGTCCATTAGTCCTAATGCCAGTTCAACAGGAGGTCCAAACGATTTTAGACACATGGGAGAAATACATCTAGTATAAAATAATTTTTCATTAAATGGAGGAGATAAATGATTATACATATATTCAATAATTTTATCATTATTTTTTGCATTATCAAAAGTAATTGAAAAAATAGAAATATTAATTTTATATTTCTCAAAAATATTTGCTAATGCACGATAACTTGTAAGACTATCATGCGAATATTCTAATTTTTAAATGCAATAAATTTTGCATAACTGCCAATTAGAATTAATATAATAAGAAGTTGCATAAAGATACCCTATATCTTGATTTGTAGCAATCCATAAATAAGAAATTAATAAAATAACACTATTAAAATCAGTTAATTCTCCAATAAATTTTAATTTCATCAATTCATAATTTCTTAGGATGTCTGATCTAAGAGTTGACTTAGGAAGTTTCTAAATACCGGTTGAACACTATTTTACATTATTTATTCTAAAATTTCATATTTTGCATAACTAAAAGGTTGATCAGAAGCAACTACATACCTAGTCATATAGTCTCGCATCTTCATTTGATTGTACATGAAAGTAGATGTGCATGTTATGTTATTAATTTAATAGTTCAAGAAGACTTGAGCTTGACTAAAAAACATATACAAGTAATTAGACATATCATTGTATACATTTCATCATCCCCGTCACAGGTACAAACATATCATCAATTATGTAAATTAATAGGGTTGAGAAGAAAAAAATTAAAAGTAGATACTAAAACTAGGTGGAATTCAACATATTTCATGTTAAAAGTGTGCGAAGGGTATAAAGTTCCTATAATATAATACTTCAATACCTAACCAAAAGATTCGACGAATCTTTTTTTTAATAGATCAAGATTGGGAGATAGCTGTGGCTTTAATGAACATGTTAAAACCACAATTGAGGTATTATAAATTAAATGTTCGTGGTATTGTCCTCGGTTTTAATAATTAAAAAATAATTTGTGTTTAAAAATTTTAATTAAAATTTAAGAAAAAAATTGTTTAAATAGGCCGGGCCTTAGACCGTCAAAAATCCAAAGGTTGTTCTAACCCGAAGGCCCATTACTATATGGGCCTACGGCCCAGCCCAATCCATGAGCCCAATGGCCCGAGCCGGAGTTGGCTTGGCTTGATTCATTGACATGTCTGCCTACAACTAATTAACCTTTAAATTTTTCATTAATAATTTTAAAGCAGGAAATGGGACTATTAATGTAGATTTATGGTTCACATGATATTAAAAAATTTATTTTATAAATTTTTTTTTTATATTTGATATATTTCATATTTTCTTTATTTTAGTACATTTCAAAATACGATAAATTAAAGTATGTTTTTATATTTTCAATCTATATAAAAAATATGAAATTTAATATTAACGAACATGATAACTTTGATGTATAATTGTTTATTTATTATTGTAATTATTATGACTTACAATTGAAAGTATAAAGAAGAGGATACACTCTTCAAATGATTTTTTTATTAAAGAAATTAATGAAGAAATGAAGAAGGTTAATTAGATAGAAAATGGAAAATGGAAATTGCATTGTGGGTAATGGGAAAAATAAAAAACCAAATGGAATGGCTGGGTACATGTGTACCTTAACTCACATAAAGAAATATTTCAATGTGTGATTTACGCTCGTTATGTGAACAAATAATTCTGAGTGTAAGCAACTTTGTACAATAATAATGAAAAAATATGTATTAATTTCAATTAATGAGTTTGACTTATATTTGCTTGCTTAACTGCAAGTTTTTATATTAAAAAATGAAAGTTGATAAATTTGTATACAAGTTTTTGGAAACAATGGCTTAGGGTATACAAGTTTCAGCAGGCTATCATAGGTTTGTTGAATAATATTATGTTAATGATATTATGTAATTAAATATTTAAATGATATTATGTAATTAAATATTCAAATAATATGTTATTATATACGTGATTAAGTGTTATTTTATTTTTAATTTAAAATTATTCAATTACATAATATCATATCATTTGAATATCTAATTATACACTTAAAAAATTGATACATTAAGTTTTATTTTTGAATACGGGAAAATATTACTTAAAAAAAAAAAACTATTAAATATACATACGGTACTATAGGACATATGCTCATCATAAGGCGGATTATTTTTTTAATACGTTATTGGGAGGTTAGTGGATTTAATTAAGCAAATCAGAGGATATTGTCACAGGACAATTTCGAAATTTTCAAATGACACGAAAATCTAGAGCTTCCCTTTGTAGTTTACTCAGATCAGATCCCACGGCTCCTATGGTCTGTGATCAAGGTCATTATTTCAGTTGGCTGTGACGATAGCATTTAGTGTTAAAGTAAATAGCTGTTAAAGGTGAACCGTGGTCTTTGACTTTTCCATTAGATTATTATATTATTTTTGTGATGATAGTGATATGGATCAGTTATCCCTCCTAAAGTTTCTTAAATTCCCAAAAACCCTCTTACTTTTAAATTCTAGTTAAACTCCCTTAAGATTTTGAGGTTTTGATTCATTTTCTCTAACCTTCTCTAGGAAGTGATGTTGTACACTAGTTTCCTACAGGCAGAGCCTCTCCTCAAGAAGCAACCGTCTGCAAAAGTTATCTCTCATGTCTTAACTAGTTGATAGACATCTTTCAACTAGAAAACGCATTTTGTCAATGGGAACTCCTTCCATGCCATCAAGCCACCATGGAAAACACTAATTAATTCAATGTCTTATTAGTTCTAATCGTAATATTTTCTTTAATGAAACAGTTCAAAAAGTTAATATTTGAATTTGAATTTTATATTGTAATTGATAACATTGTAACATTTCTCAAGAATCCTATGAAAATGAAGAATTGTAAAAGGAAAAGATAGGAGACACATGAAATACACATATAGATATCAAATATCTCATTCAAACTTAGGATCAATATGTTTCATCCCAAACAGAGCGATGAGGCTCTCAAACAACAATTACCTAAAAGATTTTTCATGAAGTTCAATCATTTTCAAGATACTTCTTAGTAATCTTTGTGCTCATTCTACTAGAAGCTTATTCTCTTAAAGCCATTAAAACCATAACCATGGGCGTGTATGTTTCCAAGCAAGGTTAAACCATGTTAAAAAAACAATTTGAATCTAAATTTCTCTTTGCATTTGTTTCGCACCACTGTAGTGAATATCAAAGTCTATTATCGGATCATTATTGCCACTACTGTAGCTATCTTTTACAAGGTTTTAAATATCATAAATCAGTGTATGGCAAAAAATCATATCAACATAAATTAACAATGATTAGAGAAAACCTTGGAGGAGATCAATGATAAGAAGAAATGCAATTTTTTAAATGCAAAACTATAATATGTAACTAAATTAAAGAATTAGGATTGACCTTAAATGCATTAGTACCTCATAGCATAAATGTTGAAATGAAAATTCATACCAACAAGAAACACAAAAGATCACAGATGTGACCTCACGCAATGAATGAAAATGAATAGGATTAACTATGCAATTGTGTATGTTTATGTATTTAAAATGGTTTGACTTGCTATTCAAGAGTCTGCATCTACTATTATGTTATTGAATACTCTAACTTGAGTTTGGCAGAGTAAATATAAAGGGTCACAAATAAACTCTAAGAAGAGTTTTCCAAAAAATATTTTCGGATCAAATCAGATTAGCCCTTCCAACATATAAATAATCTTTCATTTATAAGATTGAGAGGTAAGGTTCAATAAGGAAATTATATAGGAGATTTACCCTATATCCTATAACATCAAATGTAGTTATCTTAAAAAATATATCAATTATGTTATTTTAATGAAATGAGTGATAACGATGTCTTAATTGTTATTTTGCATATATTAGAGATAAGTATGGAAGGTGACCAAGTGTATTATGGAATTGTCAAGATTTAACCCTCTCATTCTTTCTGAATAAAGGAGCTTTGCTTTGCAAGCTAACATGTAAAGAGATAACATGGTTAATTGTTGTATGTTGTTTACATAGTAAGACGTCATACAATGGCTAATTGCCACTTTGGTGTTGCTTAGTAAAGTTTTACCAAGGGGATATTTTTTCAATGCATAACAATTGGTCCATATTTTCTAAAGTGTGAGTAGGGCTTTAAACATATCATGAATTGTAAATCAAACATTAGCCTTCTCCTCATGTAAGCATTCCTTGAGCTAACCCATTGGCTCCCCGCATAACCCACTATTGGTCTTGCCTGCCTATAAAACAACACAATAAACGTATAAGTGTTACAACACTTAATAAGTAAAAAACCTATTGGGGCACTTGAGTAGTAACAAAACTCAAACTAGCATTACAAAGCTAAAATGTACTCTCAGTTTATACTTGAGGTTTACACTCAAATGTTTTTTGGCATCCCAGGTACCCATTCGACTATTACTATGACATTACATATGTCATATCTCCATAGACACTATTATCTCAAATGAATAGTCCTAAGTTCATGGTGTCAATTGGTTACCAAACTCATGATCTCGCATATCTTGGATGCCTTATGAAAGTATATTTGAACAACATCTTAGATGTCTCTGCTAATGGTGCAAATATCACATTGTCAGTTAGGTTTAAGGCTAACTAAGCTTCGATGCCTTGGTTATGTGGATGTTTGGGGTCTTTTTCTATTGCTACATGTTATGATAATGACATTTACACTATGCATTAATTGTGTAACATGCAGATCAACTTGCTTAAGATTCTTATTAAGTAAGGTTTTTATGTTGTAGTAGATGCTCTAGAAACAATTTGATAAGGCTATTTATGTAATTTCATCGTAAGTTATATCATACTTTGTTATTAATAAAATGAAAGTCATTCATATTTATATATGTATGTATGTTTGATTAATATATTTAGATTAGAAGAATTGTGACTAAGAGATCAACATGTAACTTGATTGTTAGAATCCAGTGAGCACGTATGATAGTCAATTTAGAAAAGTCCATAACTTTAATATTATTATTACTAAGGGCACAAATAATATGGTAAGACTATCATAAAGTTAATTAACCTTATTGAAAGGTAACATTAGAGTTTTAGTGTCATGGTTAATAGTGTCAACTTGGTATAACACATGGGTAAATGTTGAATTTATGTCTGTCAGAATGACTTACCAAAAGGATTTCATATGGATGGTAATTCAAGTATCTATAAAATTGATCTTTTATTGGATGGTGGTGCATGTGATTATAATGTTAGTGTTTTTGGTTATGAAAAACACATACGCAATGAAAACCATAATTTAAAATTTCATATAAAACAAACATATCACATACACCCCCTCCCAAAATAAACACTTCATCACATTCATTTAATAGAAATTACTTTACAACAAGTGAAAACTGACCAATGTATGCAGCTCCCTCGTCTTTAACACTAGTGAGATTATGTCAACAACTTTTATTCCAAAGGTAGGAAGGTGTTTTGGTATCCACACGGAGCACAAGTCACAAGAGAAGCTACCAACAATCACTAGACAACTTGCTAGGACTTTGGTAAACGGGCATGAAAGTGAATTAATGAGTGTAAGCATATATGGTTTGGCAAAAGTTCTAAAAGGGTTGAAAATTAACCTCATTTTATAGGAGAAACTATCACAGTATAACTTGCTAGGACTTTGGTAAACGAGCATGAAAGTGAATTGGTGAGTGTGAGTATATATGGTTGGGCAAAAATTCTAAAAGGTTGAAAATTTGTCTCATTTTACAAGAGACATTACATCATTGTTTATCATCATGTATTGTTGTGCACCTGATTATTATCTAATCATATTAAATATGTGATTATCCAAATTTTGGAATATGTAATAAGATCAATGAATAATGTTAACCCTGATTAACGCATAGGCATACATTAACCATGCACGGTTGAGCATGTGACCTAGCATTTATCCATTTCAATTTATCTTTATCTATATTTTGGTAAAGTCAACTATGTCTACTTTCATCCAAATCGATTCCTTTTTGGATTATTTTACTTTTGTCCTCAAAGAGTAAGATCTTAAAATTTAAGCCAAATATTTTACAAGACTCAATTAAAAATCTAGATACCAGACTTGATTCATCCTAAATAATCTAATTCTTTTTAAAACTCAATCTACCTTTATTGTATATGACCCATAAGCTCTCTGTCATGCTGATAGTGTATAGATTTGTGTCAAATCTATAATTTGACAACCATCTATACACAAACCAATATTGGTTTCTAGTAAAGTATCATGACCATTTGATCGACATAGTATAAGCGATTAACTTTTACATATCAACAATATAGTTATCATACAATTTGATATTTTCATTATACAACATCTTTTAAAGTCAACCTTAGAGGATCCTCATTATGCATTAATTGGCATTTGTGTCAATGACCAAATAGTATTGGTTTAAGCAATAACTTAGTCTTGTTGTGGCTACATATTCAAGTTGTCATTGATGTCCATCCAATAAGCCTATCAAAGATATTATCTCTTATACCCAATAGTGGTGAATCGTTATTGATCCTCCATAGCCTTTGTATATCTCTTAATATGGCTAATTATCACTGTTTTGGTAATAATTTTTTAAGGACTACATGAAGTTAGTGTTAACCATATTGATCTTATATAAAACAGTTTGATTACCTCAAATCGAAAGATTATGTATACCACTATTTGTTAGAGGATTTATTACATAAAAACTGGAGTTACCATCCATATGTAATTGCCTTAGTAGATCATTTCGATAGACATGTCTATTCAATGTTTACCCATGTATTGCACCAAGTTGTCTTCGAATTGCTATGACATGTAAGATCTATCACCACTTTTTAATAGGTTGTTCAGTATTATGATAGTCCTAATCATATTACAATGCCCTTGGTCAAGAAAATATCAAGACTATGAACATTTTTAGGACAACCACTTTATATGAACATTTGGTCCTTATGATCAGTTGACATGCACTGATCATTTGATCACAGTTAAACCATTGTAAAGACATTTATCTATCTTTAAATTAAAAAAATCATGATAAAAAATAAAGCCACTTTATTAATTAATTCATGATTACAATCATTTGCAAAGTTATAACGATTGGCTTTAGGACATCTACTCTAACACATTGGACTGAGATCACTAGAACTTTTTGTACACCAATCATCCTAGTTTGACACTAGCTTAATATAAGGGCTATCAATATAGTAGTGGTTGACTATGTTAGGAAGTTTAGTAAGATTATAGTGGATTAAAAAAGATTCATCACTCCTAGGTACAAGAGAAAGATATCTCATGGTGTTATTTAATGGCTAACAAGAACCAATGGAATCTAAAGTCATAGTGAGGAAATCAAACAATATATGTTGTTTTCTCACTACTTATGTGCCTCATCCTTAATGATATATCAGAATGATAAAAGAATTCAGTTGCACAGTAACTATACCATTGAAATGTTGTATAAGCTAACCTTGATTCTTTATATGTTGAATGGTTATGATGTCTTACTAGAAGTCTTTCATGGTCTTTGAATAAAAGATGATTGATTGTAGATTAGTCATTATTTATTCATTACTAGCTTATTAGAAAACCTATAGGTCACACAAATAATAGGTTATTTGCTATGAATCAAAATATTGAGGTTTAATGCATGAAGAGTAGAATACTTTGATGTATCCTAAAGGTAGTGATTTTGATCTTTGAAAAATGTGTCTTAATATTTATAAATAAATATTAACAATGTTTATGGTTATTATTGATATAAAATAAGGAATTAGGCCAAAAGTGCAAATACCTATTGTTAGGGGGTGAGGCATATAAGAAGGTAGCTATGGTTATGATATAAATTCACATTTTTCATTACAATAGCCACATTATCAATCCTTTCAATTTTTCATAAAGGAGAGAAAAATTCGTTGTTTTAATTCTTCTCTCCAATCTTTATACACATTCATTTTTATGTACATGCTAGCACCTATGTGACTCCCTTGGGTTAAAGAGGCCTTGTGTGGATGAGTAAGGCCTTGTTATTATGATGACGGAAGCATTATTTCATTTGAGATAGATTTGGGATGAATTCAAAGTGAAAGAGAACTTCAAACACATGTATAACGATTGTAACAACCTTATTGCATGTATAATATGCCCTTGATCCAAGGAAAATCAATTTTTTCATGTAAAAGTTTTACTTTTTTGCTACTTTTATATGGCCTATATACATGAAAAACTTTACGTGGTATGTCACATAGATTAAGATCACTTGTCACTGACTTAGTATGGACAATCAAGATTGCTTCTACTCAACTTTAACTTTGCTATAAAAAGTCTTAAATAGTCATATGTTGGTTCCTTTACCCTAAAACTTCTATTTCAACATTCTTTTTTGAGAAACCATGGTGCTTTCATTGCATCAATTTCTTCAAAACATTTGGATCTTAAACTTTGCCATTTGAGTTTTCTATTAACTTTTCCTTGTTTTGTCGGGTGTGTATTGACAAAGTATTCTTATATTTATCAACTAAACACCTTAATGAAGTATTTTTCTTAAAATCATTCAAAAGTTACATTTTCTATACGACAGTTACAAAGTCATTTGTATGTATATTTTAAGTCACTTAATGGGCTTTTGAGCATGGTGTCTAGAGAGATTTAGGGTTTGCTAATACAATGTTAAAGGGTATAAGCACACCTTTAGGGTGTGGTTAGTTTGAATAATTTTTTATTACAAAAAATAAAAGATTACCACAAAGATAAATTATCTAAAAAATTACTAGGTATATATTATTATTATTTTTGATAAAAATTTATAGGTATAAATAATTATTGTGTTTGGTTGGATGTAATCAATGAATATTAAGATATTATTTTACTTAAATGCCCTTGGATATAATTATTCTTAAATATTTTTTATGTTACTTGTAATATTAATTGAAAATGATGGTATTTTTGTACTAAAAAAATTAATAAATAAGGATAAAATTGTAACAAAATCAAGATTATCTTGATAATATTTTAATACCTAAGATAGAAATGATAATCAGATTATCCGTTATATTACTTATAACATAACCATTAGTAATAAAAAATTATTACCTGACAAATAAAACAAAGTAATATTAATAATAAAAGATAAATTATTAGAGTAATATTTAAATACCTTGAACCAAACACTCTCTTAAGGTTTTTGTGTTCAGTTGAGTATTAATATAATTTCTATGAAGTTTTTACTTTAGGACTCATTGGTAGGATTTGAACTCATCTTTTCATATTTGAGGCCACTTACAGCTCACATTCTTTAATTAAACGAGAAGAACAATGTGAGAAGACCGCAATTGGGATGTTTTCTAGAAGGAACTTAAGTAATACTCTTATTCGCCTCTTGGGTAAGATCTATAATGAGTAAGAGAGAAACATATCTTTCATCATACTATAGGTAAGGGGAAAAAGTCCAATAGAACCATAAAAGAATAGGCCTTGCTCTACCAAGTTCTTTCCTACAAATATTGAAGGTAGTCTAACGTAAGCTACTCGTATGTTAGAAAAAACATGTGACTTCCAGAGGTTGAAGAGGTTAATTAACTGCACTCAAGCTATCTCTCAGTAGTTGTATTGATGAACAAGAATGTCTTGACTGAAACTTAGCGATGGTTTTGGGACCTCACTGCATTGATAAAACTTTAGAAGTTTACAGAGCATGACATGTAAAAGGTCAATGAACCATGCTTAGGCTATTTCTAGATAGTCATATTGGTGAATGAGAATGTCTTGAATCAATCTGGGGATGGTCTTGGCACCTCACTACATTGATGAAACTTAGGAAGTTTATGGAGTGCGGTGTTGATGTAGTTGACTTTATCTTTAATACACAATTTTTGCTTGATTTGCTTTAAGTAAAAGTGTAATCATGATTGTTTTCTTGTCTATAACTTTTGAACATGCCCATGTTCTTTTATAATAAGGCTTATCTTGTCTTATTGCACAATTATGAGAGTGGGCATGAGAATCACTCAATCAAGAGAGAATTAGCACAGTCACAAAGTAATAAATTTGGGTCTTAGAATCAGTGTTGGATGCTTCTTAATTGAGTCATAAGGTTGAAGTCAAAGCTTTGCGACTCAAATTGGTTATTAAATAAACATATCTACAGTGGAGAAACCTCAACTTCATCAATATATATAGTAGAGGTCCATAGGCTAAGTCGGGTTGGTTTTGGCTTGACCCATCAGGCCTATAGGTTGGCCTAGACCTTAGGCAGCAAAATGATAGGCCTTTAGGGTGAGCTGACCCATAGAATTTTTAAAGCCCAAGGCTTAACCTTATGTAGAGTAGAATCGGGCCTTAATCGAATCAGCCCATTTAAACAAATTTTTAAAAAAATTTAATTAAAAATTTAAACACAAATTATTTTTTTATTATTAAAATCGAGTATAGTACTTGCAACGTTTTATTTATAGTCCCTCACTTGTGGCGAAGAACATTTTTGTAGGAAACACTTAAACATGCCAAATCGAATTCTGTAAATTATAGTAAGCATAATTTAGCATACTCGGCTTCAAGTTTATGATAAAACCCATTCGAATACAGCACAAGGTGTTGACGTGAGTCATTACCACGACCCTATTTGCCCCATGTACTGCATTCCTTTGGGAGACATTAGTCTCTCTGTAGTTTTAGTTTTGTGTGTGGAAGAAAAGAAGAAAAAACTTATTCTGGAAAATATTGTGTTATTACACTTCAGGGAAGACAGATTTTTTTTTTTGGACTTTTAATAAGAGACCAACTACCAATAACTTTCACACCAATTGCCCTTGATAGTTAAAGTAAACCGAGTTGTATTCTAATTATTTTGTAATGATAAAATTGAAATGAAAATGAAATTATAAACACAAAGAATTATTGTTTGTAAATTCAAATAGTTTCTAAAAAAGAGTTGATGAGAGAAAATAAGATTAAAAATATAATGAAAGAATTGAGATTAACAAAATGTAAATAAAATTGGAAAACAAAGAAAATTTGGGTTGCTTATATAGGAGAGAAAGAAAATAAATAAAAGAATGGTTTTTGCCTATGTGATAGAGGTCGTTCAGGCTTCTGCCACAAGTAGAAACCGTTGGCTTTTGGTTGTTGCAAAAGCCAATTGTCATTAAATTTTTTTTAGTTTTTTAATATTTAAATAGTAATAGGTTAGGTTGAGCCAACCAATGGGCCTAACAACTAAGCCCAACTCAGTTAGGAAATCTTCCAAAATAATATAGAGATGAAGGACAAGTTTGTCATAGTTGAAATCAAGGTTAAAAAAAGGCCAGAGACATGCACTTTATGGTTTTCTACTTCATCTAATTTTGATTCCTCGAGCACGACTGCTTCCTTGGTGACAATCACATGTAGCTGAAGAGAGGTGTCTAATGGAAGAAACTAGGATGGAGGTCAAGTCGATGCTCAACTTTGTGATGTTCCTTAAGCCAAAACCAATTCTATTACAAGTTTTAGCTTCCAATAGGTTCCTAAGTTTTATGAGAAAGCCCATTTTTTCTTTTATTGGTCTTGTGGAAGATGTTTTATTTTGCTCAAGTACTTGAGGCTTATCTTTTTCATTTTTTTTCTTCATTTTTCTACATTTCCATTGCAATACAATTCTTGCATTAATAAAAGAAAATTTTACAAGTGTAATTCTCACCGCTCTTTTCTTTACCTTTACATTTTGCAATCAACTTAAACAATTAATGCTTAAATGAACAATATTCTTAAACTTGAGCAAACATAAACTTAAGACATAAGAAATAAAAACCTAAATGTTGGAGAGCTTGCAATTAAGCATTAAAAAAAAAATACATTAGCACAATTGGACATAATTGAACTTAAGAATAATTATTAGCTTATAGCTAAGAACTAAAAAAAAAAAGGCTTGATGCCTCTAAGTCTTGAAGTACATAGTCGATGGTTATCCAATTATTAGGGTTTAAGTGTTGAGTGACTTGTTTTTTGTAGTCGGTCCAAAGTTTTTTAGATAATGATAGTCCTTTTGGGATTTTTCTAGGCACAATAATTCTTGTTAAAGCTCTAAGACATGTGAATATGCATTTATTCTTCAAAGACTACTTAGTTATGATTAAGAGAGCTACTAGTTAGGTGTAGTCATTGTAGTGGGTATGTAAAGCAAGTTTTCTTCTTAGTTATTCTACTCATTGCTTCTTGGATTCTTTCTATAGTACGATAAGGAAAAGGTACATGACATGCAACGAATAGAATAAAGACTCTTCATCCTTTCTATTCAACTCATCAATCAAGGCCAAGAAGGGCATGAAAGGCTTGTCTGAGCTTGCCTAAGGGAATAATCACTAGATTGCATTCAATTACCTTCTTTAGAGAGGCTTTTTGAGCATTAAAATGGTTACATAAATATGGTCTTCTAGCTTAGCAATTTGGGTTGCTTGGCTTGTTGATGTTAGTTCTTGTTCCACTATGTAGTGCATTTGTACAAATAGTATCTTTCCTATATGAGTTTTCTTCTACACATCAAATGATAGTATCTTTATGGGTGATTTTCGTTTGGCATAAGACATTCATCAGTACATCACAAATTGATGCCTTAGCCCATTTATTATGAACTATAGTACATGATAAAAGTCAACATCTCCTTGGAGTGAGTTAGATTTTGCACATCATGAGATGGTATCCACTTAGACATGAGTTATCCTTTACACATTAGGAGTTGGTGTAATTCTTGCACAAGTTATTGTCTACATATTGCATGTTGACACCTAGACTTGTTCCACATGAGTTATACTTACACTGGTGGTTGATATTGCCAAAGTGTGAGTTATTCTCTACACGTCAAGGATTTATGCCTCCAAAACAAGTTATTATCTATACTTCAAAAGTTGGTAGCTTTTCCTCACTAACGTGAGTTAAGGTTTACACATCCAGGGACAACACGTACATGACATAAGTTATTATCTATATGTTAAATGTTGATGCCTTAATCTATTTGACATGAGTTACATTCTATATGTTGAGAGGTGAGATTGACACTCTATGATGATATGAGGCTTTTTTTTTATATAGACATCATTGATTAACACACAATTAGAATTGTAAGTTGTACTTTATAAATCATCGAAAGATGTCATTGTGATGTGATTTATGTTATGTGTCATTGGGGATTGACATCCTTTAATCATGAGTTATGCTTTTCACATCATTAGTTGACATTGTGAGGACATGAATTATATTTACATGTTATACATTAATGTTGTTGTGACATGAGATAAGGGTTGCACGTTGTATATCAATTTGTTGACGAAAAACACTAAGTTTGTTGTGTAAGCTTCTTTCTGTGTAACAAAAAGAATATAGGTCTTTGGCCTATGTGCACCCTACTATTATCTCTGCCAGTAAAGACAAGAGATAGTCATGTAAGGGATTTATGACCTAATAATGGTCAAAGTTTTTTATGGGATCAATCTTTGAGCATGCTATTGGAGAGTTATTATCCAAATATAGGATTATTATGTTAATTACCTTGGTTAGACCACTATTGTTGTCATCTAATTATGTCAATATGTCGAGTGTTGTTGGTTATATACTTCAACAATTAGGGCTGGTTAATTTTCAATAAATGGTTTGTGTTGTTTTTTTGGGAAGGACAATATGACTAACATCAGAGTTACTTGAATAATAAAGCTTCCTTTAGTCTTATATTAAGGGGAGTCCTCAGAAGAATAATTCGACTGAGTTTGGAGAAAGGACTAAGAATAGTTTTCTTTGGTATTTTCCCATGAGGCTCTATGGGACAAATGTCTCCTAAGAGATTGAAGAAAGAAAGCGTGCTATTTTGGGAAAATAAAAAAAAAATGACCCTCCTTCAAACTCCAATTTTTTGATATAGAATTTCATACAACAAGAAGTGAGCAAAATCAAAGGTGTGATCTCACACATAGAGATGAAAATGAATGAGATTGATTGTGTAATTATGTGTGAGGTTTTTTGTAAGCAAATAAGAAAGCAATGAAAAACAAACACTTTAAAAGTGATTTGACCAACTTCTCAAGAGTCTACGTCTACTATTATGTTATTAAGTACTCTAGTCTAAGTTTGAAAAAACAACTGCAAGTTGTTACAAATAAGCTCTTAAAAGAGGTATTTTGAAAGTGTTCTTAGATCAAATTAGATTGCCTCTTCCTAACATTAAATAATTGTGCATTTGCAAAACCAAGCAATAGTATTCACCAAGGAAATTATGTAGAAGATTTATCATAAATCCTATTAGATCGAATCTAGTTATCTAGAAGAAATTTGTTGATTGTGTTTTCCCAATGAAATAAGAGATAACAATGTCGTGATTGTTATCTCATACTTGTCAAAGATAAAATGGACATTGATTAATTATATGCAGAATTGTTTTGTCCCTTTCATAGTTTATAGGTAAAAGAAATTTTATCAACACTTTAAACAAATCTACAAATAAAAAACATAATTAATCGTTGTATATTATTTGCATGATTACACTACATAAGAGTTAGTTGCCTTCTCAATATTATTTAAGTGAGTTTGATTAAGAAATAGTTTTAACCACGTATCAACAAAGTTATTAAACTTACGTATTAAATGATTTTGGTGAAAGAATCATTTAATGATACAGTAAATCTAATGTATCATTTCTTCTTAGTTATATATAAGTTGTTCAATATATTGATTAAAATATTATAATAAATAAGAGAATTATATTAATTTAATTCTTTTTATTATCGTTTCAGAAAATGTTTTTACAGATTTTTCACAATTTCTTGAGTTGTATTAATACTAATTTAATAAATTATTAGACTTGGTATTAATTGTTAAACATGATCAACTATTGAATTTGAAAATTATTCGACATATTTAACATACTTATTAAACAGGTCTGTCAACCGTTCGGAGTCTCGATACGTTAATTAATTGCTTATAATCCGCTCCAACAAAACAATAACTCGGCCTGCTAACCCGTTCTTCCCCCCACTATCGTAATACATAAAAAGTTGAGGGGGAAATGTGTAATTATCCCCATACAAGCTCATGCTCTCGTTTTCTGTATATAAAAACGACAGTACATCTAACTTCTCTTCCCACCGTCTTCCTGAGCCCTTCGTCATTGACATTTAATATTACCACTCTCTCTCTCTCTCACACACTTTCTGTGTTTTCCTCCATTTTCTCTTCCTCTTCGGCTTCATTTTCATCTTTATTTTAACATTCTTGAGTTTCAATTCTATTTTATGTTTTCCTTTCCAAGATCTTGAACTTTTGGCTCTAGTTAAATTTTGAAGCTGGATCACTTCATTTTCCTTCTTCCTTAATCACATCTTTATAAAAACTTTTCAAGCATGTAAATTTTCCTCTTCCATTTTCCATAGTGTCCCATTTTCCTGAAAAAAAGAAAAAAGAAAAAAAATTGTCCATGCAAAGAGGTGAAGTTATTTATCTTTAGTTTTATTGTAGAGTTTAATCTGGCTTGTTTAACTCTTCTTCTTCCTTAGAAGCAGATTTATAAAAGCCTCTAAATCATGTAATTTTAGACCATTTTTATATCAATCTCAAACCCAAAAAAAAAAAAAAATTCTAGTGTTTTTTAGGAGTATTTTATCCATGCATTTCTTCATTTCTGCATAAATATTTTGATATATTCGTAGCTTTAACGATCCTGGAAAGGATCAAAATTACCCTGTGAAAATATCTTTATAAAAGCCTTCAAATCATGTAAGTTCTCTTTTAAATTCTAGCTAGTATTTTATCTTAAATCCCCCAAAAAAAAATATTATTGTGTTTTTAAAAGGAAAAAAAAAAAAAAGAATATGCCAGAAGGGGGTGCAGGAACATTATCGGTACCGGCAACTCCAGTATCGGCACCACCGACTCCAGGGACACCAGGTGGACCGTTGATTTCGTCTCAGCGAATCGATTCGCTATCGTACGATCGGATGTCAATGCCGCGTTGCAAGTGTGTACCAGTGACTGCCCCCATGTGGAGTACAAATCCTCACACATGCGCTATTGAATTGCCAGTTCCAGATGTGTCCTTCACTCGTAAGGTACCTCTTCTCTTCTCTTCTCTTCATGTCAAGGAAGGATAATCTTTAATATTTTAGCTTAGCTGATGCCATGATTTAAGCTTTTGTCCTTTGTTTTTACACTCTTTCATCAGGGGAATGCTCTCATCTAACTCTATCGATCAAACATCTATTATATATATATAAAATGCCAAGTTGTGGTCTTAAACTAATTAAATTTTTGTGGGTAAAATTATTGGAGATTAATCTCAAAACGTTTCATCTCCACCCACTTTTCAAGTTATCAATAAATGGCTTGCCAGTAAGTATTGACTTTTAACATCAACTATTATATTATACAACATTAAATAACAAATTCAATCCCAAAGATTAATTCCTTTTACGAAAACTATGATACAATATTGTATTATGCTTTGCGACAAAGAGAATTTTAATCTTTATTTTAATTTTCTGTTCATTTGTTTATCTTATAATTAATGTCTTAGTTAATAATAATAATAATTGGTTGGATAGTAAATAAATAAAGGTTCCTTATTTTTTTTTTTCAATTTTAACCTTTAAGAAATATTTTAGGCGTTTTGGCTCTGTACTTATATTAAGTGGCCGACCAATCAAATAAAAAAATAGCAATTATGAAATTACCAGGTGTGTACTCATCTTATAATGGAAGGTCTCGGTGTTGTGTGTATTGTAAAGAATAACATTTTAAAAATTAATTTTTAGTTTAATTTTTGTTTTTAAATAATTAAACTTTATCTTGACTTTTGTTGGCATGTTTCAAGAAATAGATTCACATAAAGTTAAGCTCGAATTATTGAAGAGTTTTAAAATCATGAATTCAAGTTTGAATTTGAGTTTGGTTTTGGACTATAGATGCAGTATCATTTTCACTCCAAACTAATATTGCATGTTTGAACATAAATTTTAAAAATTATTCAGTTTCAAGTGCATATCATATTTGACATCGTTTTAATATTCATCTATAATTTACTAAAATAATGTTATTTATTTGTGTTTGCGAGCCAATCGAGCCATGTTCAAACTCTATTGCTTCTTTACCCATTAGTCAAATTAGAGTTAGAATTATGATTACTCATTTTGAATTCAAATGAATCAAATTAACAATCGAATGAGTTAATTAGACTTGAATTCAATCCCTACTTTCAAGTCAAGTGGTCAAGTTTGTAGTGTTAATAATTTTTTTCAATTAAAGAAATAATTAAATTAAACGTAAAAGATATTTATAGGATAATATCATTAAGTAGTGTTTTTTTGAAAAAAAAAAAACTAATACATAAAGATTCCTAAGTTTTAGTAGATCTTAATTGTTAAAGATAAAAAAGGTAAAGAATTTTTAGGAATTTTCGAGAATTAGCCTTTTAACTTAACCAGAATATGAAAAAAGAGAACAAAATTAGAAAATAAATGTTTAAAATGAATTATTTTTTATTTTGTGGAGTTTGGTGCCCTCGCTGGCTTGCAGAACTCACAGTTACGTCCTTCTACTTTGTGTTTTCACAGTAAACCCGTTTAGTTTTTCTGTCAAAATAACCCAAATCTCACTGTTATTTCTACTTTTATATTTCTGAAATCTCAAACAATTTTTTTTATTTATTTTTTCAATTATTGTAATTGCGAAAATAATGTACCAACAAAAGTGTTCGTATATATAATGATTCACATATTTTTTTCCCTCACTTTTTCACCAAATGTTTCTTCAATTTCTAAACATAGTAATATGAATTGTTTAATTTCTTTTGAAATTATAAATAAGATATTTTTGGTTATGATAATTTTCCAAGAACTAAGTATAAAATAAAATTCAGGATTAATGGAAGTGATAATCTCTTTGCACATATATTATTTTGAGATATTTTTAAATTAATAATAAATAGCTTTAAAAAAAAATTAACCTTAAAGCTATTTTGATAACATATGTCACAGTATAATATACAATGTATTCAAAATTGGATTGGACCGACCGATTCAACCAAAAACTTGCCTATGATTTGGTGCAATTTTAACTAAAAACTTATTGATATAAGACTAAAGATTTGGTCAAACATGGTCACAATTGTTGAACCGGGTGAATTGGTTAAAATTGGCATAATTGAGTTTAACTAAGTCTTGTTGTCTTGAGCCCTAATTTTAAGTTTATTTTTTGAGTTTTTATTTTTGCTTTAATGAATTGAAATTTATGTTTTAAAAAACTGAACATACTTTATTGTTATGGATAATTGTACAAATTTACTTCTAATAAACTTTATATAATTTATGATTAAAATATGTGTTAATAAATTTATTATAATTTGTAATATATTGAATTAGTCGATAAACCAATCAAACTATGAACAAATAGATAATTGGTTCGGTCATGAATTTAATTTTGAAAACATTAATATATCAAATATTTTGTCAAACATCACCCACATTATTATTTTTGAATTCTAAAAATATCTATATTATAAATCAAACACTTAAAATAAACAAGAATAAATTTTTTACATTAAAAAGGGAAGTTTTTCATGAGTACTTTATTAATCTTCGTAATTTTTCCTTTCGGCGAAAACAAAACCTTAGCTCTGTCACTCTAATGACTGGGTTGTACCAAAGACCCACTGATGTTTCACTTATAATATTTCTCAATAATTTATGAAATTAATAAAATAAAAATTCAACCATAGCAAACTTTTAAAGATAATGTTCACTGTCAACGCAGCTAGGAGCGGAATTTGTGGGAACCTTCATCCTAATTTTCGCAGCAGCAGCAGGTCCCATAGTGAACCAGAAGTACAATGGCGCTGAAACCCTAATCGGCAACGCAGCATGCGCTGGGCTGGCAGTGATGATCATTATCCTCTCCACAGGACACATTTCCGGAGCCCATTTGAATCCCTCACTCACCATCGCTTTTGCAGCATTTCGACACTTTCCCTGGACTCAAGTTCCCGGTTACATTCTGGCCCAAGTGACAGGCTCCATCTGTGCTTCATTTGCCCTAAAAGGAGTATTTCATCCTTACCTATCTGGTGGTGTTACCCTTCCTTCTGTCAGCACTGGCCAGGCTTTCGCTCTCGAGTTCATTATCACTTTCAATCTTTTGTTCGTCGTAACTGCTGTGGCTACAGACACTCGAGCGGTATGTATTAGTTAGTAGATAATGACAATGTACATTAATGAACATGTATGGTTGAGAATTATATCCTGGTTTTAATTGGTTTGTTTAAACTTTCGATTATAAATCTTATAATTTTTCTATTTGCAGGTGGGAGAGTTGGCAGGAATTGCTGTTGGAGCTACTGTGATGCTTAACATTCTGATTGCAGGGTTAGTATGCTTTTCTTCATTGTGATTATATCACAAGCATAAAAAATATCAAGAACCAATTCAATTTATAAACTTTTTGATATAAAGCATAAAATTGAATTGATTATGTCTTACATAAATATACATATAGTGTACCAAGATCAAATAATCTTTGATTTTCTTCAGTTTTACCACTAGCATAAGATATTATATTATCAATAAAAATTGAAGAAACCAAGACCATGCATTTTTTATACCATAAAAACTAGAACTTGATTACAAAAAACGAAAGTCATTTCATTCAAACCGTTTAAGGTACTCAAGGATATACTACAAAAAATAAAACACTAGTTGCTTTTTTACTGTGTAAATAGTGTTCATAAAACATGTGGTTGTTTAAATATTAGCAATCCAATTTAATTTCTTGAAATAGGCCCCATATTACATGTTTATTGTAGATAATTTTATAGAACAACAAATAGTATTTCTTTTCATAGTTATGAAATTTTATATATTTGTTGTTGTATCCCTTTATTGAAGAAGATTAACAATTATATGATTCAATTACCATGGCAGACCATCAAGTGGTGGTTCAATGAATCCTATGCGAACTTTCGGGCCAGCCGTTGCAGCGGGAAACTACCATCTATTATGGGTATACCTATTGGCACCGACGCTTGGAGCCCTAGCCGGCGCTGGTATCTACACCCTGGTGAAGCTTCAAGATGATGAGGTTAATCCATCGCGTCCAGTCAGAAGCTTACGCCGTGACTCAAGTATGTCAGTTTGAGATATAATAATCCGAGAAGTTATGTATAATTACTAAAGTGTTGTTGAAGAATAAAGGGGGCAAGAGACTAGAAGTTCATGTATACCCTAGAGTTGAGCTGAATAAGTGTTGCACTGTGCATGGTGCTCATTCTTCATCAACTCAACCAAAATATTTGTCATGTTCAATGAGTGTTTATGTTTGATTGGCTACTCTGGAGGAAGTTTGGTTTGCTTTTATATGCGTGTTGTGTTATGATCAATAAAGAAAACTAGCATGTTGTTGTGTGTAATACCTTTGGTTGTAAGTCTCTTTAACATTATTTAATATGTAAGTTTCTTTTATGCCTAAAAAGTCTAGTAAAAAGTAAAAAATAAAGTCCAGTAAAAAATAAAAGAGAAATAAAGCGAAAAGGAAGAATGATAAATTACTTAAAATATATATATATATATATATATATATATATATATAAAGATAATGTTCAATAAGATTATTTTTTAATATTTTTTAGTAACCAGTACTACAAAATTATATAAAGAGAATATTTAAAAAAGGTTAATAACAAAAATTCCCCCTTAAGTATAATTAAAGAATAAAAATCTTGATTCAGTTATAAAAATAACATAAATTCTCTTCTCATTAATTTTTTTGTATTTATTGACTTATTATAAGCGAAAATAAATAATTCTACGATCATAGAAAATTCGTAACTGGATTGCAATACGTACATTCTCCAGTGATATTTGATGATCCACGCGTCCCAATTAATAATCCACAACACAATTTGCCTTTTTGTTCTTTCTATATTCTATGGGTTTGGTTTACAAGTATTCTACTATTTTGTAGGGAAGAAGAAGAAGCAGAGAGCCACACAGAAGTTACGTAACTTTTGTGTTTTAATATCAAGCGGCAATTGGGATTTCAAAATTTGAAATCTCAATTGTCATTAACTTTTATAATTATCAAGGGTAAAAAGGTAAATTTTACTCTTAGGGTTATTTAGATATTTCAACCCTAATGGATTGGGTTAACCCATCATGGGTAAACTAGATCTAATATTTTCCATTCACACATGATGGGTGATTCGAACCAAAACTCTTCTACAAAAATCTCACAGAATAGAGCAATTCATATTAGCAAATATGTCATGCGACTTTGCGAGCAACTTGCATTTGAGAGCTAATTTACTATGTATTTGTTAGGAATAACATAATCGCTTCAATCCGAATAAAATGATAAAGCATTAGTCTCACAGCACCTCAGATTTACTCGATAACACTACCTTCTTTTTGTCCTTCATTTGTTATTGTGTTATTTTCCTATACATCAATAATCAAGTCTAGTCTCTCGAATGAGTGACATGACCGACCATCCAATAGACATACATAATATATAAGTCTTCCTCTTCAATTTGAAATTCTCAATTTAAACTTAGCTGTTTTTCTAATTACGTTCATTGAATCGTGTGTGATCAAATAACAACAAAGAGGTCTAAGGGTACCTACATGAGGTAATCTTTATAAAGTCTCACAAAGTGAGGGAGTAGAGATTTATCCTCTCACTACTTCAAATGGTTATTTTTTTTATACACATATGACATGAATCGTGTGCTACAATGTATATCTTCTCAAATGTCATTACTAACATTATATAGATCTTAGTTCAATCATTGTATCCAACACCTAACCTAAGTTCTTAATTATCTTTCCAATCATACAGGTGTTACTATATATTAAGAACTCGTATTTGACATTCATAAGTTATTTGGATGTGGAAAATCCAAACTGGTCTAAAGTCATTGATTTATGACCTTATTTTGATTAATTATCAAGGCAACATGTCTAATGATAATAATTTGTTTTTTAAATAACTCTCATCTTCTATGTGCGCTCTTTCAACGTCATTAATCTCAATAAATATGTCTCATTTTTGCATGCTCTCTCAGCATTAAAGGCGATTGTTCGTGTGAGTGAGTCAATTTCAAACTTGTGTAATATTATTATCTTGTTGAGCTTTCAAAATAATGTGTATATAGAAAAACACCAAGCATTCAAGCATACGAATAATAAAAAATAAATTTGAATTCTTCAGTTTTCTAATATTGTGTAACAAGTACAATATATACTCAATAATCCATCTATCATATTTTACATAAACCAAGAGATTTAACATTTGTAAGATATACATATCTTAGAATTGGTTTGGTTAAAATATCAATAAACATATTATGCATAGAAATATATTGTACAATCACTTCCTTCTTCGAAATGATTTCACTAATGAAATTATATTTAGTGTCGATATGTTTAGTTTTATTACAGAATTTGGGATCTTTTATGAAAGTTATTGCAACTTGATTATCAGAATGTACAACTATATGGCCAACTGATTCATCCTATACACACAAATTCTTAAAAAATCTTCTTAACAAAATGACCTCTTGCACAATTGTAAAACAAGCTACAAATTTGGCTTTCATTATAGATAAGGCTATGCATGTTTATTTTTTACTGCTCCAAGATATAACACCCTTTTAGAATAAAAAAGCATAGCGAGAAGTTGGTTTGTGTTAGTCCAAATCACCACCCCAACTAGCATTTGAATAGCCAACGATATGCAAATCTAATCCTTAATAGCATGAATAGTAATCCATAGTGTCTTTTAGATGTCTTAATGTTCTCTTGACAACCTTCTAGTGTTCTCTTCTAGGATTTGATTAATATGGACTAACGAACCTAACAACAAAGCAAATATCGAGGTGAGTACACATCATAGTGTATGTGAGACTTCCAATTGCGTTTAAATAAAGTACTAAAGACATTTCATCTCTCTCGTTTTGAGTCTTTGGACATATGTTTTGACTCAACAAATCGCCTTTTGATACAAGATTATCTACAAGTTTACAATTTTCTATATTGAATCGTTTTAGAATCTTTTGGATATAACGCTCTTGCAATAAAGTCAATTGTTTCTTGAAACAATTTCTTTTGATTTTAATACCCAAAATATAATTTGTTTCACCTATATCCTTTATGTTAAAATTTATAGATAACTAATTTTTAATGATATCACATACTCCAAATCACTCTCAACTATCAGTATATCATTCACATAAAGAGATAGAATTGTAAACTTATCATCAAACCTTTTCACATAGACACAGTGGTCTTATTCTAACATCTTAAAATTATAAGACAATATAGCCTTATGAAATTTTAAGTACCATTGTCTTAATAACTATTTCAAACCATATATCAATCTTTAAAGCTTGCATACTTTGTGCTTTTAGCTTTTTACCACAAAACTTATAAGTTGATCCATGTAGATCTTTTTGTCAAGTTCTCTATTAAGAAAAATTGTCTTCATATTTAGTTAATACAATTCTAGATCTAAATGTGTTACTACAGGTAGAATTACATTGACTGAAGTAAATCTCATACTAGATGAAAAAGTTTCTTCATAATCTATACCTTATTGTTGGGGATAGCCTTTTGCCATAAGGCAAGCTTTGTATTTGTCTATTAAGCCATCTGTCTTATGTTTAATTTTGAGAATTCATTTATTTTCAATGAGTTTTCGATTCGATAACAAGTCCACTAAACTCCAGATTGGGTTAATATCTATGTATTTCATTTCTTTCTCTAATGCTTTTTGTCATCTTTCCTTATTAGAGGATTATAGAACTTCTTTAATATTTTTAGGCTTTTCTTCTTCAAGAAGAGGGGTTATGAAAACTTCGTTTTCAATTCCAAAATGTCGCTTAGGTATTCTAGGATGTTCGTTCTTACGAAATTGAGGATATTTGCTCCTATTATATGGAATAAGTTAGAGTTCAATCTCATTGATTCCACTATCTAAAATAGGTAAAGGCATTGTCACTTATGACATAACTGATGGTTATTGAGATGTACCTTCTCCACATTCCTCTTCTATCTTATAAAAATAAAGACTTTTATCAATGTCCTCCCTTTTAGGAAAGTCATTTTCTATAAATGTCGTATCTCTAGAATATATTTCAATCTTTCTTCCATCAGAGTCCTTTCCTATGAACATGTATCCTTTGTAATGTTTTGGGTATCTTATAAAGATATATTTCTTTTCTTTTGGTCCCAATGTTTCAAATTTATGGATTGTGTCATGAATGTATGCTTCTGACCCCCAAGGTCTAACCATATTCAAGTTAGGATTTCTTCCTGTTTGTAAGCAAAAATAATACCAATTCTAGGATCACAGAAAACATACCTGGTTTACTGAATCTGAAAATTGATGATAATTTGGTGATTCGATGCACTCCTGGGAGTATCCATAACATACTTTACTGATTTGTTTCCTTGTTTCTGTAAAATTCTTCTAAAAAAGTATAATAGAAGAGTATTGTGCTTTCTGTAATTTTTGGCGTAAAAGTTCTCTTCTTCCAATAGAAGTTATGCTATATTAAATAAGAGGGAGAGTGACAGTTATCTTTAATAACTGCCAAGGGCAAAATTGGAATATTACATATCATGGGTTAATATTGTATTTGTAACCCTAATAGATCGGGTCAACCTATCATGGGTGGACCGAATCCAATATCTTTCACTCACACATGATAGGGTGATTCGAATCATAATACTCTTCTACAGAAATTTTACAGAATAGAGCAATTCATACTAGCAAATATGTCGTGCGACCTTGTGAGTAACCTGTACTTGAGAGCTAATTTACTATGTATCTATTTGAAATAACATAGTTGCTTCAACCCAAAATAAAAATAAAGCGTTAGTCTCATCGTACCCTAGACTTACTTAATAACACTAGCTCCTTTTAATCTTTCATTTATTATTGTGTTATATTCCTATGTATCTATGATCAAGTCTAATCTCTTGTATGAGTGACATGATTAGCCGACCAATGGACACACGTAATATATAAGTCTTCCTCTTCTACTCGAAATTCTCAGTTTAAACTTAATTGTTTTTCTTGTCATGTTTCATAGACCGAATCATTCATGGTCATAGGTTCCAAACTAAGATAGTAATACTAAGAATAAACATCAAATAACAGCAAAGAGTCAAAAGGTATCATCATGAGGTAATCCCCATAAAGTCTCACACAGTGAAAGAGTAGTGATTCATCATTCCATTACTTTAAATGATTGTCTTATTTATGCACACATGGTATGAATCATGTGCTACAATGTGTATCTTTTCAAAATGTCATTACCAACATTGTACAGATCTTAGTTCAGTCACTGCACTCAGTGCCTAACTTGAGTTCTTAATCATTTCTCTAATCTTGTAGGTATTTTTATCAATTAAGAACTCACATCTGGCATTCACAAGTTATTTAGACATGGAAAATCCAAATCGATCATTTTCAAATTTATCAAGTCATAGCCTTATCTTGATTAATCATCAAGGCGACATATCAAACAACTCATTTCTTGAACAATTCTCATTTTCTAAGTGCGCTCTTTTAGTGGCATCAATCTCAAGAAACATCTCTCATCTTTACACGTTCTCCTCAACGTCAAAGGTGATTGCTCGTGTGAGAGAGCCAATCAAACTTGTGCTACATTATCATCTTGTTGAGTTTTCAAAAACAATGTGTATATCCATAAACACCATGAATTCAAACACATAAAATAAATTCAAATTTTTTGATGTTCTAATGTTGTGTTACAAGTACAATATATACTCAACAAGTCATCTATCATATTCTACGCAAGCCAAGAGACTTAACATGTACAAGATATACATCTCTTGAGATCGGTTTAGTTAGAGAATCAGCAATCATGTTACGTATAGAAATATATTGTACCATTACATCGTTGGATATGAGTAATTAGAGATGACACAAACACTAAGAATAGGCACAAAACGCCAAGCAAAATCAAATAGGCATATGAGATGTTGGAAAAAACATTTGAGAAACCACAACATTAATAAATATAATACAGTTGGGAGATAATAAATGATTAAATGTTGTGTGTTTATCTACTTACTAAGTTGTTTTCATTGTGTTCTTTTGTGATTTGTCAGTAGACTCGTGGAACAATAGGGTGACAGTGGTGTTTTCATCTTTTTCATGATTAAATTGTTTACATGTTCATAAATTGCTTTAGGTTGTTTATACGCGTTCAAATTTTATGAATTAATGTACAAACCATATTATTTTGATTTTTTGAAATAGTAATAATTATACTTTTTGGATCGTGGGTTCTTATTTAATATTACTTCTTTTGTTTGTTCTAAAGCATGGGTTACATAGTTTTAAAAAGGCACATCTCTTTGAGTGTGTATTCCATGTAAAGGTATGCATTTGGAGAGGGGTGTTACATTTTTTGTATCAAAGCATGGTTTTATAAACCCAAAGGTGTTAAAAGTCTATTTATGTACATAAGTGTCTAAGCATCCCTTATGCAAGGTTGACTGTTTCTGCGTGCTGACCATTGTAAGTATTAGATACCTTACATTTGAGTTGTGGTTTATGTATGTTTGAGCAAGTGAGTTATTTCATAATGAAAAGATCTAGAAGACTTATAAGTAATGAGCAAGAGGTCCTTACCTTAGAAGGTAGTTTAGGGGAGACTAAAGGTTAGGTTTCTGGTGTAGCTACAACACCACAGATTGATACTTCGATGATTAGACAAGTGGTCCAACAGATTCTCTAAGAAAATCAAAGGTAATAGTGTGATATATCTAGTTGAGGTCCTTCTAATTACTAAGCAACCACTAATGATAGATTTACCACCCCAATCAGGACTAGTAGGCGATGAGGTATAAAGGACTATAGGTGCTGGTAATCAAGGATAACTCCACATAATATACAACTTAGTATACATATATCAGCTCCCAAAATTCAGGTTACAAGGATAAATTTTGTGTTGGTTGAGGATTGGTTAAAGGTTGTTGAGGAGGCAATGAAACTCTTTAAGATAATGAACCCTGAGAAGGTTTGATATGTTATTTACTAAGGTATGGTAGCAAGTACTCTGTGACGCCTACAACACAGACACAATGACATGGGTCGAGTTTAGGGAAGCCTTTGAGAGAGAGTTCCTAAGAGCATATATACTTTATATTAGGGCCCAAAAGTACTTTAACCTAAGGCAATATCATATGATAGTTAAAAAATTCTTTACCTGACTAAATCCACTGACCTGGTATACTCTACGTGTGGCTAACACAAATAAAAGGGAGTTAGAAATCTTCATTAATAGTCTCCAAGCAGACATTACTAAGGATGTGTTGACAAGAGAAAACCCTCCCATGACCTATACACAGGTAATTGTTAAAGCCTAAAAATTAGAGGTTATAAGGCTAAGGATGACGAAAGAGAAAGATATGCTAGAACAGCTAAAATATATAACCTTAGCCACATGATACAAGCATATGGCATCAGGTAGCAGCCATAAGGGTGGTAGTAGGGACTCTAAAAGCAAAAGGAGTTTTTAGTTTAGAAGGTCTAGGAAGAACTAGAAGAGTAAGAGGTCAAGATAAGATGAGTGGCCATGACAAGATAACCTCCTGAGGCACGATGATCCTCCTCCTCCTTGCCATAAGTTTTGGCCCAGACACATCAACAACTGTATAGGGTAGAGGTTATGTTATAGATGCAAACAACCAAGTCACTTCACCTGAGAATGCAGTATTGTGACACTAGCTCCAACTAAGCAGACTATTGGGAAAGGTCAAGCTAGAGTATTTGTAGCCACTTTAGCATAGGCTGAGGCTAACCCATCTGCTGTGATAGGTCAATTGACTTTCAATTCTTGTTATTTATAGGTACTAATTGATTATGATGTCATTCACAGTTTTCTTACACATGGTATTATTAAGAGGCTAAAATTAGAGCCTGCATTAGTTAATAATGTGTGTATTGAACTGGTCGATGGGAACAAAATCATTAATGATCAAATGTTATTGGGTGAGATAACAATTTTGAGGGCAAAAAATAGCAATTAACCTAATTGTGTTTGACATGCCAATTTTGATATGATCTTAGGCATGAATTTCTTAAGTTGGTATAAAGCTGAAATCAACTACCAAAAGAAGAAAGTCATATTCCACCTAAATGATGGTGAACAATTCATATTCAATAAGGGTCATGCACTGAGTTCGATGGATAATAGAATTAAAACCAAAAAATTGCTAAGTAAATTTTGTACAAGTCTTTTAGTGAAATGTCGTGGGTAAGGATAATTAATCAGTCCCGGGGTTACAATCCACTCTGATTGTGTGTGAATTCCATGATGTGTTTTGAAGAGCTACTAAGGTTGGCACTAAAGAGAAAGATAAAGTTTAGTATTGAGGTGGCTCATAGGATGACACATATTTCCAAAGCTCTAGACAAAAAGGCCTCAATCAAGCTACAAGAATAAAAGAAGAAATTATAAGAGCTTCTAGACAGTAAGTTAATCAGGCCAAGTTATTCACCATGAAGCATACCAATCCTCTTTGTTATAAAAAAAAGACAGGTCGATATGTATATGCATTAATTACAAGAAGCTAAATAAGGTTACAATCAAGAATAAATACCTGTTACCACAAATTGATGACTTGTTTTATCAGCTAAAATGTGTTAACATATTTTTAATGAACGACTTAAGATCGGGGTATCATCAAGTTAAGGTGGTTGAGGGAGACATTCCAAAGATTGTACTTCGAACCAGATATGGGCATTATGAGTTTATGGTGATACCATTCGAGTTAATTGATGCACCAACAGTCTTCATAGATTTACTAAATTGGGTGTCCCAAAATTGTCTTGATATATTCATCATAGTGTTTATAGATGAAATCTTCATGTACTTTAAGACTTGAGAAGACCATGAGAAACACCTAAATTTTATGTTATGAAGATAACATGAAAAGCAATTGTCTACTAAGTTCTCCAAATGTGAGTTTTAGTTAGATAGAATGACAATTCTAGGGCATATGGTTTTGGCAGATGGTATCTTAGTAGACTTAAGTAAGGTAGAGGTCATACTTGATAGGTAGATGCCTAAGATAGCCAAAAAGGTTACGAGTTTTCTGGGTTTGGCAGGATATTATAGATAGTTTGTGGAAGACTTCACCAAGTTGGTCAAACCATTAACGAAGTTGACCAAGAATAATGTTCCTTTCAGATGGTATGATGCATATGAAAAAGTTTTAAGGAGCTAAAATAGAGTTTAACTTCTACACCAGTTTTGGCATTGCTAACTGAGGGTGAAGAGTATGATTTGTACACCAATGTTTCTTATTAGGGCCTTGGAGCTTTTTTGATGTAGAGGAGTAGAACGATTGTTTATGCCTTTCAATAGCTTAAGGAGTACAAGATCCGATATCCTACTTATGATCTGAAGTTAGTTGCAATTGTGTTTGCTTTGAAAATATGGTAACATTATCTTTATGGTATGAACTATAATGTGTTCATAGACCATAAAAGCTTGAAATACTTTTTCATCCAAAAAGAGCTTAATATGAGGTAACCGAAGTGGTTAGAGTCAATCAAAGATTATGACAGTGAATTAAATATCACCTAGAAAAGGCTAATATAGTGGTCTACACCCTCAGTAGAAAAGTTACCTTATCTTATATCATTATTATTAGGAGTTACAACAGGATTTGGTAAGGGAACAGATTGAGTTGATCACTAGATTGATGGCTAGAGTGAAAATCTAGTCGACTCTCCTTGATGAGATCTGAACGGCATCATTAGATAAATACATGTAAGGTAAAGGGTTATTGAAGATGCCAAGACTAAGTTTTCTGTGGTTAATGATATACTGAGATTTTGGAACTAGGTTTTGTTCCTAATTATGATGATTTAAGACACAAAATTCTCATAAAGGCACATAGTTCCTTTTACACTACCTACCCTAAAAGTGTAAAATTGTATCAATACCTAAAAAGGACATTTTGGTGGTCTAACATAAAAATAGATGTTATCGATTTTGTTACTAAATGTTTAGTGTGTTAATAGGTTAAGGTTAAACATCAAAGACCATTCAGATTATTGTTACCTTTGAGTATTTCTAAATGGAAATGAGAGCATATCTTGATAGATTTTATGGTTAGATTGTCAAGAGTTATGGGTAATTAAAGATCGGTTAACTAGGTCAACTTATCTCATCTTGATCAAGGATAGTATAAGTTCTGATTAGTAGAGGCAGATCCATATTAGAGAGTTTATGAGGCTCCACTGGGTGCCTAAGACTATTGTGTTAAACAAAGACACGTAATTTGTTATAGCATTCCGGTTGAGCTTATAAAGATCTATAGGTACTAGGTTGGCCTTTAATATCGCTTATCACTCTCAAATAGATGGGCAAACCGAGATAGTAAACTGAGTGATCAAAGGCATCTTGAGAACATGTTACATGGGTTAGAAAGTAAGCTGGATTGATGTATTATCTTTGATGGAGTTTGCATATAATAACAGTTATCAAGCAATCATTCGGATAGCTCCGTACAAGGCACTTTATAAGAGAAAGTATATATCACCACTTTATTAAAATGAGATAGGTGAAAGGTATGCTTTAAAACAAGCTTTAAAACTAGAAATGACCTAAAAAATGATTAATAATGTAAAACTAATTAGAGAGTAGATGAAAAAGGCCTAAGATTATCAAAAGAGTTATGTAGATTAGAGGAGAGAAGATCTGGAGTTTGATATGGGTGGCATGGTCTTTGTGAGAGTAGCCTCTTACAACTATGTCATAAGGTTCAGATGGAAAGGTAAACTTACTCCGAGGTTTGTAGGACCCTTTAAAATTCTAAAGCATGTAAATAAAGTAACCTACTGGGTTGTGTTGCTAACGAGCATGAAGTATATTTATAATATGTTCCATGTATCGTTGCTACATAAGTATATCAGTGACTCAAGTCATGTGTTTGGTTTATGAGGAACATCTAATTTAGATTTTGGATTATTACGTTAAGCAACTCAAAAGCAAATAGATTCCTCTAGTCAAAGTCCTTTAGAGAAATCATCGGATCGAGAAAGCCACTTAGGAGGTTGAGTAAGACATAAGAAAGAGGTTTTCACAATTATTCAAGTAAATTTTGAGGTTAAAATTCTTTTATGGAGGAGAAATTTATCACCTATAAATATGCCCAATGAGTATTTTAGTCTTTTGGCTTTGTGTGTAAGTACTTATGATTACTTATGTTTAAGTATGCAAACTTGTTGAAAACATGACACATGACCGTGTAGGGTTACGACACATTTGTATGTGTTATGGCAATGGGCAAAATGGTCTTTTCCCAAGCATTTTATGCAATTTGCTAAGTCTGGAAGGTATGCACACCTGTTTATAAAGGTTTGCACGCTCACGCATAGTTAGTACAATTGAATTTCTAGATAAGGAAACATTTCATAGGGATTTCAAAAATTGTCTTTAATGTTTAATGACATATACGTTCATGTATAAATAGTACACACTAGTGTATCGTGTTTTTTAGTTAAAAATAAAAGGGATTCAAACGTGTAGGTTGAGACACTTTCCACAAATTTCACAAAAACTGAGAGTTATAAGACTTGTGATATGTTTGGAAGCAAAAGGAACGACGGGAGATCAGGAATTTGCCTCGCAACACCAAGATTTGCTAGACCACAAAAGAGAAGTAAATAGTATAAATTCCTAATTGCATTTCTGCCTTAAGTATTTTAGAAATTTCTTTTATTCTGATTATTGATTTGAATATACACATATATGTAATGATTCTGTTGTAAATTGATTGCTCACATTGCTTAGATGATTATTAGTTTATGTGTTGAATATGAGCATGTGGTAGTTGATGGTTGATGGATTATTGTTGAGGGATTGTTGAATAATGAATGATGAATAAAAACTGTATAAGGGTTTAAAGATGGTAGAATTATATAAAGTTGGGTTTAGAATGCACGAATTTGCAGGATTTCTTGGTTAACTGCTAATAGTATACTATGTGTGCTGAACATTGCATGTTTTTATGGAAATCCAAAAGGTTTGGTAATACTTTTAGGGGTCAGTTCATTAATAAAGTGACATTGATTGGACAAGTAGTCAGAATTCATTATTTTGTGTATTGTTGGATTGGATGTGTAGCTAGAAAATGCCATTGGAATAGGATTAGAATTCTAGAAAAAAAATTACAACACATGCCCATATGTCATGTGACACACGACCATGTAGATTTAGGGGGAATTTTCCCTATGTGTGACATGTACATGGGCATGTGTTAGGAGAGTGAACATCGCTGCATGTTTGGATCACACCCCAATATGCTTTTGGGAAAAATGGTATTTAAGGATCTTAGATATGGAAATGTTGCATATAACTATAGAAATTACTATTTTACCCCTAAAAGGGAATAATTAAGAGAAAATAAAAAGAAAAGGCTTTAACAAAGGCTATTAATAATAGAAATTATCTTGGGGATGCTTGACTATGTGGACAACAATAGAACCCCAACTAGAGCAATTCTAAGTCAAAAACACCAACAATGTGCTATTAAATTCTTTCCACCAAGTTATTTGTAGTATGCGTTCCACCAAGCAGTGTAGTGTGACTCATCACTAGGTTACGTGTAATGTGACCCATCATCAAGCTATATACAATGTGATATAGCCACTAAGCTGTATAAGGTGTAGTACTAAAAGCAAAAAGGTTTGTCTGTGTGACCATAACCTTAAGCTCGACCAACCCATGCAAAAACTACATCGGATAGTTAACATCGAGGATAACACATGCTTTTACTAAATATCAGAGATATTATTTTACATCATTGGATATGAGTAATTGGAGATGACACTGATACTAAGAATAGACATAGAGTGCAGGGTAAAACCAAATGGGCATCTAGATTGTCAAAAAAACATCTAAGATACCATAATGTTAATAAATATGAGACATCTTATAGATAATAAATGATTAAATGTTATGTGTTTATCTACTTACTGAATATATTTCTCTCTGTGTTCCTTTGTGATTTTGTAGGCAGACTAATGAAGCAGTAGGACGGCAATGAAGGCTATGGTTTAGTCCGAGATGTTACATGACGGGCAAGGGCATTTTTGTCTTTTTTGTGATTAGATTGTTTACATGTTCATAAATTGTTTTGGGTTGTTTATGCACGTTCAAATTTTATGAATTAATGTACAAACCGTATTACCTTGATTTTTGAAATAGTAACAATTCCACTTTTGAGATCTTTGGTTGTTATTTAATATTACTTGTTTTGTTTGTTCTAAAGCATGGGTTGCATAGTTTTAAGAAGGCACATCTTTTTAGGTGCGTATTTCGTGTAGAAGTGTACATCTGAAAAGAAGTGTCACATACACGTTGCATATTGGGATAAGTGTAACATTGTGCTATTAAGTTCCATTGTATCTTTGAGATAAATTTTAAGTTAACACGTCTCTTTGTGCCTATATTTCAAGTAAAAGCATGTATTTAGAAATAAGTGTTACAATACTTCACTATCTGCCACCCCCAAAGAGATGGTCAATCTAAGGTGGTCAATTGTTGCTTGGAAAATTATCTAAGAGGCATGGCAAGAGGCCTCCCACACTTTTGGTCCCATTGGTGGGAGAATACTAGTATAACACCATTCGTCATATAAGCTTTCAAATGCCTTCTTTTTGAGGCATTATATGGGTATCCACATCGTCCTTCATTGCATGTGCCCTATTTTAGCGCGGACTAAGGTTGAATTAGTGGACATCATTATGAGGCAAGAAAGATGACACTACAGCTCCTAAAGAATCAATTATAGAAGGCTCGACATCAAATGAAGACTATAGTAGATAAACAAAGGAATGACCAATAGATCCAAATTGGGGACTAGGTTTATGTCAAGCTCTAGCCTTATAAACAAGTTACCATGCACAAGGTAACCAGAAGTAGTAATTGAATTTTATGTCTACTTTAAACACAAGATGTGATTGACATACCAACTGCAGTTACCACTGGAAGTCAAAATCCATGATGTCTTTCACATGTCTCTCCTCAAGCCTCTGCAAGCTAATGTCCAAACTTCTTGTGAACTTTCATATCAATTTCAGGTTCCTCAACATAGTCCATAGGCTATTCTTGACAATGGTTAAAAGGGGAAATGCTCCTACTGCCATTTTATTAATAGGAGCAAGGAAAACCTAAGGAAGCTACCACTTGGGAGTTCGTCAATAAAGTCTAGGGCAAGTTTCCTTGCTTCTCCCTTGAGGACAAGAAAGCTGGAAGGGAAAGTATTGTTACAAACTAAACCAATTAAGCAGGAACTCACATGAGACGAAGAAGATTCAGCTTAAGGGAAGATTATACAGCGCCACTTTGTCATTCCTTATAAAATTCATATTAGTGTAACGTGTTATTTTGTTCATTTCAGTTGAGTGCACAGTTGAGCAGTTTCGTCTTATTTGTTAATTCAAATTGTATAAAAAGAGACGTTATATAGTCTCAAAAACATGCTGTTGAGTTTAACTTTTATTACAAGATAGTAGAGAAGATGGAAAGGCAGAATAAATGTTTTCAATCAGTTTCCTCTAAAATCTCTTCTCAATTCCTTTTTACCACTCTACATATTCTTTTCTAGAATCGAATCTGTATTTGAACTGTGACACATTTTCTCGTCATTTGAAAAGTAGCATTTTTTATATTATCATATACACTAACATCAACAAAACACTTCTCAATTCCTTTCTATCACTCTAAATATTATTTTCTAGAATTGAATATGTATTTGAACTATAACATATTTTCTCGTGATTTGAAAAGTAGCATATTATCATATAACATAAACAAAACACGTAAAGAAATGCCCAATAATATTGAATATAGGGATTTGACAATTGTTGTCTTCAACCTCTAACCCTAGATCGTTCGATTGCCTGAATATCATGCTTCAGGCATTGGTTTTTTCAACTTCTAATTCTAAATCGCTTGAATTATAATATTTTGCATTCAAACCAAAGGTACCGTTTGTAAACTTTAATTGAGAATATAATTTAATATAAGCATGCATAAAATATAGAATACTGAATTCTTATATATTGAATTGAACATAAAATTAATAATTAGAAATATAAAAAAACCTGTTTAAACCATATCTCTGAAACCAAAGGTCTTCAGAAACCACTTGAAATTTGAAAATATGTTATGACAGGTCTTCCACACCAGAAACCTCCCTATGACGGCTTTGAATGGATAAGCGTATAAAAAAATTAGGTTTTAGAATAGGACCCTAGCCTATTTATAAAAAATTATCTAGACCCTTCCATTAAAGGTCTAATAACTGAAGGCCCACACTAAACCGTCTACCCAGACTAATAACTTTTAAGTGTATTGGGCATGTTTTTATTGATCGCTTAAACTCATCTGTAAACTGGCATTGGACTATCTAATCACCCGATTTTATAAAACCAAAACTATAATTAATGTTAGCCCACATTAGTAAATTTCCAATATTCTCCCACTTAGGTAATATTAATATTTTATTTTATTTTAAGTAAAGAAAACAATTTTGACTCTGAGTAATCAACGATTTTAACTTTAAGTGACCACTATTTTATAAAACAGAATAGTCTAAAGATAAATTACACTATAATAAACAATCCAGTTGATATGATCATCAATAATGAACTAAGACACTACTTATGTACTATATCGACACATGATAATCATTGATTACAATTATTAATAACCAAATCAACGCAGATCAAGTCTGGGAGTATGGCAGAATAACACCCAACAAGGTGATCATAAGCTGTGTTATATCTCTGTTAGTCCTTTTTATGATTTTTCTCTAACTTTTATGTTTCAAAAGAAATGAGAGAAATCTCTTTGCTTCCAATGAAGCCTATATGCTTCAATTTTGCTCGAGACTAATGAAACATACTCATACAACTATCATTCTCAAGGGAAACTTTATCTTGAGACATATGTTATACCTTAACTTTATACATACACATATATATCCATACACAGATAAATATATAATCAAGTACTCATATAATAAGTTTTGCAAAACTCAAAAAGTCAAGCAGAAAATAACCAGAAATTACTTTAAGACTCCCACTAACCTAAGGCATCAAAAGATTCTAACACACCCATATTCATCGCATGACCTTTAAAAACAATGGGTGTGAGTCCTTTGGTTAGGGGATCAACCAGCATTGCATTTGTACAAATATGCTTCACCATGATGTCTCATTTCTTTGCGAGGTCCCTAACTGTAAGATATTTTTGCTTTATATGTTTTGACTTGCTACTGACTTTATTGTTTTTGCAAAAAAACACAGCTGCATAATTATCACAATAGATCACAAGTAGCCTAGAAATGGAGTCAACCACTCAAAGCTTAGAAATATAATTCTTCAGCCATATGACATGGGTAGATGCCCCATAGCAAACAATAAATTTTGCGTACATGGTTGAAGATGCTACTAACGTCTGTTTGACACTTTTCTAGGATATGACCCTACTTGCAAGCATAAAGATGTACCCTGAAATAGATTTGAAGACATCAGGACATCCACTTAAGTCTAAACCAAAATATCCTAACACCTCAAGAGTTTCCATTCTTCTGTACACAAGCATGAAATCTTTCATCCTCTACAAATATCTCATGATTTTCTTTACTACTACCTAATGATTAGAACCAGGATCAGAAACATATCGACCAAGAACATTCACAACAAAAGTTATGTCAGGTCTCGTGTACACTTAGGCATACATCAGACTCCCAATCATATTAGCATATGGTTTATCTTTCATGAATGCCCTTTCAATGTCATTTTGAGGATACTGCTTGTCACTAAACCTATCTCCTTTTATAACAGGTACATCACCAGCTATACAATCTTGCATCTGAAATCTTTTAAGAACACGCTCAATATATGCCTTTTGAGATAAGCCGAGCAAACCACGATTTTTATCTCGATGGATTTCAATTCCAAGAACAAAAGAAGTGTCCCCAAGATCTTTCATGTCAAAGGCTCTACACAAAAATTGCTTAGTCTCAAAAAACATACTGTGATTATTGCTCGCAAGCAAAATGTCATTAACATAGAGTACCGAGAAAATAAACCTATTCCCACTGATCTTCATATACATACACTGATCAAATTTATTTTCTATAAAGCCATGTGACAACTTAAGATACCATTGTCGAGAGGCTTGCTTTAAACTATAGATAGACTTTTTAAGTCTACATACCATGTGTCGTTTCCTATCAACCACAAAACCATCTGGTTGTTTCAATACACCTTCTCATCAAGATTGCTATTGAGAAATGTTGTCTTTGCATCCATCTAATGAAGCTCCAAATCAAAATATGCTACCAAGGCCATTATGATTCTAAATGAATCTTTTGAGGATACAAGTGAAAATGTCTCATTGAAGTCAACCCCTTTTCTCTGAGTAAACCCTTTTGCAACTAATCTTGCTTTGAATCTGTCTATCTTTCCCTTAAGATCTCTTTTAGTTTTAAAAACCTATTTACAACTAATAGGTTTGAAACCTTCATATAACTCCATAAGATCCCAAACCTTATTTTCTTTCATGGATTGCATCTCATCTTCAATAGACATCATCCACATGTCTGCACTTGAGCTTTTAATTGCTTCAGGGAATAAAACTGAATCAGTCATATCTTCAATATCATACTCATTTTTTGCCAAACAAACATATATATCTGAAATGATAGCCCTCTTTTGTCTTGTTGATCTCTTAAGAGGTATCTCAACTATAGGATCTTGAGTTATATTTTCAAGAATTTCAGTTGGTACAGAGGTTTCTTGAGCTTCAGTTATTTCTCTTCAGATAGAATCATTAATCCCAGAGGAATGAGGCAAAGGCAATATGACAACTTCTTTATAATCCTTGACAGGGGAACCAACAATACTAGAAATCTCAACAGATACTAAAGTATCATGAACATCAAGCTCAAGGAACTTAGCAGTTTGAGACTCAATTATCCTTGTGCCATGAGAAAGACAGTAGAACCTATATCCTTTTGAGTAAGATAGGTATCCAACAAAGTAACACTTGATAGAGTGAGGATCAAGCTTTTTTTCAGTAGGATTATAAATCCTAAACTCAGCACGGCTATCCTAAACTCGAAAATGGTTAAGGCTAGGCTTTCTACTAACCCATAACTCAAAAGGTGTTTTGGGAACTAATTTATTGGGAACTCTATTCAAAATGTATAAGGTTGTTTTGATTGACTCTCTCTAAAGATATTCAAACAAGCTAGTCCTAATTATCATGTTTTTTACCATATCCATAAGTGTGCGATAACGCCTTTCAGCCATACTATTTTGATCAAGACTCTCAGGTATGGTGTATTGAGCAAACTATACCACATTCTTGTAAGCACTTGGCGAATGAACCTATATGTTGACCCGAATCTCCATGTCTTCTATAGTACTCACCTCTTCGGTCAGATCTTACTACCTTAATAACTTTCTCCAATTGTTTTTCCACTTTAATTCTGAAGACTTTAAATTTCTCTAAAGCATCATATTTTTCTTTAATCAAATAGAGAAAACTATAACGAGAGAAGTCATTAATAAAAGTGATAAAATATTGAAAACCACAAATATAGTAGAATAAAGCCCATAATATCAGTGTGAATTACTTCCAATAAATCTGAACTGCGAGTTACCCCCTTCCTTTTAGTCTTGGTCAATTTTCCTCTAATGCAATCAATACAAACTTCTATATCATCAGAATTTAATAAGGGAAGAATATTATCTCTTATCAGTCTTTCAATTCTCTCTTTAGAGATATGCCCAGGCCTTTTATACTATAATAAAAAAGATTTTTCATCAATCAAGGATCTTTTTCCCATATTATTTTCAACATTCATGAAAGTAAAAGTATTGACTGGGGCTAGACACACACTATATAATCCATTGTCTATAACACATTCACCAACAACTTTAGAATTTAAAGATTTTTCAAACTTAAAACAAAATCCAACCTTATCCAAAGTCGAAATTGAAATCAAATTCCTTCTAAATAAAGGTATATAGAATGTATTATTTAAAACTAACTCAAAACCACTTTTCAACCTAAGGCAAACAACTCATATATATTCAACTTCAACTTTTGCATGGTTTCCAACTCTAAGTGTCCTTTCAGCCTCACTTGGTCTCCTTTTGCTTTTGAACCCCTATAAAGTAAAAGCAACATGCATAGTTGCTCCACTATCAAGCTACTAAGAATTTGGAGATATATCAACAAAATTAGATTCACAACACACAAGACTTAGTGGTTTACCTCTTTTTTCAAACCAAGACTTATATTTCATGCAATTCTTCTTCATATGACCTTTTTTCTTGCAAAAGAAGCACTTACTAGAATTTTTCTTTTTTATCACATGTCTACTTTTCTAACCTTGACCATGTCTTTTATTCCAATCATTTTTAGGAGTAGTAGGATTAAACTTGCCTTTCTTATATTTTTTCTTACCTAGTCATCTTTAGAATGAGAGACAAAAAGAACCATATCATTCTTTTTCCTCTAGATCTTACACTTTTCAGCAACACACTTAGTAATCAGATTATCCAAGCTCCGAGTTCATTCTGTGGTGTTATAAGTTATCTTGAGCTGGGAAAAGGTTTGAGGTAGGGTAGCCAGGGCATGATGAACAACAAACTCATCAAGTAAGGAGATCTTATGATTCTTTAGTTTGTCCTGGATGTGAACAAGCTTCAATATGTAGTCCTTAACACCCCCAAATTTTGTGTATCTCATACTAATCAACTCAGTAATAAGAGATAAAGCTTTAACATTATTAGAGATCTGAAATCATTTCCCTACAGCAGTAAAGAATTCTTTAGTAGTCTCATTAACTAGCAATCTACTGAGAAAATGTTCAGCCACAGTCTTTTTCATAGCCATCATGCATAAACGATTCAACCTCTCCCACTTAGCAAATAAATTTTTCTCTTTGATGGTACTCTTATTAGTAGTATCAGCTGACTTATCTTAAACAAGTGTCATATCCTAATCACCCATAACCATAGCAAACTCAATATCTTGCTTCCATTGCTTATAATTACTTCCAGTCAGGACCTCAACAGTAGCATTGCTATTGTTCATAGAAATGGAGACTAAAAGAAGATAATGCAACAAATTAAAGCATGAGCAACAATTAATTAAAGTAGCTTTAAAATAAATAATGATACTTGATAAGCTACACTTATAAGGATTCCTTGGGCATCATCATCAACTCACCTTTGGGCAGAGAAAATGGCATGCAATAAGGGTCCCAAACACAAGGTTATATATATAAACCTTATGAGGACCTTTAGAACATATAATGTTCAAAAATAATATCACCTTTGGGTAGATATATTTTCTAGATCACAGTTCATCCTCTTATTGATAGGGTAACAATTTTATGAGGACTTTTAGAACATATGATGTTTGAAAATAATATCATCTTTAGGCGGATATATTTTCTAAATCATAGTTTATCCTCCAATTTATGAGATTGATTGATTTTTGTAATTAACCTTATGTTTCCTTTATATTTAATATACACAATAACCACATTTGGGCAAGAAATTATATGTATTAAAAATTACTGAATGTATCATTCCTAAAGGGAACATTTTGTAAGCTTTAAAATGTGTCGCTTTGGCGATCGATGTTCTAAGAACTCACAAATTATTCCTTGATAAAAAATCATATTACTCTAATTATAAGATTTCATGAGACTTAATACCTTATGATCTCTGACAATCTTTCTTAAGTTTGTTGCATCTAATTTTGTGAACAATAATTAGAAAATTTTACCTAGAATATTTGAATTTTAACAATTTCAAGCCCTAACAGGGTAAAACATGCCAGCACAGCAACAAACACTATTACACACGCTGCCATGACTGGGAAAAATGTTTCACGCGCCTCTACACGCCACCAAAATGTTACACACGAGTCCATACGCTCAGACATGTCATCACACACCCAAGCGCACGTTCACGCACTTAGCACACCTTCATGGCACATGATTGTATACGCAAGTACCCGATTTGGCTTGGTCTGGGTTTGGCCTAACAGCTTTTCAGGTCAACCAACCCAGTTTGATCAAATTTGGCCAAACGGGTTATTTGACCCTACAAGTCGGGTAATTGGTTTAGGAAAGCCTGGATCTGATCCGTAATTTTTAAAAAGCCTTATCTTTGAATTCTCCACTTTTGATCCCTAATTCCACCATGATCGGCCACTAGACGGATTCCCGAAGACAGCAGATCACTTTAGCGTTGCCTTTCTAGCATTATGGAAGTCACCAGCGACACTATTTGGCCATGATTTCACAACAGCAACCAAGATCAAACTTGAAGATCTGACATTGGGAATGGCCGCCGGCAGTGCTCCAGTCACAGGGAAAAAAATTTTGTGGTTGCCACGGCTCATGTCGGTAGCAATCACGATAGTGCTATCGCCAACGTGTACTATTACCGATTCTAGGGTTTGTTTATGCATGTATATTTTAATCAAAATAATGATAATCATAACAAACCCTAATGTCAATTATAAAAAAAACCAACCCTAATTTCAATTTTCCAAAAAATCTAGATTCTATATCTATGTTGATTTGCTCTAATACCACATGTAAACTTTAATTAAGAATATAATTTAATATAAACATGCATAGAATATAGAATATTGAATTCCTATATATTGAATTGAACATAAAATTAATAATTAGAGATATAGAAAAACCTGTTTGAGTCATATCTCTGAAATCAAAGGTCTTCAGAAACCACCTGAAACTTGAAAATATGTTATGACAAGTCTTCCAATCCAGAAACCTCCTTATAACGGCTTTGAATGGGTAAACATATTAAAAATTAGGTTTTAGAGTGGGGACCTAGTCTATTCATAAGAAATTATCTAGACCCTCCTATTAAAGGTCCAATAATTGAAGGTCCATAATAAACCGTCTACCCAGACCAATAACTTTTAAGTGTATTAGACATATCTTTATTGATCACTCAAGCTCATTTGTAAACTAGCATTAGACTATCTAATTATCCGATTTTATAAAACAAAAACTATAATTAATGTTAGCCCACATCAGGATATTTCCAACATCGTTAACTAAATTTACATCCAATAGAGCCATGAATACCGAATGTGACATACTACAACTAGATTGGAAGAACTTTCTATGACCTAAGCCACTACTCGTACACAACATATAAGCATGAAGTCATACAAAGCTAAGAGGCAGGATTTGAGAGCCCACTTGTTTTGTTTTGGGCACAATGAACAAATTCATAAGCAATTGCTTAGTGGCTTACCAACTTCAGAGAGTTTGCCTTCTCTTGCAGGGTGTCAAGTAGACTGTCAAAGCTCTTCTTGAAGGAGTCGACTCCTTCAAGTTCAAGATGAGTGCTAACATAGCTCCAGTCAATTCCCAACTTCTCAAGTGCATTGTAAATGCCTTTAGCTTCAAAAATATTTACGTCGATCGTCCTTGAAACAACACCATGATCAACAAATGCTTGGAGAGCTTGGTCAGGCATGGTTGAAACCTGCAAAAGGGAATTTGACAACAAGCATATAAAAGGGTGTTTATTAACATGATCCTCGTTATAAAAAAAGTGTAAAGATGCTCATCGTGTCAGGTCCAATGAGAGGAGCAACATACAAAGTATCGGGGTAGGTTGGGTTCTTAACGCTGGTTGAGGCCCACAACAGCCTCTGCTTCTTTGCGCTTTTCTTCACAAGAGCTTCCCATCTTGGACCACAAAACTTCTTCTGGTAGAGTTGGTATGCCAAGGCAGATTGAGCCACGGCAGCCAAAAATAGTTAAGATGTCACGTATATAGCACAATATTAAATTCTAGGTTTTATAGTTCCAAGGAGTAAAAGTATGCAATTGAACCTAAGTTACCTTTCCCCGAAGATCAAGAGCTTCTAGTGTTCCAGTCTTTTCAAGCATTTTGTCAATGAGGGTGTCAACTCGACTAACCAAAAAGGATGCAACACTTGTAACTCTGGAGAGGTCATCTAGACCAGAAGCCTCCAGGCCATCCAAGTAAGTATCAATGACTGCTTCATATCTAGCAAGAGAGAAAATGAGCTGTACAAACACAACAGAAATTGTATTTCGGACACTAACATTCACAAGTTGTCAGTTTGAAACATAGGAAAATTGAAGGAGTTTGAGGAACCAAAATTTTGATCCCTTGGATCAATACAGCAGGGGCACATACTTCGCACTCAAAGAAATAGCAGAATACGCCAGCATATAATAGTACAAATTAAGACAACTTCTACAATAAAATTGTTTATATAGCCCAAAACTAGAAAGGGAAGCACAGAACTCAGAGTCACGTTGACGCTAATGCCATTTGCTATAACTTCCTCGATAGAAGCAATACATGGAGCCGTGGTAGGAATCTTAATTTAGACATTGGGGCGGTCAACCACTTTATGAAGCCATTTTGCCGCCTTTACAGTCCCTTTAGTATCATCAGCAAGTCTAGGTGAAACTTTGACCGAAACATAGCCGTCACCACCATCAGTTTCATCATAAATATGCTCAAAAAGTTTGCACGCATCTTGAATGTCCTTAATCAGAACTTCCCAGTATGCAGCTTCAATGTCTTTTCCAGATTGTACAAGTTCCCTGTATATTCCAATAATTATTGATGAATACAACAAACAACTTTATATTCCAAACAAAACTAAAAACACACACCCAACTTCAAACAAATAATTAACAGCAAACACAAAAATTCATCTGGAATGAATACAAGTTCTATATACAAGAAATTTACTTATGTTGGCATTAAATGTCAATTGTTGCATCCTTTGCCACCTAGTAAACCAATAAAATCAAGAGACATACAAGTGTCCACCTCTAAACAATGGAAATTTTCAGTTAAAAATTATAATATAAATAGTGCATTCCATACAATTAATAAATGATCTACAAAATTACAAAGATTATCTGTGCTCCATAAACTATTTTCAGCCATTGCAGCAATATATTTCACTATCTTTCACTAAAATCTCCAAAGCACTTGACAAAATTAATACCATAAAATCTCTAAATCTATTTAGATCTTGTAATGGTTGACTTAGTTTTTCACTTTTCTGGCCAGAAGATAACAAAATGTTCACAAATTCTGCAAAATTGCAGTGTTCAAGAATTTTGCAAACAGCTCATCACAATTGGGCAGCCCCCAGGCTACCACAAACAGGACAAAGCAATTTAATTTCTCCAATCATATGGATTCCACAATAGTTCTTTGAAATCAAACCATTTGTAATAACTGAATTGACCATTGTAAGCGTTTGAAGATAAAATAGCTTTCTGGAAAATCTGCAAGCCAAAAGTTTAAACAGCTCAGTACACAGCCTTAATATAAATTGTGTCAAGTAAATGAGCCAACAAAACCGAAAACGAGATTAGTAGTTACAGCTGGATTGCTAGTTCTCACACCACTTGCAATCAGTGGAAGCAAATCTTTAATGGGGCGGCAGAGATTATCATACCAAGGGCTCTGACCTTCCTTTTCATAAAGATCATGGAGAGATGTTCTTTTTGTTGCTGTTCCATTTCCACCTGGTTGAGAAAACCTGACACTGTAACCCAGATGACTTTAGCATCAAACTTTACCGTATGGGTGCAAATTTTTGCTTTTATTTTTCGCATTTCATCAAAACAAAAGCATTATTTTACATTTGAATTCGTATCTTACTTGTCTACCAAAAATTAAATCAGAGTATAAATAATACTAAATCAAGCTATAAATCTAGTATCAGATAATAATATTTTAATCCTAGTTAATAAATATGTGTATTATACACATTCAAAAGAATTTTTGAATTTATAATGTATTGAATGCATATTTTATGTCATTCACGTATTAAACACGAATTATATGTTGTATTTTATATTTGTGTTATTTTTTAATTTCTGAGTAAACTTAAAATACAAAATTGTCACTTATATTTTCAATTATTTACAAAAATACCACTATCATTTAAAAAAAAAAACCTAATATTTCTTTTTTAATTTTCAACCATAATTTTGCTTTTTTCTCCTATATGGTCTGTACAAAGATTCATTCTAATCAGAAGTTTGAAATCTCAGTTAATTAATTTGTTTACTTTTTTCAATTAACTGATATATTACTTATTATACAAATAATTTTGATTATATATTATATTATATTAGGTTTAATAGTTAATTAAATACTCTATATTTGAATTGTTATAATGATTTTCATTAAGAGATTCATGAAAAAAATACTAAAATTATTATGATATTGTCATATTTTTTAAACATATTTTAATGATGTGCAATATTAAATTTGTATATATATATTTCATACTTTTCTTGCATAAAAATTTTATGGGCATTTTTTTACAAATATATTTTTTATTATTTGTCATATTATATCTATATAATTTATATACCGTTTTTATTTATTCTTTTATTTACTAACTAAGATTCTAATAAATATATATATAAATCTATAATCTTTTAGAAACGGATTCCAAAAGAGAATTATTTGATCGGAAAAATTATATAAAATGCAAAGCTCAGTCAACTTTATATCAGAGAGAAACTTTTCTGCCAACAGCAAATATAAATCAAACATAAATATCATATCAAATCACAGCACTAAGATTAAACTAAAAATAAAAAATCTAAACTAGATTACCCAAAAGGTTTTCCAGGAGAAAAAAACATAGAACGGATCAAACTGAGACAAAGATAAATGAACAAAACTGGAATATTTTATCAAGTTTATAAATAAGATCACAAGGAAAACACTAAAAACAAATTCAAACTTACACCAAGAAGCCTCCCAAAACAAGGCTATTTTGTAAGGTTCAACTGATAGGACACAACTTTGGAGTTGAACCCAGTATTGTTTTTGAGAGAAACGAAAGAAACTAACCCAGAAGAGGATCTGGGTTTGAACGATGGTGAAGAAGAGGAGAGAGCTGCAGTTGGTGAATTGCAAAGTTTTGAAACAGTAGCCATAGTGAGGGTTGGTGAAGCAGTAGAGTTGTTCGACAGTTACGATACGACCGAAGAGAAATGAAGAGGATTCAAAGTTTATATATAAAATAATAAAGAAAAATTGACCTTGTTAGTATATACGTATATTATTCATATTTTTGTCGTATTTGTATATTAAATATATTTAAAATAACTTTTGAATCCAAAATTTATTAAACGTATATTTTTCATCTTTCTTGTATTAAATATGAATTTTATGTCGTATTTTATATTTATCATATTTTTGTGTAGTATTTGTATATTAAATATATTCAAAATAACTTTTGAACTCAAAATATATTAAATGCATATTTTTCGTCTTTCTTGTATTAAATATGAATTATATGTCATATTTTATGTTTGTCATATTTTTGTCACTTTTTTAAATTTTCAGTTAAACTTAAAGTACAAAATTGTCCCTTTTATTTTTAATTATTTATAAAAATACTATTGTCCTTTTTTTTAAAAAAAAACCTAACAACATTTTTTTCTTAATTTTCAACCCTAATTTTCCCATATAGTCTATACAAAGATTCACTCTTATCTAAAGTCTGAAATCCAAACTGATTAATTTGTTTACTTTTTCCCAATTGATTGGTACGTTACTTATTATACAAATAATTTTGATTATGTATTATATAATATTAGGTTTAATAATTAATTAAATACTTTACATTTGAATTGTTATATTGATTTTCAAAAGAAGATTCGTGAAAAGTATCAAAATTATTATAATATTATCATATTTTTATAAACGTATTATTGACAATGTATCATATTAAACTTATATATACATGTTTCGTACTTTTCCCATATAAAAATTTTAGGAGCATTTTTTACAAAAATATATTTCATTATTCGTCGTATTATACCATATAATTCGCTTATCATTTTTTTTTATTTCTGTATTTACTCACTAGGACGCTGCGTTCTGGTTGGGGTTTTTTGTAATGTTTTATTTGTTTGGGATTTAAACGTTTTCATGAACTTTGAAAATTTTATATTGTTATAAATTAATAAATAATTTTTTTTTTTTTTAGATGGGTTTTTATTATTTATAAACGTATAGGGATTAATTAATTCTTTCGATATCAGAATTTATTTTCTATTTTAACCTTTTTTTATTTTACTATATTTTTTTCATTCACGATTGAAAGGTTTAAGTTTTGTCTTTTGATCCCGGATTTCGTTTGGGCTGATTGGGATTGTGTTTGTAATATTTTTTTCGCAAGGGGTTTATAGTGACATTTCACTGTTTAGTCAGCTTTTCTATTTTTATTTACGGAATATTTCCATATTTATCTTTTTTTATTTTTTTAACCATTTTTCACCACTCACTATTAAAAGGTTAGGATAAAATTTTCAGTTTATTTTTAATTTATTATAATTTAAATTTTAAATTGATAAATATTATATTTTTTTATTAAGCATAAATACACCGTATGAGTATTTTTATTTTTTAATTTTTATTATGGAATTAGGTTTATAAAATTATCTAAATTCTAAATTGATTAAATTTATTATATATTAATAAATTACATCGATAAAAAATTTAGATAGGTCAGATTTAAAGATTTCAATTAATCATATCATGTATGGTAAACTATAAAGTGTCACATTAATGAAATAAAATATTATTATGGTTTTTCAACTAATCAATTTTATTGGCAATAAAGTATTCAATTGATAGATATATCATTATAATAATTTCCCTACTTTTAGCTTTGTATGGAATCTACTTATCCTGTAACTAATATTTATTTGAATGGAGACCATATTAAAGAAAATAATTGGCATTTAAAAAAAAGGGAAATTTTAAAAACTAGGCAAAATTAAAGGGGTCTAAGCGAAATTGCCCAAAAAATTCAGGTTTAAACAAAAATGGCCAGGTATTGTGAAATGACGAAACTGCCCCCATATATAAACACAGCAAATTTCACTGTGCAATTCAAAGAAAATTCGAATTTTTTCCACATCCCACAGCAATCCCACGGCGAACGTCATTTCCGTCGATTTTCTTGCTTTCCGGCAACCGAAAATGGAAAATAATGTTATCACATCTCCCGTAATCTTGTTTGGATCAAGTTATTGCTCATATTATTGCGATTTGATTGAGAATTTTGGGTTTGAAATTTTAGGGTTTACTGTTTGAATAATGCTTAAAATGTTTCAATTTTTGGTTGTTTTTGTTGAATTGATTGAGGGGTTTTATATTATACAATGTGCAGATTTGATTTATGTGAAAATCAGAGGTCGAAACGACCAAAAATTGGCCGAAATTGGCTGCCGAATGGATCGGCAGTCTGCCGTGGGAACGGAATTTCCCACGGCAGGACGAATTCTCCCACGGCAGTTGATAAACAATGGGTTGTGGGGGGGGGGGGGGGGGGGGTAAACTGGCTTTTTTAAAACATTGGGGTGTCGGGGAAATCCTTAGCCCACGTCGGGTTTTTTTGAAATTTCGCACGTTGTCGTGGGAAAAGCAAAATTACGAAACTGCCCCCCTTTATATACAAAGTAAAATTTCCCACGGCAGGTTCTGATTTCACTGTGCATTTCCACGAAAAATCGCAAAAGTTTCCTCCTCCCAAGTCAATCCCACGGCAAAGGTCATTTCCGTCGATTTTGAAGCTTCCCGGCAACCGCAAATGGCAAAGAAGGTTAGTATATCTCCCGTAATCTTATTTGGATCAATTTATTGCTGATATAATTGAGATTTGATTGAGAATTTTGGGTTTGAAATTCTAGGGTTTACGCTTTGAATATTGCTTAAAATGTTTGGATTTTTAGTTGTTTTTGTTGAATTGATTGAGAGGTTTTATGTTATACAATGTGTAGATTTGATTTATGCAAAAATCGGAGGTCAAAACGACCAAAAATTGGCCGAAATTGGCTGAAACTTGGATCGGCAGTCTGCCGTGGGAACGAAGTTTCCCACGGCAGAACGAAATTTCCCACGGGAGCGTCCTTTTCAAACTTAGTTGGGGGGTAAATTGGGTTTTTTAAAATCTTGGAGAGCTGGATGAGATTCATTACAACAAAGGGGGTTTTATGGAAATTTTTGATATAACATTGGACCTTTCTAATTAAAGAATTTTCATTAGGGGTTAAATTGAGATTTTTCTCATCCACGGTTTCTGATCGTGTAGTTTTCGAATTTTATATCCGTTTTTTCTGTTTTAGGTTTTTCTATATGTATTTTTCAAATTTCAAATTCGAGTTTTCAAATTTTGGTGTTTTTTGACACAACTTACGATGTAACGACGTTATTTCAGTTTCATTTTTTCGAATTCGAATTTCAGTTCCGTTTTTCTGGATTTCACCATTTTAGGTTATATCGATTCGTATTTTCACGATATCCGAATGATTTTCCAAGTATCATCACTTTAAAGTATTTCAACGTATAGAATTCGAATTTCAGTTCCGTTTTTTCGGATTTCACCATTTTAGGTTATATCGATTCGTATTTGCACGATTTCTGAATGAATTTTCGAGTATTGTCACTTTGAGGTATTTCAACGTATCGAATTCGAATTGTAACTCTGTTTTTTCGAATTTCACCATTTCAGGATATATCAAATCGTATTTTCATGATCTCCGAACGATTTTTCAATTATCGTCACTTTAAGGTATTTCAACGTTTAGAATTCGAATTTCAGTTCCGTTTTTTCGATATTCACCATTTTAGGGTATATCGATTCGTATTTTCACGATTTCTGAATGATTTTCTGAGTATCGTCACTTTAAAGTATTTCAACGTATAGAATTCGAATTTCAGTTCCGTTTTTTTGAATTTCACCATTTTAGGTTATATCGATTCGTATTTTCACGAATTTTGAATAATTTTCTGAGTATCGTCACTTTAAGGTATTTCAATGAATCAAATTCGAATTGCAACTCCATTTTTTCGAATTTCACAATTTCAGGATATATCGAATCGTAATTTCATGATCTCCGAACGATTTTTCAATTATCGTCACTTTAAGGTATTTCAACGTATAGAATTCGAATTTCAGTTCCGTTTTTTCGAAATTCACCATTTTAGGATATATCGATTCGTATTTTCACGATTTCCGAATGATTTTCTGAGTATCGTCACTTTAAGGTATTTTAACGTATGGAATTCGAATTGCAACTCCGTTTTTTCGAATTTCACCATTTCAGGATATATCGAGTCGTATTTTCATGATCTCCGAACGATTTTTCAATTATCATCACTTTAAGGTATTTCAACGTATAGAATTCGAATTTCAGTTCTGTTTTTTCTGATTTCACCATTTTAGGTTATATCGATTCATATTTTCACGATATCCGAATGATTTTCTGAGTATCATCACTTTAAGGTATTTCAACGTATAGAATTCGAATTTCATTTTCGTTTTTTCGAATTTAACCATTTTAGGATATATCGATTCGTATTTTCACGATCTCTGAACGAATTTTTTATTATCGTCACTTTAAGGTACTTCAACGTATAGAATTTGAATTTCACATCCGTTTTTCAAATTTGACCATTTTAGGATATATCGATTCGTATTTTCAAAATTTTCGAACAATTTTCTGATTATCGTCACTTCAAGGTATTTCAACCTATAAAGTATGAATTTCAATTTCGTTTTTTGTATTTTCCGTCATTTAAAGATAACTTTTTCGATTGTTAACATTCTACATAAGTTGAACGTATAGAACTCGAATTTCTGTTCTTATTTGTTAAGTTTTGTCATTTCCTTTTTAATTATTTGGTATTTCTCATCTTTAAATGTTTTTTTCACTAATACATTTGTTTACATATTTATTTTTGTGAATATCTAACAAATTTTACGTGATTGTTACAGGATATTTCTCGCAAAAGAAGACGGATTGAGAGCGAGCTGCACATTCCCGACGAGTCCAGACACTTCCGAGCAGATGCGATATCTCGTGCACAGCGTACGACATTATCCCGTATTTCTTCTACATTGACCCCTCGACAGCTGCGACTATTTGAGAGGACGTGTTTCGGGTCCTTCCTTCGTTTACCCGAAACCAAATTCTACGGGATATTAGTTCATGCATTTTTACTCCGACAGTTACATCCACCCTTTGCCAGAGACGAGTTTTGGTTTAGGGTTAGCGGGGTTGATGTGAGGTTTAGTCCGTTCGAGTTTGCGTTGGTGACAGGGCTTTCGTTTAGCCGCTGAACCGATGTTTCTTTATATATTCCTCGCTCCTCCGAACATAGGATCTGATCTACGTACTTTCGCGATTGTTCGAAGGTGCAGTATCACGACATTGAGCGTGTTTTCTTGTCGAGGCCATGGGGGGATGACGATGTTGACGCTGTCAAGCTCGCCTTGTTGTATATTCTACACATGGTTTTGTTGGGCAATGATCGACGAAAGAAGGTGTCCACGGAGTACTTACAGTTAGTTGATCATTTGGACGGGTTTAATTCTTACCCGTGGGGCGTCGCTGTATGGCAGATGACATACGATTCTATGTCACAAGCGAGTGAGAGAGTTTGTTCCGGACGGATGCAGGAAATCCGTAAATACGACCTTTACAGATTTCCTTTCGCATTTCAGGTAAGTTTTATATTATTATTTATATATATTAATTGGCAAAAATATAAATTGTTTTATATTTACCTCATAAAATGATTATATTACAGTATTGGATATATGAGACTTTAGAGACGTTACATGATTGGATTGACCTTGTCGATCTCTATGCGTCCCTACGGATGTTGAGGTGGCGTACGCGAGACGTCCCTGTTTGGACTCATATAGGTCGTATTTTCACTGGTGATCCGGTATGTACTAGTAAATTAATAAGTCGATTAATTCATTATATGTTACAATTATTTTGACTTATATATCTTCATCATTAGGAGGATGTCACATTCCCTCTTGAGCCATCATCGATCGAGGAGGGTTTACCGTGGTACGCTGAGATTCGTGAGTACACCGGTTTACCCGATGCGGATTCTTCCTCATCTTTTTTGGTTCCGACCGTGACTAGAGACGAGGCTCCTCCATCCTCGGGACCTTTAGATGTACCTGTAGAGACTCCACAAACACATGAGGAGCCTATTCAGCCTCTTGTTATGGAGCAGCCTATATGTTCCCCTATTGTTCAGAGCCCACAAACGACAGACCATCCTGGATTGGAGGCCCACCCTAGCGTGGAGGAGCATCCTGGAGTGGAGGACCGCACTACCCATCATGCCATAGAGCAGTGTCCCCGATTTGTATCACCCAGTATTTCTACATCTGATGCTACCTTAGCGCATTGGGGTGCTACGATTTTACGTGAGATATCGAGTTTTCGTGACGATATCTCTTCCTAGATGACCCGATTACGTGACGATGTCTCTTCTCAGATGACTCGATTAGAGGATCGTATGACTCGTTTGGAGGACATCGTCACGCGTACATATCCAGCCTCCGTCGCTCAGGTTGTAAAACCACTTATAATTTATTACTTATATAAAATGTCTACAGTGTTATAATTCTGACAACTATTATTACATTCGCACAGGAGAGGGACGAGGATATCCTACCGACATCCCCCGTTGATACCGCAATACCATCCCGTCACCCACACGAGGTTCGTATGATGTTTGAAATTTATATTTATTGTTAAATGTCATTAGTATATTATAGTATCGTTATATATGAAATATCACTAATTAAGTTATTATTACTAATATGTTAGGGTAGTCGCCCGGAGGACGCACCGGTTAGTCCTTCTGTTGCATCGATCGAGGGTTCTCCCTGAACACCTTCCCCGGAAGTTCAGGTTAACTTTATTTTTAAATTGTCATTGATTGATCTGTCTTTTCAATTATATTATTTATTTGATAATGTTTTGATTGTTTTTCAGGACGAGCGATTATGGTTACTTGCTGATATCCCGAGCTCGACCAAAAAAATAGTGGATATTGGTTCACAGGAGGAGGACTTCCAGAAGGACGATTTTGAGGCCATCCCTATTGAGGTATATCAATCATACTTAGTATATAAATAGTTGTATATATTGGTCATTGAGATGTTCAAAATTTATATTTTCTAGTCCGCCGAGGGAGCACGCGTGGTGGACTTGACCGTGATTCAGGATTCTCCAGCTAAACCTCCTCCCGCATACTTGGAGAAGGTAAGATAAATCGATTAATGCTAATTGTTACGTAGGATGAATGACGAATTAATTATTTTTTTGGGATCATGTAGATGATTCGTACAGCACGTGGCCGAATCGTTCGGAAGGGTCCGCTGGTTCGCACCCCGTATACGAATCCACTCAAAGGGAGGGCGAAACGGCAACCTACGACCATTCCATCCTCTGCCTCTGAGCGTGAGGAATCTTTCCTCACGTGGTACACCAACGCTGCAGCTTCCGACTCACATGATGTCTACTTCATCGGGTCGAAGTTGAAGGCCAGCTTCTAGAGGCTTGTTGTAGAGTTGCGCGAGTGGTTGACCGACGATGTGAGTTGTCTATAATTTCATAAAAAGCTAGATATATTTATTACTAACTAACACGTGAACTTGTTTAAACCATTTTAGCATGTGGACTCCTTTTTGGCTTTATTACGTCGACAGTAGGCCGATCACCAGTCGACTATCTCACAGCGTTGGACGACTGCCCACACATTCTTTGGAGGCCATATTGAGATGGCCTGGAAGAGTTGGCAGACCACACCGATTGGAGAGTTTAAGTTTTCGGGGCTCTTCACGAGGATGGTTGATGCATCGTACACCCCGGGATTGTTGTACAAACCATGGGGGATGGTCGATCAGGTAGAGTTTATATATATTTCTATTATATTCAATTGGTTAACGACAATGATAAGTAACTAAAATGTCTCATTGTTTATAGGTTTTCATCCCTATAAACTTCGAGAACGCACATTGGGTCGCCGGAGTTATAGATTTCCGTGAGTGGTCGATTACGGTGTACGATTCAGATGTTTCATATTCAGGAAATATAGGGACTCTGGAGCAGCGCATGCGACCATACATGACCTTTATTCCCGCGTTATTAGAGGCGACGACTTTTTGGACAGCTTTTAGGAGGACTCCACGACGTGATCCCCTCACTTTACATCGAGCGTCGGATGTACCTCAGCAGGGGTTGGGCTCCGGTGACTGTGGCGTCTTTATGTTGTGATTTTTTGAGTGTTTGGCATTGGCATGTAGCTACGTTTTTCCCCGAGAGTCGTCTACCTCTATGCGTCGACGATTAGCGACACAGTTGTATTTTCATTGTATCGAGTAGCTCATGGATGTATATTTATCGTTATTCCTATGTTTAGATGTATATATTTATTGTATGTTCATATGTGTATGATATACTTTATTTGTGGCTATATATGGATGTGTATCGTATTTGAGTTCATTTTTTAAATAATCTTGTCATGAAAAAACAATAAAAACGTATAATTACTCAAACATTTACATAATTGAAACAATTAGAGAAAATAAAATAATACTGAAATAAAGTAACACTAAATTTATTACATCAAATGACAATACAATTACACATTTGAAACAATAATAAAAATACATCGGTTACATAAACCTGGAGTACAACAATGAAGAATCATATAAAAAACAAAATTGAGTATAAGCATGTCAAGATCTCGTTCCTTTGCCTTTTGTATGTGAACGCTGGGGGGCAGAGCTCGGGACCGGTGCTGGAGATTTACATTGGGTTTGTGTATGCCCTGGTTCATGGCAACGACTGCAAATCCTCGGTGTAACAATTTCTCCTTGTGATGGACGTCGATTTCTATTGGTTGGACGACCTGGACGACGACTATCGAGGACGGGGGGCAATATAACTCTGTCTTCCAGTGAGTGTAACCAATCACATTGATTTCCAAGAGGATTGATTGGTTCCTGATATATTGCACGATAAATATCGGTGCGGAAGAATGGATGAACCCATGCGTGCACATTCGTCGGTCTCATATGTCGTGCAACGGCAATGGCATGCTTGCACGGAATACGTGAAAGCTGAAACTTTCTACACGTGCATGACATGTCACCAAAGTCCACAATACCCATGAATCCACCAATTCCAACAACCTGATACCGAGTAGGTGTAATCGGTCGAACATCCAAACTTGCAGACTTTGAAAGACGATCACTGATCTTATCTTCCGCCCAAGGGGTGAGGAAGTTATGACATTCACCTGTAATTCAGAAAAAATATTAAGAACACATTTGGTAATATGATTAACAAAGTGGAAAAAAAGTATATGAGACAACTTTTAATTAATATCGATTTAATACTTACTTGCATGGGTTCTCCTCTCGTAAAACCATCGTTACATTGTACCACGAATAAACTCCAAGAGCATGGTTATAGGTAGGCCCCGTGCATGTCTGACAAGGGCATTAAATGACTCAGCAATATTTGTGGTCATGATATTATATTGATGCCCTTGAAAATACGCTCTACTCCAACGGTGAAAGCCGACATCCCGTAGATAAGCTCCAGCTTGAGGGTTCATTGAGTCAATGGATTACATCATCGAACCAAATTCAGACTCTGTGTATGATTTAGCGGCTTTCCAATATGCACCCGCGACCTGTAAGAGGGAAAAAAATATGAAAACTCATTGAAAGCAAAATGTTTGAAAATGATAAACTGTTATAAATTTAATTACTTGTTTACAATATACCTTTGAGTCTCGTTTATACTTTGCCTGCATGTTACACAGAAGGTGATGACAACAACAACCATGGTGGACATCTGGAAAGACTTCAGCCATTGCCGAGTAGATAGCATAATGTCGATCAGAGATTATTGCAAGCTCAGAGAGGTCAGGGATGCATTCTTTAATTCTCATAAGAAACCAACACCAAGTGTCGTAATCTTTTTTTTTGTCGACACCGAAACCAATAGGGTATATTTGATTATTACCATCAAGAGCCACCGCAATAAATAAATGCCCCAGATATCGACCTTTAAGGAAAGCAGTGTCAATGCAAATAACGGGGCGAAGATATTGACTAAACGCACGAATGGAACATCCTAACGCCTTGAAAAAATTTGTAAATTGATGCTCATCGTCTGTTTCAATAGCAGTAATAGTACCCGGATTAGTACGTTGTAGATTGTAGCAATAATCTGGTAACAGCATAAAAGATTCCTCCGGTGAACCCCTCAATGAATTGATAGCCCAATTTCTTGCCCGCCAAGCCTGTGAGTAGGAAATATCAATTTTATATCGGTCGACGATGTCTACAATTATTTCTTTAGGCCGATAAATTCGATCAATCATCACAAACTTTGATCTCATTAATTGACCTAAAGCTCGGGCCCCAGCTTGTCTGTGATGTGGCATGATTTGATCAACTAAACATGTGTGGGTAGGATTCATAGAGTTGATCCCCCACACATCACCGACAGTGGACTTGGTTGCATGTATATACCACTTACAATTTTCAGCCTTGCATTTAATTTCCCATCGTTTCTTGTCAGACTTTTTGACACCAAATTGAAATCCTTTAAGTAAGGCGAATTGTCTCATACCATCAATCAATTGGACTTTACTGTGAAAAATATCACCAATCTTGACCTCATTCTCCTCTCAGATTGATCTGGAACCACTTGATGATACTGATGGTTGTGGAGGAAAATCAGGAAGCCACCTAAATGGATCAGTGGGGACATTGTCAAAAAACGGCCCAGAATAATTTCTACCACCTGAAGTAGGATCTTCAAGCCGTAAACTATCTATACCCTTGGTTACTGATGCCATATACTCAGGCTCTACATCGTCTGAAGGAATGTCGGGCATATCATTTCCATCGAAGTCACCCCAATAGGGAACTATATCTTTTTCTCCATGAGCCCATGAGTTTGCAATATATAATGGGTCATTACTGAAATAAATCAACTTTTCCAAATCGTATTCTTTTTTGACCCAACTGCTTTCTTTTTCATCTTCATCTTCATCTTCTTCCTTCAGCCCTTCAATTGGGGTACATGTAACAAAAACAGGAATACATTCCTGAAAGTACTGGGACATATCAAGAAGACCTTGCACATCTTCATCATTTTGGATCTGGATGGGACAGTCGAGCTCAATTTTTCTTGGCTTCATTGATACTTGAATGTAGTTTTTCATTGGATCAATACTGCAATACTCCGTCAAAAGCTCAATAAATCCCTCGAATGTTGTTCCATAAGGGATTTTAATCAATTGTTTGGCTCCTCCAACATATTTCATTGTGTTGTTGCGACCTTGAATCCATTCTCCCTGGTAACGAACCGATGCATAACCCTCCATTTTAAATATCAATCCTACAATGACAAGTTTTTGAAGATAATTATTCAGGTATAAAAAAAAAATCAATAATAACTATGTAAATCAGCCGTACAATTATTAATAATTAAAAAAAACTCCTCATATTTTTCTAATATGTTATTTATCCCCCTATAATTATTTAACAATTTATATAACACTTTCGTATGTTATCTTATATCAAAATGCATCTATCTGTTTGTAACGTTTTATTTAAAACGGTTTTATAATATCTATACTTTGAAATAGATATTCAAATTCTATACTTTGAATTACTTTAAAATGTCAATAATAAAATATTTTTATAGAAATCTGAAAAATACTAGTGGATATATCCTAAAACGATAAAATTCAAAAAAAAATTGAGCTTAAATTCGAATTCTAAAAATTGAAATACCCTAGAATGGTAATAATCAAACAATTCTAAAAAAATCTGAAAAATACGAGTTGATATATGCTAAAACGGTGAAATTAAAAAAAACAAAACTGAAATTTGAATCCTAAAAGTTGAAATACCATAGAATGACAACAATCGAAAAATTCTTCAGAAATAACAAAAATGTGCATTGATATATCCTAAAGAGGTGAAACTCGAAAAAACCTATAATTTTAATTATAATACGCCTACAATGTTTAATATGAAAATACGCCCTAATTTTAATAACATTTCATTTGACACCCTTGTATGTCGTCTTGTATCAAAGCAATCCCTTTATATTTTTAACATGTCATATAAATCCTGTATATATTGTAAAATATCTAAAACCCCATAACAATGTAAAATATCCAAAAACCCCCCATATTTATCCTAAATTACATTTAACCCCCTATACTTGTCAAATATTGCATTTAACCCCCATATTACGACATAAAAACTATACTTAACAAATAAAATGAAGTTTTAGGGTAAGATTGACATAAATACCTTTTTTTGATGAATAGTATTTTTCGAGTCGAATTCAGAAATACGAACTTCCTTCGTCCGAACGAATCTCTACTAATTGATGTTAACAAAAAAATGAAAGTGAGAGTGAGTGTTTGAGTGATATGAGAAGTGTGTGGAAATAAAATGAGTGAGGAGGGTTTATATAGATAAGGGGAAGGGTAATTTTGACATTTTAGAAAAAAATAATGAAATAAATAAATAAATATGAAAATGTCTTTACAATGTAAAATATCCAAAAACCCCACATATTTATCTTAAATTACATTTAACCCCCCATCCTTGTCAAATATTACATTTAACCCTCATATTACGATATAAAAACTATACTTAACAAATAAAATGAAGATTTATGATAAGATTGACATAAATACCTTTTTTTGATGAATAGTATTTTTTCAAGTCGAATTCAAAAATACGAACTTCCTTCGTCCGAACGAATCCCTACTAATTGATGTTAACAAAAAAAATGAAAGTGAGAGTGAGTGTTTGAGTGATATGAGAAGTGTGTGGAAATAAAATGAGTGAGGAGGGTTTATATAGATGAGGGGAAGGGTATTTTTGACATTTTAGAAAAAGTAATGAAATATATAAATAAATATGAAAATGCTTTTACAATGTAAAATATCCAAAAACTCCCCATATTTATCCTAAATTACTTTAACCCCCTATACTTGTCAAATATTGTATTTAACCCCCATATTACTACATAAAAACTATACTTAACAAATAAAATGAAGTTTTAGGATAAGATTGACATAAATACCTTTTTTTGATGAATAGTATTTTTTCGAATCGAATTCAGAAAAACGAACTTCCTTCGTCTGAATGAATCCCTACTAATTGATGTTGAAAAAAAAATGAAAGTGAGAGTGAATGTTTGAGTGATATGAGAAGTGTGTAGAAATAAAATGAGTGAGGAGGGTTTATATAGATGAGAGGAAGAGTATTTTTGACATTTTAGAAAAAGTAATGAAATATATAAATAAATATGAAAATGCCTTTATAATGTAAAATATCTAAAAACCCCCCATATTTATCCTAAATTAATTTAACCCTATAGTGAGTGAGGAGAGTTATATAAATGAAGGAGGGGTAATTTTGTCATTTTAGAAAAAGTTTTAAATAAATAAATAAATAAATAAATATCAAAATGCTTTTATAGTGTAAAATATCCAAAAACCTCCCATATTTATCTAAAATTTTATTAAAACCCCCATAGTGAGTGGGAGAGTTATATAAATATGAAGGGAAGGGTAATTTTGGTATTTAAAAAAAGTCATAGGCATTTTTGTTTTTGGAACAGTGATTTTGGGCATTTTGGCTTGGAAATAGTGGTTTTGGGCATTTTGGCTTAATGGGAGGGCATTTTGGCTATTTTTTAAAATTTCCCTAAAAAAAATGCATTGTGAAATACAACAAGGTTTTCAAAATTGGATCGGGATAAAAACTATTTTGAATACTGATTCTAATCAGACCAGTTGGACCAGTTGATCCGATCGAAATTTTATGTACAAAACTGAAAAAATTATGTATAATTATATATGTTTTGCACACTAAATTTTATGTTATGCATACTTTTCATAATTAACAAAATATATTCATTATTGAAAATAAAACTAATAAGTAATAACCATTAACTTTGCATCAAAACAAAACATAAGCATTAAACAATTTTGATTCAACAAACATATGCATTATTGAACACCCAAACAAAATACAAATCTAATATATGAATTAAATAAAATATAACATCAACCAACTAACATAACCATTATTGAACAAATAATATCCAATTCAATATTGAACAAAATATATCAAAAACATAATTTATCTAACATAAAGTTTCATAAATGAGTAGTTGGTCATTCTTTATTATCACTAATAGTAAAATATCTTGTCATTGCTTCTGTTGCACTCTCCATCATTTGTTCATCTTCTATATCATTCTCTTCAATAACATTATCTACAAAATTTATAATTGAACATTTTATTTTCTTTCAGCCTAAAAATCAATCATTTATACAAATGTGCAAATATTTGTGTAAGTGCCAAAAAAATGTTTTTACCTAAAAAATTATATAACAAATTATAATTCGTTGGATCATTATTGATGAGAATATATCCCTCTCGATAAAGCATTTGATCCAATTCATCTACGTTAAATTCACCGGACTCCTCTTTCTCATCCACTATCCAAAAGTTGGTTTTATTGATACTTTTATAATCAATTAGATCAAAATTTGATATCTTGTAACATAATCTAAATAGCTGAAATGATAAGAAATATAGAATTAAAATATTAAAGAGCAATATACCAATAGTCATTAAATAAGGTAAAATCACATGCAAAGTTGTAAATAAATCAATAAACACGATAAAATAGTCTCAATAAAAATATTCTAAAATGTAATGATGCATAAATGACAATTATGTTACTTATTTTACAACCGTAAGTTATAACAAATAAAAACAAGATCATTTACACATTGATGCTCCAATCTATTTCTCTTATTAGTTTGTATGTGTTCAAAAACACTCTAATTATGCTCAAAGATTGAGATGTTGATGTTTGACTAAAAATTTTAATTACAAACTTTTGTAAATTGGGACTATTATACTCATATATTCTCCACCATTCATTTGATACAAAATTAGAAAAAGAATTGAGACATAAAAGTACATAAATTAAATTTATACCAGGTTAAGTGGTTTTGCATGTTTTAATAGCAAACTGACGTAGGAAACTCTTTTCACAATCGCAAAACCTTCTACTTTCTTCCACTAACTTTACCTTACTAACATTAAACATACATATTTTACTCTTAACAACATCTAGGAAACCTTGTAATACCTCTGGTTTTGTGTAAAAAGATTCACAATCATACTGAAAGGCAAGATTCAAGTAATATACAGTTGCATTAATACCTCGATGCAATGTCCTATCCTACCTCAAGTTGATTATTTGAGTATAAGACTTGTAGAATTTCTTTTTATTCTTGAACAACTTTGTTATCCCAACCTAGCTCTATACATTCCGTCATATACATATCCTAATAAAAGTCTCTCATCTGAGTCCATAATATGAAGTAAACGCATCAATGAACCAATAACTTTTACAATTATACCCATTTCATTCCAAAAATCATTTTTCATAATTATGATCACAACCTCTTTGCCCTAATTACTCTTTAAATATCTGGAATCAATAAAAAACTTATTGGTGACAATCGCTTGCAAGTCATGTTTATGTTCAAAAAGGTTTTATAATATGATGAAAGTCGTAGCAAACTAGGTTGCACTAGGCCATATAATTTCTCTCCATCTTTCTCTCTTTCTCAACTAAGCTATGAATAATATATGATTATAAATAAACTTTGTCACAAGAGATGCACATTTGAAAATTCTAACAATGCAATCTATTTCACCAATATCTTTCAAAATCAAATTGATACAATGTGTTGCATAAGGTGACCAAGTAATATTTTTATATTTTTCAAACAACAATCTTCTAACTGCTTTATAAATAGTTCCATTAGCAGTCACAAAATGGACAATGCTCTTAGGTCTAACCCATAATACTATTTCCTCAAACAACCCAAAGAATGTGTCTGCCTCCTTTACAACATCAGATGCATTGACTAATTTGATAAAACAAATCCTTTTTAGACAATACACTAGACAATTTATCAATGACCTACTAAAAATGTTTGTCAAACTATCAGCCATAAGTATACAGCTAACATCTTCCCGATTTTTTATGTAACTATCAACAAGTAATTGAACTTCCTTTTTTGAATCATTTAACAAATTCATCCGTGTTTCATAGTATGTCGATTACTTATATTCAAGCCTAATTGTAGTTATGACATCTAACATAGATTGGAAATAAAAAAAATTTAATGCATTAAGAGGGATTCAAGCATCATATATGAACCTCAAAACAGCCATGTCGGCTCTCAATTTGGTTTCTTTTCCAGCCAGAACATTCCTTATTGAAGGTTGAGACCCACTAGTAGTCCTCGGAGCTAAAAAATACCAACACCAATTGATCTTTTTCTTTTTTAATCATTTGTTAGTCTAGTTTCTTTTCTAGAAAATCCATTATTACTTTTATTCATGTTCATTGGAGGAGACAATTTTTCAAATTCTTCACATGTAATATCACCCGCAAATAGAGGTACAAACACCAAAAAGAGTTGCATACCTACAAAAATCTTGTCTTTCTTTATTTTTTGTAGTAGTCTCATCTAATGCATTTATCATTTGATACCTAACGTCATAAGGAACTTTAGTGCGTGGACAACCATTTCTTTTTTTTTTTTCCAGGCAAATATTGCTTCATTTTATATATACCACATTTTCTAGTTGTTTTTACCACAATATAAATAATTCAAGATATTTCTTCTATTCTAATCAACATTCTTAGAAACATGTGTCCAAATAATATCATTTTTCACTCAACATGGTGTCAAAGAAGCCTTGAACTTGGATGATAACATACTTTCACTTTATATGTTTATCTATCTATTACACACAATACCAAACAATCATAAAAATAAATATTATATATATATATTAAATATATACTATATATATTAAATATATAATGAGCATTAGAAATAAAAAACTTAAGGTTAAAACAAACTGAAGTGGTATATAATTAGACTTTCACATTGATTCTAACCACTGTATAACTTACTCATTCGGTGAGTAAATTTAGCTTTTACTAATTATACAAGCTATAATTATATAATTATACAGTGATTAGTAATGCTATTACTAATTATACAAGCTAATTATACAGTAAGTTAACAATATTCATAATGTGAACACACACACACATAAAATCACGCCAATAAGTAAACAATATATATTCATATTATATTCTCATAATCAATAAAATTATTTAACACCAAAGGCGAAAACACTGAAACAGTAACTAAATAGTAAATAACAACAGCACCAAAAGCCGCAACTTTTTACAAAGCATCTATAAAGTATTTTAAAGTCTCACAACTCACAACTTTTACAACGGGACAATAACCAAAACTGTTTTTTAAAGTTGCAACTGAAACTGTAACTGAATAGATTATAACAACACCCAAACCACAACTTTTACAAAACCTTAACAGTAACACATATAACGTTAGGTGTTGGCTGAGAGTTGATAAATAAAAATAAGGGAAATTATATTAAATGCCCTTTTTACCCCTCCATTAAGCAAAAAAGTTCAATTTTCTTATTTTTAAGCAAAAATGCCCAATTTTCCTATTCCTAAGCCAAAATGCCCTAATTTTTTTTTAAAATACCAAAATTACCCTTCACCACATCTATATAAATCCTCTCACTCACTTTTATTACACACACTTCTCATATCACTCAAACACTCAATCTCATTCTCATTTTTACTCAATATCAATTAGTATAAGTTCATTTGAAATGAAGAAGTTCGTATTTTTGAATTTGAATCGAAAAAAGGCTATTCGTGAAAAAAAAATATTTATACGAATCTTAACCTAAAAATTTAATTCTATTTGTTAAATCTAGTTTATATGTCAAGTAGCCGACATGAATGTACCTGGTTAAAGTCTAAGATATGTTTGATAACCATCCAAAAGCTGCCTCAGAGTAGTTTGAATTTTGAAATTTCAATTTTAAACAAAAACCTTAATAGTATTTATTTATATTTTTTGAACGTTTATTAAGTTGTTTATACTATAAACTTTATACTAAATATTTATGCTAAATATTTGACCCTTTAATCTGGAATATATAGATTAAACTTCAATGCATTAAGATTAACTTTCATGTATATATTTTTTGTACCTTTACAACTTTACTAAACTTATTATATATTCATATCGGCATATCCAACCAGTCTCCCACAATTGTCATTGAAGAAGAAAAGTCATTCACAGTAGCAACCCGACTTCGTCATTATCAACCATCGTCTCAACTTAAAAAGTCGTCATCAATGAATGCAAATATAGTTGTTTACATAACATGCTATCCACTATAGTAGCCCAAAAATAGTCATCATTGTCCTTCACTGTCGTCGGTATCACCCATCTCTAACTGTGAACAAAGTCATCAACAAAAAGAGCCAAAACAATGGCAGAAAGTAATGTGAAGAGATGTTGGAGAAATTCATCAATAGAGGAGTTGGAAAAAACTATTTATATTGAAAACCTAAACCAAATTGGACCATAGACCCAGTTTGAACCGGCAATTCACCCACGGTCCAATCTGGTTTTATATGTTAAGTAGTTTTGTTTACTACAAGACCTGTGATCAATGTCAGTTCACAGTCCATCTAGTCTAATCAGGCAGTTTGATCCGGCTTTTCAATCCTTGAAATATAGTTTCATATGACCTTTAGGTGTATGGGTAAGGAACAAATGTGAATGGCATGAAAATTAAAAAGTAGAAGCATAGTTAAAACTGGAAGCAAGTAATAAATAAGTTACTATCTTATTATGAATAGGCCAAAAGACTTATTCTCACTCAAGGTTTAGTCTAGTCTTAAATACCTACTTGTAGAGTTTGAAACAATCAAAGTCTCACCCATAAGTTAATTTTTATTAAAATTTTGGTTAAGGTTAAGAGTAAAATGGTCATTTAACAATTAATATTAAAAATATAAAAGTTTATATTATTTTATCCCCCTTAGTTTTGAAAACTAGTAGTTTTCTTCTAATATTAAGTTTTAAAAAATTACATTTCTCCCCTTAAGGTTTCAAAATAGTTTATCCATTTACCAATGACTGTCTGTCTCCTTCTGACTTATTTCTCCATCATCGAAAATAGACGATAACACCTCTTTTTCTCCTTTTAACAATGAAGGCACATGTGTCAAAGTCTGAATGATGAATCCTTCTTTGTCCAAACCTGGACGATGATGAAGACGATTAATCTTTATCATTGTTTGGAGATGATTCATCTGGGTTATCCTTTTCCATTCAACGACAATAGATCTGGAGGGAAGAAAAGACAGTCAGAGACGGATTACATAAGTCATGGGAAGAGAAGACAATCGGATAGAGATGGACGGTCATCGATAAATGGATGAACTATTTTGAAACCTTAAGGGGGAAATGTAATTTTTCAAAACTTAATATTGAGGGGAAATGGTTAGTTTTCCAAACTAAGGAGGTAAAATGATACAAACTTTTATATTTTTTAATATTAATAGTTAAATAACCATTTTACCCTTGACCTTAACTAAAAATTTTTATAAAAATTGACTCATGGATGGGATTTCAAGTTTTTCAAACCCCACAGGTAGGTATTTGGGAATGGACTAAAACTTGGGTGGGAATAAATCTTTTGGCCTTATGAATATGGTGTTTCATAGTTAAAGTTCAATTTGCCAAAAACTATTATTACACCAACTGCCACCAACCTCTTAACTTGAAAGTTTCATTTAACCCTCCAACAAAATTAGGGTAAATATTAAAATAACTCAATTAAGAAGGTGTATATGAAATTGATCAACTTTTCAAGGGTTATACAAATATAACCAACATATTAGGGTTAAATGAAATTATTCCATATATAAATATGTCTTAGACTCATTTTCAACATTTGGAAAACTCATATAATGAACCCAAATACCCAACTTTTTCATGTATACTAGATTTTCGTCAGTATATATGACCTTTTTTTGTCAATTAATCTTGTTAAAAAATAGGGAAAAGATTAGTAAATTGTTCAACTTGTATTAGAGATAGTAAAGGTAAGAGGACCTTCTATTTCAAGGGTAATAAGAAAAACTACAGATGTTAAAAACAGAAAAAAGAAGATCAACCAAGGCATGACGATCCCTTTACTATTTTAGATGTAAGCAAAGACATATTGATGAGTACTTAGCTGAGTAAAAGGTGCATGTGTAAGTAGTCTGGCCACTTTGCTAAAGACTACACAACAATGATAACACTAGCTTCTGTAGGTTAGACAGTAGGGGGAAGAAAGGCCAAAGTGTTTACAATTACCTAAACATAGGTTGAGGCTAGCCCATCAGTAATGATAGGTCAGTTAACTTTCCATTCTTATCATTTATATGTTTTAATCAACTCTAGTGCTACAAATTGCTTTATTGCATGTGGCATAGTTAGGAGGATAAGACTAGAGCCTACATTAGTCACAAAGACCATTATAAAGATGTCTAATAGAGACAAAGTTTATAGCAATCATATGTTATTGGGAGAAATATTTACTGTAGGTGGCCAAGAGTTGGTTGTAGAACTAATTATGATGGACATACCTAATTTTGATATTGACATGGATTTCTTGAGGACGTATAGGGTATAGATAGATTGTAGCAAGAAGAATGTTCAGTTTAGTTTAGATAATAGGGATGAATTCTCATATGAAGAAGATCAAGTTCTCAACATGATGGTCAATAGTATCAAAGCCAAAAAGATGTTGAGTAAAAAATATATAGGGTATTTGGCACACATAGTAAGCAAGTTAAATGGAGTAGTCTTGCATGTAAAAGATACTCTAGTCATGTAAAAATTTCCAAATATTTTCCTTGATATTCTTTTACGGTTAGCACTAGAAAGAGAGAGGTGAAGTTTAGTATAGAGTTAGCCTCGAAGACAGAGCCAACCTCAAAGGCACCATATATAATAGCACTAGTCAAACTTTAAGAGTTAAAGAAAAGCTACAAAAGTTATTAGACAATGGCTTCATCAAACTAATTCACTTATCACGAGGTGCACTAATCTTGTTTTTTTAAAAAAAGATAGGATAATGAGCATGTATATCAATTATCGAGAGTTAAATAAACTCATAGTGAAGATTAAATATCCATTCATGAGGATAGATGATCTATTTGACCAACTCAATAGTGCTTTAGTGTTTTCCAAGGTTTGACTTGAGATCTAAGTATTATCAAATCCAAGTAGATGAGAGAGATATACCAAAAATTGTTTATAAGATAAGGTATGAACATTATGAGTTTGTAATTATGCTTTTTAGGTTGACAAATGCCCCCTAACAATGTTTATGGACCTCATGAACTAGGTGTTCTAGGATTTGTCTAGATAAGTTTATAGTGGTATTCATATATTACATCTTGATATATTACAAGACTCAAAAGAAGTATGCACAATATTTGAGATTTGTGTTATAAGATTTAGAGAGAGGTAACTTTATGCCAAGTTTTTCAAGTGTGAGTTCTAGTTGGACAGAGTTGTTTTCCTCGAATATACAGTCTCAATAGACTCGAGTAAGATAAAGGTTGTGTTAGAATGGTAAAGGCTTGAGACAGTTAAAAAGGTATAAAGTCTCCTTAAGTTAGCAAAGTATTATAGGTAGTTTTCAAAGGTTTTGCCAAGTTAGCCTAACTGCTTATAGAGTTAACTCATAAGGATATTCCTTTCAAATGGTCTGACTCCTATAAGAAAAGCTTTTAGGAATTAAAAAAGAGGTTGACATCAGCTTCTATATTGACTTTGCTAATAAAGAGCAAAGAATATGACACTTATACAGATGTCTTACACCAGGGTTTAAAAGCAGTGTTAAAATACAAAAGTAGAGTTGTAGCCTATGCCTCTCACTAGTTGAAAGAGTATAAGACTTAGTACCTGACATATGACCTAGAATTGGCAATAGTCGTGTTTGCATTAAAGATTTAGTAACATTATTTGCATAGGGTCAAAAGCAATATATGCATAGATTATAAGAGCCTTAAGTATTTCTTTACCTAGAAGGAGCTCAATATAAAACAAATATGATGGTTATAACTAATGAAAGATTATAGCTGTGAGATCAGATACCACTCTGGCAAGGCCAATATGATAGTTGATGCCTTAAGCAAGAATGTAACATTATCACATATTGGAAATCACCATGAGTTACAACATGAGTTGGTGAGAAAGTACATTGAGGTCATTATAAGGTAGTTGACAAATTTATAGATTCATTCAACCTTTTTGGATGAGATCTGTATGGCTTAAACATCAAATTATTGGTGTGTTTAGATGAGACAAAAAGTCATTGAGCGTACTAAGGTAGATTTTGAATATAGTAGAAATTATCCTAAGATTCAAAGGTCAAATATATGTTCCCTAAGATCAGTGTTTGAGAGACATGATCCGTACCAAGGTGTATAATTCCCTTTACACTTCCCACCTTAAAAGTGTAAAGTGTATCAAGATCTAAAAAAATTATTCTGATAGTCTAAGATGAAGAAAGATGTAGTAGATTTATGGATAAGCGCTCTGTATGTCAATAGACTAAGGTTAAACACTTTATAGTGAAGAGTGCAAATCATCCTTACATGTAATATCTTATCCCTAGGTCATACCCTTAAAAGTAATTTACTAAAATGATATGTCATGTATGTAGTAACAATTCTCATGTATTTGAAATCCAAGAAATAATCTCATGAAATATCTCATGTATTTGAAATCCAAGAAATAATCTCATGAAATACCTAAAAAATTTATTAAATAAAAATATGAAATCTATAGTTTACTAAAATCATACTAATAATAATAAAAAGTAATAGTCCTAAAACAGTTTAATTCAAAGACTAAAATAAAAAGTCTTTGATAGTGGTCGAGCTGTTACTGAATTGATCTACTAGCCTTTTCGCCTACCCCGCCCTCACATCTACTTGTAAGCCAAAACAAAACACATGAGTGATAATTCACCCAATAGGCACACACAATCACTAAGCATTTCTGGAATATCCTTAGATAGTTTGACTATCTATTTATCCATATTAACTAGTATCCCAGATATATATCCAGTGAAAGTCTTGAAAACCTCTTACACATTATTGAGAATTAGGGTGGACATCTTGGACACCTCTTACAACCCATGTATCAATGAGACTAATGTCTCAGATGTCTCCTACAACTTATATACCAACGAGACAAGTATCCTAGATGCCTCTTACAACTCATGTACTATTATAACGAATATCCCAGATGCTTCTTATTTGAACTTGATTGGAATAGATGTCATAGATGCCTCTTACATCTCTTAACAATCATATGGAAGGCAAAACATCTTTTTCCTAACCTTTGGTATGGCATCTCCTTTTCTATTATCATAAGGGACAGTCGTTCCACCCTAGAAAATAGTCATCCTCTCCTTTATAAGGGATGACCATCCTATAATAAATAGGGATAGTCATTCCCTTTTGACCTTATTACCAAGTTCGTAATCTTAGTCATAGTTAGAATTACTAATTTACCCTTAGATATAACCACAAACATCATCTCCTACCTCATGATAGGATAAACATCCCTCTCATGAGAGGATGTGCATCCCTTACCTTTGTAACTTCTAAAACCTTACCATTCGAGCATTGATTAAAAAATCTAATAATCTAGAATTAAACTAGGACTCTTTTGAGCTTATTCAATTGATCAAAACCATTTCAAAACATCTATGAACTCAACAATCAACACAACTTGAAATGAATATAATTCAATTCATATTTATTCCTAGTATACCATCTTCCTCTAAATCATACTCACACAATTCAACTATTCTACAACATATTATACATAATACTGATAGAAAATGGTGTTATAAAAAGAAGTGGGAAGGTACCTCTCCTTTGATGATACTTAGTCTTTGAGTGGCAAGAATTCGATAGTGATCCTCTGCTTTGATAATTCTCCAAAACTCTTCAATCCTCTTTACACTCATTGATACAAGAAGGTAGGGTTAACAATACATAACCTTAGATAGTCTCCTAAGCGTGCATCACAAAAATCATGCGAGCAATAATTAAAATTGCCAGCTTATAGGGATGAACATCCCATACATTTGACTTTTGTATTAAATTTAAAAATTCAACATTGTCGAACCTCTCAGAAACCCAGATCAAGCCAAAAAACCAACCTAACCCTAATCATACTTGAGATTGCTACATTGCATTAGGATAAGATAGGTGAAATAGACCTTGACACAAACTTTAATCGAGTAGAATCTAGGTCAAAAATAGAGAAAGCTAAGAATAGTAGTATACATCTAGATACCCTCTAGTTGTATGCATAAGTGGTAAGATATGTGAAAGCAATAGGATTATATAAGAGATAAATACCCATGACATGTATCATGCACTCGATGCCAAGGTGCATTAGCCACATAGTTCAACTTAGTTCAAGTATGCATGGTAAGAGATTGTGGTTTTTTAGTTAGTTCCTCATGTAGTTAACAAGATGCATCATATGTGAACTTGTAATAAAGGCCACCCAAGGGTGGTAATTTAGATAGTAGTCTTATAACTAGACATATATGGTAAAGGAGGGACTACAACTAATTCCCTGTGTGACCAAGGTATCATAACTAGTTAACTCAACGGTCTAACAAGCATGTGCATAAAGCACAATAGTTAGTAGACATGTAAGATGTCACTTACTTTCATTAAGGCATTAGATATATCAATATCAACTTAGGCTTGAGTAGTCTTTGTGAGATGTCTTATGTACTTAGGGTATGAATGTCTTGAGAGTAGATGGATGGACATGAGAGGATGCTGGAAAAACATTCATTATAATCATATAGAGATTTAGTGATAAAACACTTGGTTTCATATTTATACTTTGTCCAAAGTGTCGAGAGGTTACCTACTTATTGAGTGTTTTTCACTAACGTATTCCTTTTTATCATTTTGTAGGTAATGATGAGTAGTAAAGCATATGAGAGAGCTAGCGGTCCAACTTGAGTAGTTGCATTAGGTTGAGGAGCATTATCATCATTTGCATAATTTATAAATTTATGTTATTTCCATTTCAAATAATTTGAGACTTGGACTATAATTTTGCATATTTATGTTTGGTTGCTATTTCAGACATAGTGAATTCAATTATGTATGGATTTATGATTGTTTAGATGTCTTCACCTTTTTGCACACATTTAAATTAAAGTATTTAATTACATGTTCATTATTCTACTATATGGCTTAAGGAAGCAAGTTGTGCACATTTCTTTAGGTCATATTTCGTGTAGGGGTATGTATTTGGGTAGAAGAATAACAACCACCTTATAGTAAGAGATTTTATATATAGTAGGCTTTTTAGGTTCATTGTAACGCCCACAAGTACGTTTAAGGGTATTTTTGTGTTTTTATATTGTTATTTGAGTTAAAGTGTTTAGAATTACATAATTATTGTTTGGGAGCTAGAACAGACATGCACCATAGGGGAAATACCCTTTCCTACCTTAAAAAAGGCAAAATTATCATTTTATAATGGTACACAAAAATGGCTAAGTGTGGGACGATGAACATCCTTGCATAGGGTAATACACAACCATTCATCAATTTGTCAAAACTAAAATTAGATAAGGACCAATTTTACAGTGATTTTGGGATTCTCATTTAAATGGAAAACTAAAGAAACGACCATTCATTATGCAAGAACAACCTTTCATGGTGTTATATGGGTGAAAATAAAAAGCACTTCATGGTTGTTTGGCTCACTTTTCTTACTTTACAAATTCTAGAATTAAAAGTAAATGAGGAGAGGGTTTTAGAGCAACTAGAGATGCAAGGATTAGTCTTGCCATGTGAAGATCATTGCTACATTAGAAAGATGATTTTGGAGCAATTTGCAAACATGTTAGATTGTGAATTATAGTAATTTGACTTTTAATTTAGGTAACAAACATGAGATTGATTAGATTTATATGAAAGTATGTATGTTTATATATTGATGGCATGATATAATAGTTGGGGTTGAACATTTTGAAGTATATTTTTAGATTTGCTATCTATTTTTTGTTTACTAATTATGAGGAAGCATGTTAGGTTGCCTAAAGATCTATTTGGATGAATATACATGTCTGATTTACAGTATTTTAGGGGAAAATGTAGTGTGATACCCTTAGGCAAATCCCACATCGACAAAGCACGGGAGAGATGCTGGGTCTGTCCATGTATCCCACATTGGTTAGTGGTGGGAGAATTTGATTGGTTAAATAGCCTGTGAGCTCTTTAACTATTAAGACGCGTTTTGGGTTGCAAAGCCCAGAAGCAAACCCATGATGGACTGTGTGTCCAAAGTGGACAATATCTTGACAGTGGGCCAGGTTATTAGACCAGGGACGTTACAAATGGTATCAGAGCAACTCCGTATGTTCTCTTGAATGATGGTGGGGAAAACCTCAGCGAGGACGTTGAGTCCTGTAAGGGGGGGTGTATGTGATACCCTTAGGCGAATCCTACATCGACAAGGCACAAGAGAGATGTTGGGTCTGTCTATGTATCCCACATTGGTTAGTGGTGGGAGAATTTGATTGGTTAAATAGCTTGTGAGCTTCTTAACTGTTAAGACGCGTTTTAGGTTGCAAAGCCCAGAAGTAAACCCATGATGGACTGTATGTCCAAAGTGGACAACATCTTGACAGTGGGCCAGGTTATTAGACCAGGGATGTTACATGTAAAAACCCAAAGGTCAATGATTTGTAAACGATGATGGACTCTTATCTCTTATGAATGGATGTTTGTTTATCTTTATCCAAGATATTAGTTCCTCATGCACTTAACACACATTCATTCTAGTGTTTCATCATGAATAACCGTTTAATACGGGATGAACGTTCGTTCATGGTGAATTAGGATGAACAACCACCATAAGGTCGAATAACCATGGTCAGTGAAGAGAATTAACATTGTTAGCTAGTATTTAATCAAAAGAATAGATTAATGCTCGTTCAAGTTAAGGGTGACGCCTATTCATAAAATGTAAAAATAAACGAGGGATAAAAGTGACAGACACCCATTCATGTAAGGGAAAAATGATCTTTTTAGCCCTATATTAGGTGTTGGAAAGAGGATAGTTATGGAATGGCCCTAATAAAGATGAAATGATTTAGTTAGATAATTTGGCAAAAAATCTAATTGTATGGACAATAAGATGGACCTCAACTGAAGTGAATCTGAGTTGAAAACAAAAAATTGATGTATATCATTTTACCCACAATTTTGTGCATAGCGTGATATAATTGTGAAAGTGGTACGTGCTGTCGTTGACACCCAAATTAAATCCTAAATTCCTGCAACAAAAATGTAGTAAAGGAAAGTAGAGATCGTTCCCTCGAAGAGCTTTAATTAATATGTCGTCACAAATAAATCGAAACAAATAAATAAAATGGGGGTTTTGAAGTGAATGCAAATTATAATGAAAAACACTAATTAAAAATTCAGTAAAATAATCTAAAAGGAATAAATCGATTTAACAAACCTTAGTCTTCGGTCACATCCACCATTGGAACTACGATTGATCATCGAAACCAAAAATATCAAATTAATTATTCAAATATTCGTTGTGGTATTAAATTTACCTGTCATTCCTTACGATTAGTTAACCAAAAACATGTATTTCAATTAACCCTTATTGATTAATAATTCGGATACGATCTCGAATTTAATTAAACAATAGCATTATGAATTAGAAAGACCAACGAAGCAAGACAACACAAACGTACGACGTTGCATTTAATCTAGTTGATTATTTCCCTAGGATTATCGCTTCTGACGCAGCAAACAATAAACCTAGTTGCCACTTCGATTAGATGGATTGAACAATTACGGATTCAGCACCTAAACTAGCCGTAGATTATATTAATTGATAAACTAATCGCGTGTCTTAGAAATCAACCAACACAATCATAAACAAATAATTCAGAAAGATAATCAATACTCGAATAATTAAAAGATGCATTAAAGAACAAAAATAAATCTCACAATCATTGTAGTTCCATGGTTTCAGATCCCTTCAACCAAGATAAATTATTCAGCCACTGTAGACCATGTTTTTCTCTCTAATTCTCTAAGTACAATGGTTGATTATTCTCAAATAAAAATAAGAGTATATATATTGCATTCCTATTAAAAATCTGGAAATTGAAAGTGAATCTTAATCTCCTAATCCAACCAAGCAAAGTGATACATATCTTCCCAAAAAGAAAGGAAAAGATATGTATTTTTAATGTATATCCTTCTTCCAAAAATATCCTTCCTTATCTAGCTCAAATAATCCTCTTTTCCAACTGGTGATTATCCCTTTCCTAGAAAGCAAATCTTAATATTTTATGGACTCTTGCAACTGATCTGGGCGTTCAGATCTGTTTTTCGAATTCTACTCTCATCTTTCACGTGCCCACGCCTAGTCTGCATTACGAAAATTCCAGATTAATAGATTTGCTCCAGTTTTTCATCTTTTTGGCCCAACTTATTCCAAAAATGCTCAAAGCTTCCTAAATGCAAAAAGATAAGTAATTCCATTAGATTGAATCAAATTTCCACACAACACAAGGGAATTATAAATCAAAATAATAACAATTAATGGCCTTATCAGAAAGCATTAAGGCTGTTTTGTGATATAGATAACCATGAAATATTATGCACTAAGCATTGGGCACCATCGCATCTAGGATATGTGTGCACGCACTTGTTGTTGGGACTCTTTAACATTTAAAATGCTTGTGTGAGATAGTGAAAGGGTCTAGGGTCTGAGTCCTTGAGTGACTAGACTATCCTTAACCTAAAGCACAACCAACAGTGTACTACATGCACTTTTATAAAAGACATTAAGGATGTCATATGCTTTCACAAGACATATAGAATATCGATATACATCATTTGACATTAGTAATTTAAGTGACATTATCAATGAAGCTATGACATAAGTACACTAAAATAGTTTAGATGGGCATTTAGGAAAGATCAAAGAACACTAATATGATTAAGAATTGGAACATACTAACTTTGAGATATGTTGTGTGCTATGTGCCAAAAGGTTACCTAATTACTAAGTATTTTTTATGCATTATGTTCCTTGTTGTGGTTTAACAGGTAGACAAGGTGAGCAATGGGTATAGGGACTTGTGGCCTTAGGTAGTGAAATTAACCAAAAAAAATTAATCACACATACCACAAATTCTACTTTGGATCACTCTTATAGGATGATTAATTCACAAAATGTCAATAATACACACATAGGGTGTTTATTGGTTACACATGCATAGATGGCTCCTATTATCTGTCGTTGATGGTAAGATGTTGCGAAATGGCTCTCACAACCAAGAATAGGCCTCATTTTTGGCATCCACATGAAATAACAACTTGAATGGAGGCCAAAACTATGCTCGAGGCTTACTAAATCTTAAGGACGATTGTGTTTGCGTGAGAAACATTGGAAGACTTCTTTGTATGTAGCTAGGGTTATGTTTTAGAATGAATCGTGAGAAAGAGAGAGAAAAAACATGTATTTATACAAATGCACACAAGCTCACTCAATTTTAGTACAAAGGTCAGGTGATCTTTCACATGTACAACTTATAAAGGTGCAATGACTAGGTATGCTTATGTATGTATACCTAATCTAAGTGCAAGGACTGGGAGTACTTGCCTTATACACCTGGTCTTTGCACTAAAATAGGGTGTACCTCTTCTTTTCTCTCATATTTCACATCTAGGCTATAATTTTAATCATGTTTGAGTAAGCTTGTCCTACCCAGTCTTTAGTGCTTGAACTGGGCGATCTTTCTTAATTTCATATCCCATGATTTTATGCATCAACCAAAATCGCGAGCTAGATAAACACAAATTAAATATTAATCCTACCATATGCAATCAAGATGAGTGAGCTTGGGTTTACTAATTGGGTAAATCCAATGCCACATATTCTCACATACAACCCTAACTATGTAACAACCTTTGTCAAATATATAACCCTACCTAAAATATATACTCGAAGAGATATATTAACTTAAAACTTTACCACAATCATAAGCAATAGACATTAAAAGCATGATTATAATTAACCCATACAGAAAAAAATGGGCAATCCATTAAACAAACCTCATTAACATAATAAATCATTCAACCCTAATTTCACAATTAATCCAAGTATCAGTATGTCTAAAAATCAAATGCATAAAAGCAAAGTGCATAATAACAATCCTAACATAAAAAAATATAAAGATAATGGTCCGTGAACACAATGACCAAAATGCCCCTCATGCAACGTCTCCAATTTTTGTTGGTGCATTAGCAACTGGTATATATGATCTTGTCACTTTTTTCATATCTACAAATGTATCAGACATTTGGTTAGCAATAATTTATAAACACACTAGCCTCTGTACTTCAGTTTTACTTTAAGATATACGAGGATCTAGATAAGATATGACAGGTATGTTCTAAGTAAATTCATATCTAACTTCAAAAGGTATTTTCTTTTTCCCCAAAGGTGGGAATGTTGTCTTATCAAAGTGATAACTAGAAATTGTGCAGTTAAAAGATCATCTATTAATAATTTCAGATACCTGATAATGAATAGTAAATTATATCCAACATAAATTTTCAAACAACGTTGGGGTCTCTTTTTTGTGCATTTGAGGAGACGCAATATGAATATATATATCGCAACTAGATATCTTTAAATGAGATATATAAGATTGATAACCATCCAATTGTAGAGGAAAATATTAATGATAAGAAAAAGGTCGCAAGCAAATTAATATTGCAACATGTAATATAGTCTGTCCCCACATAGAAGTTAGTAATTGAGTTCTTAGTAATAAAGTACGTGTAATTACCTAGAGTCATTTGATGAGAGACTTAGCTAATTCATTCTAAGTATAAACATGTGGGACTAGATGTTTGACATCAATCTCCATAAACATGCAATAATAATCAAATATTTTGATTTAAATTCACCAACATTATTTAGCCATGTTGACTTGATCGAATAATCTAAGAAATATACCTTTAATTTGATAATTTGTGTTAACAGTTTAGCAAATGCAACATTTCAAGTTGGCAATAAACAAATATGAGATCATCGTGTATATGCATCAATTAAGACCATAAAATAACTAAATAGCTCACTTAGTGGATGAATGAGTTCATATATGTCTCATTAAATCCTTTGTAGGAATAATGGAGATTCAAGTTCAACTTTGGGGAGAGATAGTCTAATTACTAATTTACCTTATGAATAAGCGTGCAAATTTTTCACTGAATAATAAAATCTTATAATTCTTTAATATATGTTCGTGTGAATTTTTAATAATTCTACACAACATTGTAGATCATGAGTGACTTAAATGGTCATGTCAAAACATAAATACTTTTGGATCAAAAAATTTCTAATTCGATACTGCATAGGTTACAATTGCCTTTGTGATTATATAATACAATCCAGATAATAAAGCGGATAATTTTTCTAATATAAGCCTTTTTCCGAAGACATTATCAGTTATACACATGAATTCTGCACCATTTTTACTCATGGTTTCAATGTGAAAACAATTATTTCTTATATTTTTAAAACTAAGTAGATTTCTTCTAGATCTACTTGAATATAATGTATTATTGATGCTCAATTTGATCTCATTTTTTAACAAAATTATAACTCTTTCGAAGCCTTTAATCAGATTTATTGATTCTAAAATCATGTTTACTTTACTTTAATTAGTGTTGAAGTTAAAAAAATTTTCCTTAAAAACTGTGAGTGTTGTTATACTATCCACCAAACATATATCTCTATCATCAACTTTTAAAGTTAGCACTTTAATTTTGAAGTCTATATCCTTTTATTTAAAAATTACGTTAGTCGTAAAGTACGTAAAATAGTGAAATAAAGGAGAATATGATAATAAAACACAAAATAATATTCATGACTCTAAAATAATTATATATGATAGATTTTAATTATAAAAATCTTGACATTCATGTCACAGTCAAGTAACTTATATTTTTATTCTTGAAAGAAGTTTTGAAACATCAAAATTCATTAGAGCGACAAAATCTAAATTATCGATAAATTTGATTATATTATATGGATGTTTAATATAGATCCACTCAATGTTTGTGCATACTACAAGTATGTAACCAATGACATTTACAATCACACTATTGTTTTGTGGTTTATTCTGTATTATTCTTTATTTCGCTATAGTCTAGGTCTACTTTTGATGGTGTGACTGAGATTTCTATTATAACTATCTTTGGATCGAAAATTTTTTTATCCATAACCTTACGTACACCCATGATAACTACTACTACTAATGATGTTCACTTCAGGAAATAATGCAATGCTTGTGGAGCAAGTTTGGTGGATTATTATTAATCAGAAAATATAACATTAATTCAGAATTTCTTTTCCTGATATTGCTACTATATGAGCATATTGTATAAAAAAAATGAAAGGTGGAGAATATTTTCCCTTCCCCATTATCTCAATCAACGAAAGATTTTGAACATCACAAGTTATACTAAATTACAGAGTCATTTGGAGTCTTATTGAATTTGATGTAATTTATCTTTCAAAATTTTTCATGAATTTAATAGATCTATCATTATATCCACATATTCGATTTGCAATCCTTTAGAGATGTGATGTCGGTAAAATAATGGCCTTGGATTTTTCCTTTTAGGACATTTTATTTAATCACTTTTTCAAGGTTCATAAATTTTAGGTGGAGAATTGTGTAAAAAGCTCATTTAATTATATTCATCCAATTTTAGAAACTTCAGGTTTAAATATTATCTCACATTCACAAAACTTTTGGTTTTATAGACAATATATATATAAATTAATTTTTAAAACTTCAGGGTTATATATTATCTTATATTTACAAAATAGATGGTTTTGTAGAGAAAATATTGGGATTAATTTTTGAAACCTCAAGTTTAAGTATTATCTCATATTTACAAAACTCCTGATTTTATAATTAGTATTCAGAGTATTATAGTATTTAAAACTTTAATTCTAATTATATTTTGAACTTTAAGTTAATATTTTTTACAATTTAAGCAAATTTTATGTCGTAAATGTGATTTAGTTATTATAAAATAAATAAATATTTTAATAAAATTTGGGATTTCGAGCCTATATATATATAAATATATTTCCTCACAATTTTGCAAATTTCAGGTTGCAAATCGAATACAATTATTGTACTATAAATAAATATTTAAATGATATTTATGATTTCAGGTCTAGATTCATGATTTTACAAACCTCAAATTACAAATGATATTCAAGACTTCTGGTCTAGATTCATGATCTTACAAATTTCAAATCACAAATGATATTTAAAACTTCAGATCTAGATTCATAATTTTGTAAACTTCAAGTTATAAATGATATTTAAGACTTCAGGTCTAAATTCATGATTTTACAAACTTCAGATTGCAAATGTGATATAATTATAATTTATATTTATAAATATGAAAGGATTATAAAAATTAACATAACAACGATTTACTTTTCACAAACGGGAAAATAAATATAATGAAAAAATTAAACAGAATAATAATTAAAATATTCATAGTTTATATTTCCCAAATAAAACAATATCATAATTAAGGTGTCTATATTTATATTATATAAACAAAATAATAATATAAATAATATTAAGATATATTTGAGTAGGTGAAATTGATAACATAACAAGTGTAATTTATGATTGTAATTGTAAGATATAAATTTAGAGTTTTAAAATGAGTAAAATGAAGAAAACGGAAGCGGAGTATATTAATGAAAAAATTGAAAGCTGAGGAAAGGAAGAAAAGTGGAGAGAAACAAAGCACAAAGTGAGGAGAAAATATGTATATTATTTTGCATCTGTATACAATAGAAAGAGGTGGATTTATATGGTCAAATCTAACCACTCTCCAACCAATAAATGCATTCCCATTGTATTATCTGAATATGTGGAAATCCCCTTGATACGTGACAATATGAAATTATATTTTCCTTGAACTCAACGTCAATGGGTAGAAAACTTGTGAATCAAAATGAAAGCATAATTGAAGGAAAACAACAACCAACGGAACAACTAACAAGTCAAGCCAAGTTAATGCTGTTAGGAATTAGACCATTTCTTCAACTACTAAGATTCATGTCTTTGTTGTGTTTCTTTATCATTTTTTAAGTTGCAGGCAGAAGAGAGAGAGGAAGGGGAAGAGGGAGATCTTTCTCTTTTCTCTCTGTTTATGAAAAACACCACATGAACTTGCGAAATAAAAAAATAGAAATGGAAGTCAAAGACTCTAAAAATGAAAGGGGAAAAGAGCAAGTGGAAGAAGAGTTTTACGAAGAGCAAAGCAATGAAATTGAGAGGAGAAAAGTTGGAATCATGAGAGCTCATGTTGAAAGAGAAGATCCCTCTGCTAAGGTTGTCTTTTTCTCCTTTTTTTCATTGCTTGTTTTGATGTCTTAGCCTTCTTTATTCTTTATTTGATCAAAGAATTTGTTTTTCTTTGATTTGTTTAAGTTTTTAGTAGTAAAATGAGTGTAGAGTGTTTAGGTTTGGATAAATCAATAAAAATCAATAAAAATCAATAAAAATCATGATAAGACTCTAAACTCTTACATTTAGGTTTGGATAGCTTCTAATTTTTTAGGCTTTTTTTATTGGTGTTGAAACGTGATTTAACTTTCTTTTTTGTAAGTTAGATGAGAAAAAAATCAGTTTGAGTGTGTGTTTTTTGGGTCAAAACTCTCAGATTTAGCTCAATTTAGATTTTTTTATTTTTTCTAAATGCTCATGAATACCCTTTTGCTTAGAAGCTATGTATGCAATTTGTTACACATTTCACTCACATCGCCTATGGTTTTTAGGAAGTTGATGATTTGATGATTCGGAGATTTCTGCGAGCTCGTGATTTGGATATTGAGAAGGCTTCTACCTTGTTTTTGAAGTGCCTGAGCTGGAAGCGGGCGTTTGTTCCCAATGGCTTTATATCGGAATCTGAGGTTACAACTCAACTCTCCCATAAAAAGTTATGTATGCAAGGTCATGATAAGAATGGACGCCCTATAGTCGTAGGCTTTGGTGGAAGACACAAACCTGATGAAGGGAGTATAGAGGAATTCAAGCGTATGTTGTATCTCCCGAAACTAAATTTTAGATGGAACTAAAAGAAATCCCCTTTCTTTTTTTTTCATCATATTATATGACTGCACAATTGAAAGAAATAATTTTGTAAAAGGGATTTACATGTCTTCTTTGTGTTCCTTGTATGTTTTTGTTTTGCAGGTTTTGTTGTCTACTGTCTGGAAAGAATATGTGCCAAGTAATTCATTCTCATCATGATATTGATTTCTACAGCTGAATTATTTTTCTTGATTTGTTGAATTCTAGTAGTGGATGGATTAAGCTTATATGTTTCATTCCTTGTTCAGAATGCCAAAGGGGCAGGAAAAGTTTGTGGCCATTGGGGATCTTGATGGATGGGGATATGCCTGCAGTGACATTAGGGGATACTTGGCTTGCTTATCAATCTTGCAGGTTTGATCAATCTTTCACCCTGCACTATTCTATCAGAATTTCGAATTCACTTCCCTGTTGTAATTTGCTTCAAGATGTGCATTGAAAATGCATTTAGGCAATGATGAAGCATGTATCAATAGCAATGTTTTCACTGTGAATATCCTTGCACCTTAAAAGCTTATCGCAGTTATTGACCGTTTACATTGATAACAGGATTGCTATCCAGAGAGACTAGGCAAATTATATATAGTACACGCGCCTTACATATTCATGACTGTGTGGAAGGTTGTTTACCCATTTATCGACAAAAACACCAAAAAGAAGGTAAAGTAGGCAATGCCTTTTCCTTGCAATAAATGCATTTCCTAGCATCCTTAGCACATCATGGATTTTCTGGCTTATCTGATCCTTGACATGCTTAAGTATAGAAAATCAATAATGTTTTAAATCAAAGGATTTAAATACACCCAAACCACCGTTACAGGTTGCGTATTTGTCATCACAGAGCCCTTAGTTTGAGAAGCATACACGCTACAATGGAGATAGCTTACTTAAACTAATACATTTAAACTTGTTTATCTTGACATCCTCATCTTAACCCTAATTATATGTTTCTTGAATCTTTACAGATAGTATTTGTTGAGAAGAAAAAAATGAAGTCCACTCTGCTTGAAGACATTGATGAGAGCCAGCTTCCTGATATATATGGGGGCAAACTGCCATTAGTCTATATACAAGACTGCTAATTTGGTGACACCACATCTTGAGAAGTTTTTTATGGCTACTCAATAATTTGATGCTTACATGACATTATAATAAAAGTTCAAATAAGAATTCTGTTTGACATTGTACTAATATCGCCTTCAAATTTTGATTAGGGATCAAGATTGTGCACTCGTACGTCTTCTTTTTACTCATTATAACATACTATGTTATCATACTGATATTACATATGTCAAATACTGATGGGAGTAATGCCATTTCCACTACTGATATGACAGATGCTATCATATTGATGTTTCACAGACAGAGCCATAAATATGACACTTCAAAATTTATGACTCCAGTGACCGCATCCTGATCGGTTTGTGCTGTATCAGAGTTGTTAGCATTTATAACCCCATGTGCTGAAGAACTGAGTGGCAGCTTTATAATACAGAAAAATAAAGGCTAAGGGACTTATTTTCTCCCCAGGTTTGATAAAATGACAAATTTTCATTACCTAAATTTTAAAAAATTAAATTCTCATTTGTCATCATTCATCCATTTTCATTAATATATTTTGTTTTGGGATATTAATTAAAATAAGCAAGCGGATTCCCGCCTAAACCTTTTTCGGTAACAAATATTCTATTTTACCTTTCTAAGCAAATCATCTTTTTCATTCCAAAAATATCTCTAATCTAATTTTTCAAATTCAATGCGTGACTTTCCCCGATTAATCGATTCCTACCACGAAAATCATTAATATTAGATTAAGATTAAATTATCTGAAATAAATAAAATTTATAAATTAAAAAAGGGATTAATATTTAAAAAATAATTTATTTTTATATATAAAAAATAATGGATATATAAAAAATGATAAGTTTCCCTTTAAATTATTTGTAATGAAAAATTTATGAAAATTTTATTTTTATAAAATAATTGAAGTGAATTTGGATATTTATAAAATAATCTATTAAATAATATATATTTATAATATAATCTATTTTTATAAAATAGATTAATTTTTTTTTTACAAAAACAGGTTGCAGTGAATTTGACAAGGGGTGCGTGGATTTGGTAAGGGGTACGGCACTTTGGTAAGGGGTGCGGGTGCGTGCGTTCGGGTGCGCACGTGCTGGTGCATAAAGGCGGGCGCGCACGCTCTGGTGCGTGCGTGCGGGCGCCCTAGCACTGGTGCGGCAAGCGTGGCGGGTGCGTGAAAGGGTGCGACAATTTCTAAAAGGGTGCGGCATTTTCTAAAAAGATGCGGCAATTTCTGAAAGGGTGCGGCATTTTCTGAAAGGGTGCGACATTTGCTGAAAAGGTGCGTGGAACTGTGCGGCAACTTACTGCGTGAAATATATATTAATATATAATATTATATAATAATATTATATTATATTATTATATAATATAATATAATATAATATGTATTAATATATAATATATTATATTAATATATAATATAATATCAATATTATAATATTAGTATTAATATTAATATTAAAAGGGTGCAGGAATTTGGTAAGGGGTGCAGGTGCGTGCGAGCGGGTGTGCACTCGCTGGTGTGTGCGGGTGCGGGAATGGGGGTGCAGGTACACACATGCGCGGTGGTGCGACACGCGGGCGCCTGCTCACTGGTGCTGCGTGCGGGCGCACGCGCTAGCGTTGCTTACGTGCGGGCGCACGCTGGCACTGCATGCGTGCGGGCGCTTGCGCTGGCATTTCGTGCGTGCGGGCGCGCGCTGGCGCTGCGTGCGTGCGTGCGTGCACGCTAGTGCTGCGTGCAGGTGCGGGAACGGGGTGCGTGATTTTAGTAAGGGGTGCGGGGGCGCCAGCGCACGCCCGCCCACACGCACGCACTGGTGTGCGCGCGCGCGCCCGCACCCCCATTCCTGCACCCGCATGCAGCGCCAGCGCGCGCACGCCCGCTCGCACGCACACGCACACGCACCCCTTACCAAAGTCCCGCACCTTTTCAGAAAATGCCGCACCCTTTTAATATTAATATTATATTATATTATATATTAATATAATATAATATAATATGTATTAATATATAATATATTAATATATATTCCATGCAGTGAATTGCCGCACCCTTTCAGCAAATCCCGCACCCTTTCAGAAGCTGTCGCACCCTTTCCGCAATTGCGGCACTTTTTTAGAAACTGCCGCACCCTTTCAGAAGCTGTCACACCCTTTTCGTAATTGTCACACTCTTTCAGAAACTGCTGCACCCTTTCCTCAATTGTCGCACCCTTTTCGCAATTTCCACACACCCTTCACGGTTGGTGCACCCTTTCAGCGATTCCCGCACCCTTTCAGAAACTATCGCACCCTTTCCGCAATTGTCGCACCCTTTCAGCAATTCTCACACCCTTTCAAAAACTGTTGCACCCTTTCCGCAATTGCTGCACCCTTTCAGAAGCTACCGCACCGTCCATGCACCCTTTCCGAAATTCCCGCACCCGTTTCCATATTCCCGCACCCACACCTCTTTCCACAAGAAAACGCAACGTTTTAAAGAAAAAGAATCAATTATTTTATAAAAATTAATATGTTTTTCAATTTATAAATTTTATTCATTACGGATAATTTAGAAAAAAAACTTAACATTTTCGATATATAACAATCAATTATTTTATAAAATATTAATCTATTTTTTAATTTATAAATTTTATTCATTACAGATAATTTAGAGAAAAACCTAATATTTTTATATATAAGAATAAATTATTTTATAAAATATTAATCTGTTTTTTAATTTATAAATATTACGGCAGTTTAATCTTAATATTTTTCGTGAAAGGAAAGCAAATAATCGGGAAAATGCTACGGTAAAGTGAGAAATTAGGCGAAGGGTATGTTTGGAATGAAAATAACGGTTTGCTTAAAAAGGTAAAATGTAAAAATTGTTACCGAAAAAGGTTTAAACGGGAATACGGCTGCCTATTTTAATTAATATCCCTTTTGTTTTGCTTTTAGGAAATGTTTGTTTTGTTTTTTTATAGAAATTACAAAATTACAAAATTACTATTTACATATAGTATAAATGTCAAATTTTTAATATATCTTTATTATTTTAAAACCTTATTAAATATCAAAACTCAAACTAATTTTAATATGCTAAGTTTTATTTATTTCTTTGGGGGTATAATAGTCATTTTATAAATACTGAGAGAATATTATAATTTTTAAATTTTTAAAAGAGTAATACTATGTGCACCCATTTTAGATACACAAATGTATACACACTCATATGTGTCATCATATGATTGGTTATTGTTTTATTTTTAATTCAAAATCATCCAATCACATGATGACACATATAAATGTGTACATATTTGTGTACCCAAAATGGGTACACATAGTTTTATTGTTTTTAAAAACACTTGCAAAACTTTTTCTTAAATGTTTCAATCACCCTAAAAACTTTTTAACACCTCTAACATTTAACAAAATTACAATTTGCCCAAAACACACCTTAGTTTGAAAAAAGAAAAATTAATAGAATAAGGAAAAAAAAAGAAAAATATATAGAAGAGTAATACTATGTATACATATTTTTTTATATAATTTAAGTATATAGATGATGTGTTACTATATGATTGGATATTACTTTTATTTATAATTTAAAATTATTCAATTAGATGATGACACATTATTTGTATACCTAAATTATATACCAAAAATACGTACATATAGTTTTATTAATATAAAAAATAAGAAAAAATAGGAAAAAAAAACTATACAAAATGATCTTACTACCCTTTCTTATTTTGGAATTCACTAACAAGTGAAGATAGTTGAAAATCCAGCTTTTTAAAATTTAAGGGGTCGGAAATTTTATTTTAGCAAAGCTTGGGTGTGAAATAGTCTTGTAGGCAAAAATATATTTGCATGTCACCTTCTATCCCTTAGCATAATCACTCACATCCATAGTTTTAGAATTGATGTTGCCTCCTGATTTTTTCAGGTCAAACGTTTAACTTAAGAAGAGTATAATTGTCATTTTGCTTGTACATATAACATTAAAATCAACAATGTCTCTTCCAATTCTTCAAAAGTCTAAGATTGAATTTGTTGAAGAACAGGGCAACGACATTAGTTTCTAAAACAAGAAGGGTCAAGTTTATCGGTGATGCTAGCCATGTTAATTTTAATAATATGTAATTGTCACAGACTCAAGATTCATGCCCATGATAGGGCATTGAACAGACATGACAAATAAACGTGTTTAAGGATGAGTGTGCGTAGTTGTTGATTTCATAGGTATGTTATTCTAGACACTCCAATCACAGAGCGTACACAATGTAGTTCGAGGAGATGCATTGAAAGGAGACTAAATCATCCATATACAAACTAGTCAAAAGTTGGAGCTAATGTCTAATAAGTTCAAAAAAACAGTGAAACCAATGATTCTTAACCATAATATGAGTACGTACAAGATTAATCCTCTAGAAAACAGTATTAGGGATGTTGCATGGACAGGTAAAAAATTTTAGCCTATGACATAATGCATGTTAGAGATCCTAATCAACTTGGAAACCTAATCTATAAACTAATTAACTTAAGTTGGATGAAATTGATTTTTTTTTTTTAATTAACAATCAAATTAAGCAATAGAATTAGAACAGCTCTTAAAAAGAATGAAAAGCAAGTCAAATTTCCTTCATATTGCGTAAATTCACCCGTAGCAGAGTAAGATCACACCATGATTTGCCTTCTGAAATACAAAGTTCCAGTTTCCTATAAAAATTAAATAAAAATAATAGCACGATTTGGCTAGAGCAAGGCAACTTCTTCCTTGATATTCCTTTTACACAACCAAAATCTCCACTATCAAAAATTAATTCAGAACAGCAACTTCAAACTAAGAAAAAAAACCCTACAACCGAATCTTCAAAAAAGTAAAGAACATCACAAAACAATTCTGATATTTAATGGAATTTACTTTGAGTACTCTTAAACTGAAAATGCCCGAGCAATTTCCCGTTTTATTACTCAAAATCTCAGTTTCCTGTCTGAACTTCGCCACAGACAGATATCTAAATGTGTAAAGCACAATAAAATAACCGAAAGGAAAACAAAATAAATATGCAAAATCAAACATCCCTCATGTGGGGAAAAATATCTATTATGATATCTTGCAGTAACTACTACTGCTCCAAAAAATAAAAATCTCCCATACTAACACTCACCCAATAAGCAACTTGTTTTCATCCAAGAAACTATATGTGGGCACCTCTAGATTATATGGTGCTGGTCCCTTGCGAATCCTGCCAGAGATGTCATAGTGTGAACCATGGCAGGGGCAAAACCATCCATTAAAATCCCCAGCATTTGGTAAAGGAATGCAACCCAAGTGGGTGCAAACCCCGATAACGACAAGCCATTTTGGATTCTTAACCCTGGCAGAATCTTCTTGTGGGTCACGAAGGGAGGCAACATCAACACTGTTAGCCAAGCTAATGTCCTCTTTAGTCCGACGCCTAATGAACAACGGCTTCCCACGCCACTTGACAGTAACTGTTGTCCCAGGCTCAATGCTGGAGAGGTCAACTTCAAGAGATGCAAGGGCAAGAACATCTTTGCTTGCAGACATGCTTAGAACCAACTTGAGGATCAAGAGACGAAGTAAGGAGGCATATACAAACCTACCACCTGTTTAGACAAAATATGCAAAAGCGCGCTTGTTGGGATCACCAGGTGGATAACGCTCATGGTTGTACTCATCCTTGGTAATTTTTGAAGTTGGGTTCTACACAGCTGTCACAGTAGCTGGGAGGTCTGAGATTATACCCACATCATGTCCTAAAATTGAGTTATTAGTAATAAAGTTAGGGCTGGACTCGAGCCAAGCCAGCTCAAGCTCGAGCTTGGCTCGGTCGAGCCCAAAACTAGCCGGGCTTGGCCGAGCTCAAGCTGGCTCGGTAGATTTTTTATTAAAATTTTTTATACAAAATGACATCGTTTTAACCAATATATATTAAAAATGATATCGTTTTGATAACGAAAAATGAGTCGATCTGAACTCGAGCCTGAAACGAGCCGACCTTAGCCGAGCTCGAACTCGAGCCGCTCATATATGAACCAAGCCGAGCTCAACTCGGCTTGAATCCAACCCTAAATAAAGTACGTGCAATTACTTAGAGTCATTTGATGAAAGATTTAGCTAATCCATTCTAGGTATAAACATGTGGGACTGGATGTTTGACATCAATCTCCATAGGCATGAAATAATCATCAAATATCTTGATTTAAATTCACCAATATTATCTAGCTATGTTGATTTGATCGAATAATCTGATAAATGTGTCTTTAATTTGATAATTTGTGTTAACAGTTTAACAAACGCAACATTTCGAATTGACAATAGACAAACATGCGACTATCATATAGGTGAATCAATTAAGACTATAAAATAACTAAATAGCCCACTTAGTGGATGAATGAATCCATAAATGTCCCATTAAATCCTTTGTAGGAATGATGGGGATTCAACTTCAACTTTGGGGAGAGATAATCTAATTACTAATTTGTCTTGTTAATACACGTGCATAATTTTTCATTGAATAATAAAATCTTATAATTTTTTAATATATGTCCGTATGAATTTTTAATACTTCTACGCATCATTGTAGATCATGAGTAACTTAAATGCTCATGCCAAAACATAAATACTTTTGGATCAAAGAATTTCTAATTCGATACTGTGTAGGTTTCAATTGCCTTTGTGATTATATAATATAATCCAGATGATAAAGTGGACAATTTTTCTAATATAATCCTTTTTCCAAAGACATTATCAGTTGTATATATGAATTCTGTATCATTTTCATTCATGATTTCAATGTAAAAACCATTATTTCTTATATTTTTAAAACTAAGTAGATTTCTTTTAGATCTACTGGAATATAATGCATTATTGACGCTTAATTTGATATCATTTTTCAACAAATTTGTAGCTCTTTCGAAACTTCTAATCAGATTTATTGATTCTAAAATCATGTTTACTTTACTTTAATTAGTGTTGAAGTTAAAAAAAAAATTCCTTATAAATTGTGAGTGTTGTTGTAGTATCCACCAAACATATATCTCTATTATCAGCTTTTGAAGTTAACACTTTAATTTTGAAGTTTATATCCTTTTATTTAAAATTATGTTAGTTAGAAAAGTGAAATAAAGGAGAACATAATAATAAAACACAAAATAATATTCATGACTCCAAAATAATTATATATGATGAATTTTAATTATAAAAATCTTGGCATTCATGTCACAAGTCAAGTAATGTATATTTTTATTCTTGAAAGAAGTTTTGAAACATCAAGATTCATTAGATTGACAAAATTTAAATCATTAGTACATTCGATTATATTATATGAACGTTTAATATAGGTTCGCTCAATATTTATGTATACTACAAGTATGTAACTAATGACATTTACAATCACACTTATTGTTTTTATAGTTTATTCTACATTATTATTTATTTCACTACAGTCTTAGTCTCCTTTTAATGGTGTGACTGAGATTTTCTATTATAATTATCTTTAGATCAAAAATTATTTCATTCATGACCTTACTTACACCCACGAGAACCACTACTAGTAATTATGTTCACTTCAGGGAACAATGCAATGCTTGTGGGGCAAGTTTGGTGGATTTTTATTAATGAGAAAATATAACATTAATTCATAATTTCTTTTCTCGATATTGCTACTACATATGCATATTATATAAAAAAAATCTCAATCAACGAAAGATTTTGAACATCATAAGTTATACTAAATTACAAAGCTATTGGGGGTATTATTGAATCTAATGTTCAAATTTTTCTTTAAAAATTTTTCATGAATTTAATGGATCTATCATTATATCCACATATTTGACTTGCAATCCTTCAGGGATGTGATGTCGGTAAAATAATGGCCTTGGATTTTTTTTCTTCTAGGACATTTTATTTAATCACTTTTTCAAGGTTCATAAATTCTAAGTAGAGAATTGTGTAAAACGCTCATTTAACTATATTCATCCAATTTTAGGAACTCTACGTTCAAATATTATCTCACATTCACAAAACTTCTAGTTTTGTAGACAATATATATAAATTAATTTTTTAAACTTCAGGGTTATATATTATCTCATATTTACAAAACAACTGGTTTTGTAGAAGAAATATTTGGATTAATTTTTGAAACTTCAAGTTCAATTATTATCTCATATTTACAAAACTTCTGATTTTATTATTAGTATTCAAAATATTATAGTATTTAAAACTTTAATTCTAATTATATTTCAAACTTCAAGTTCATATTTTTTACAATTTAAGCAAATTTCATGTTGTAAATGTGATTTAGTTATTATAAAATAAATAAATATTTTAATAAAATTTAGGATTTGGAGCCCATATATATAAATATATATTATCACAATTTTACAAATTTCAGGTTGCAAATCAAATACAATTATTATACTATAAATAAATATTTAAATGATATTCATAATTTCGGTTTATGATTTTACAAATTTCAAGTTACAAATGATATTCAGGACTTTTAGTCCAGATTCATGATCTTACAAATTTCAGATTACAAATGATATTTAAGACTTTAGATTCGGATTTATAATTGTATAAACTTCAAGTTATAAATGATATTTAAGAGTTCGGGTCTAAATTCATGATTTTACAAACTTCAGATTACAAATATGATACAATTATAATTTGTATTTATAAATATGAAACAATTATAAAAATTATCATAACAACGATTTGCTTTTCACAAACGGAAAAATAAATATAATAAAAAAATTAAACAGAATAATAATTGAAATATTTATAATTTGTATTTTGTAAATAAAAAATTATCATAATTAAGATATTTGTATTTGTATTATATAAATAAAATAATAATATAATTAGTATTAAGATATATTTGAGTAGATGATGCTTATAATATAAAAAGTGTAATTTATGATTGTAATTGTAAGATATAAATTTAGAGTTTTAAAATGAGCAAAATGAAGAAAACGGAGGCGGAGCATATTAATGAAAAAATTGAAAGCTGACGAACGGAAGAAAAGTGGAGAGAAACGGAACACAAAGTGAGGAGAAAATATGTATATTATTTTGCATCTGTATACAATATAAAAAGGTGGATTTAAATGGCCATTTCTAACCACTCTCCAGCCAATAAAATTATTTCATCTTTCAAGTTAAATAAATGCCACAGTAAATGCATTCCCTTTGCATTATTTCAATATGCGGAAATCCCCTTTATACGTGACAATATATATATATATATATGTTGTGACCTGAAATTCTATGACTCATGTATTGTTTAATTGAGCGTGTGTATAGGTAGAGGCCAGAAACCCTTAACTTGATAGACACATTTTAGAAATAAAATCATGCGAATCTAAAACCTTAAACAAACAATATCTATTGGATTGTTTATAACATAATATATATATATATATATATATATATATATATATATATATTTATATATTTATTTAGAAGTGCAATTATATTTTCCTTGAACCCAACGTAAATGGGTAGACAACTTGTGAATCAAAAATGAAAAGGCATAATTGAAGGAAAACAACAACCAAGTGAACGACTAACAAGTCAAGCCAAGTAAATGTTGTCAGGAATTGGACCATTTCTTCAACCACTAATATTCATGTCTTTGTTGTGTTTCTTTATCATTTTTTAAGTTGCAGGCAGAAGAGAGAGAGGAAGAGGAAGGGGGAGATCTTTCTCTTTTCTCTCTGTTTATGAAAAACACCACTTGAACTTGCAAAATAAAAAAACTAGAAATGGAAGTCAAAGACTCTAAAAATGAAATTGAGAGGAGCAAAGTTGGAATCATGAGAGCTCTTGTTGAAAGAGAAGATCCCTCTGCTAAGGTTCTCTTTTTCTCCTTTTTTTCATTGCCCGTTTTAGTCCTCTTTATTCTATATCTGATCAAAGAATTTGTTTTTCTTTGATTTGTCTAAGTTTTTAGTAGTAAAATGAGTGTACTGTTTATTGGACTTTTTTTCTGAATTGTGATAAAATTTTACCAGATATTGCAAGATGAATCAATAAAAATCATGATAATACTCTAAACTCTTACATTTAGGTTTGGATAGCTTCTTATTTTGTAGGGTTTTTTTATTGGTGTTGAAATGTGATTTAACCTTTTTATTTGTAAGTTAAATGCTTATGAATACCCTTTTGCTTATAAGCTATGTATGCAATTTGTTACACATTTCACTCACATCACCTATGGTTTTAGGAAGTTGATGATTTGATGATTCGGAGATTTCTGCGAGCTCGTGATTTGGATATTGAGAAGGCTTCTACCTTGTTTTTGAAGTGCCTGAGCTGGAAGCGGGCATTTGTTCCTAATGGCTTTATATCGGAATCTGAGGTTACAACTCAACTCTCCCATAAAAAGTTCTGTATGCAAGGTCATGATAAGAAGGGACGCCCTATAGTCGTAGGCTTTGGTGGCAGACACAAACCTGATGAAGGGAGTATAGAGGAATTCAAGCGTATGTTGTATCTCCCGAAACTAAATTTTAGATGGAACTGAAAGAAATCCCCTTTCTTTTTTTTTTTTTAAAAAATCATACTATATGACTGCACAATTGAAAGAAATAATTTTATAAAAGGGATTTACATGTCTTCTTTGTGTTCCTTTTATGTTTTTGTTTTGCAGGTTTTGTTGTCTACTGTCTGGAAAGAATATGTGCCAAGTAATTCATTCTCATCATGATATTGATTTCTGCAGCTGAATTATTTTTCTTGATTGTTGAATTCTAGTAGTGGATGGATTAAGCTTATATGTTTCATTCCTTGTTCAGAATGCCACAGGGGCAGGAAAAGTTTGTGGCCATTGGGGATCTTGATGGATGGGGATATGCCTGCAGTGACATTAGGGGATACTTGGCTTGCTTATCAATCTTGCAGGTTTGATCAATCTTTCACCCTGCACTATTCTATCAGAATTTCGAATTCACTTCCCTGTTGTAATTTGCTTCAAGATGTGCATTGAAAATGCATTTAGGCAATGATGAAGCATGTATCAATAGCAATGTTTTCACTGTGAATATCCTTGCACCTTAAAAGCTTATCGCAGTTATTGACCGTTTACATTGATAACAGGATTGCTATCCAGAGAGACTAGGCAAATTATATATAGTACACGCGCCTTACATATTCATGACTGTGTGGAAGGTTGTTTACCCATTTATCGACAAAAACACCAAAAAGAAGGTAAAGTAGGCAATGCCTTTTCCTTGCAATAAATGCATTTCCTAGCATCCTTAGCACATCATGGATTTTCTGGCTTATCTGATCCTTGACATGCTTAAGTATAGAAAATCAATAATGTTTTAAATCAAAGGATTTAAATACACCCAAACCACTGTTACAGGTTGCGTATTTGTCATCACAAAGCCCTTAGTTTGAGAAGCATACACGCTACCTTGGAGATAGCTTACTTAAACTAATACATTTAAACTTGTTTATCTTGACATCCTCATCTTAACCCTAATTATATGTTTGTTGAATCTTTACAGATAGTATTTGTTGAGAAGAAAAAAATGAAGTCCACTCTGCTTGAAGACATTGATGAGAGCCAGCTTCCTGATATATATGGAGGCAAACTGCCATTAGTCTATATACAAGACGGCTAATTTGGTGACACCACATCTTGAGAAGTTTTTATGGCTACTCAATAATTTGATGCTTACATGACATTATAATAAAAGTTCAAATAAGAATTCTGTTTGACATTGTACTAATATCGCCTTCAAATTTTGATTAGGGATCAAGATTGTGCACTCGTATGTCTTCTTTTTACTCATTTTAACATACTATGTTATCATATTGATATTACATATGTCAAATTCTGATGGGAGTAATGCCATTTCTACTACTGATATGACAGATGCTATCATATTGATGTTTCACAGACAGAGACATAAATATGACACTTGAAAATTTATGACTCCAGTGACCGCATCCTGATCGGTTTGTGCTGTATCAGAGTTGTTAGCATTTATAACCCATGTGCTGAAGAACTGAGTGGCAGCTTTATAATACAGAAAAATAAAGGCTGAGGGACTATTTTTCTCCCCAGGTTTGATAAAATGACAAATTCTCATTACCTAAATTTTAAAAAATTAAATTCTCATTTGTCATCATTCATCCATTTTCATTAATATATTTTGTTTTGCTTTTAGGAAATGTTTGTTTTGTTTTTTTATAGAAATTACAAAATTACTATTTACATATAGTATAAATGTCAAATTTTTAATATATCTTTATTATTTTAAAAATTATCACTTAAAACCTTATTAAATATCAAAACTCAAACTAATTTTAATATGCTAAGTTTTATTTATTTCTTTGGGAGTGTAATAGTCATTTTATAAATACTGAGAGAATATTATAATTTTAAAATTTTAAAAAACACTTGCAAAACTTTTTCTTAAATGTTTCAATCACCCTAAAAACTTTTCTAACACCTCTAACATTTAACAAAATTACAATTTGCCCAAAATACACCTTAGTTTGAAAAAAGAAAAATTAATAGAATAAGAAAAAAAAAGAAAAATATATAGAAGAGTAATACTATGTATACATATTTTTTTATATAATTTAAGTATATAAATGATGTGTCATTATGTGATTGAATGTTACTTTTATTTTTAATTCAAGATTATTCAATCACATGATGACACATTATTTGTATATCTAAATTATATACCAAAAATACGTATATATAGTTTTATTAATATAAAAAATATACAAAATGATCTTACTACCCTTTCTTATTTTAGAATTCACTAACAAATGAAGATAGTTGAAAATCTAGCTTTTTAAAATTTAAGGGGTGGGAATTTTTATTTTACCAAAGCTTGGGTGTGAAATAGTCTTGTAGCCAAAATATATTTGCGTGTCACCTTCGATCCCTTGGCATAATGACTCACATCAATAGTTTTAGAATTGATGTTGCCTCTTGATTTTTTCAGGTCAAACGTTTAAGTTAAGAAGAGTATAATTGTCATTTTGCTTGTACATATAACATTAAAATCAACAATGTCTCTTCCAATGCGTCAAAAGTCTAAGATTGAATTTGTTGAAGAACAGGGCAACGACATTAATTTCTAAAACCAGAAGGGTCAAGTTTATCGGTGATGCTAGCCATGTTAATTTTAATAATATGTAATTGTAACACTCAAGATTCATGCCCGTGACAGGCATTGAACAAACATGACAAATAAACGTGTTTAAGGATGAGTGTGCGTAGTTGTTGATTTCATAGCCATGTTATTCTAGACACTCCAATCACAGAGCGTATACAATGTAGTTCGAGGAGATCCATTGAAAGGAGACTAAATCATCTATACACAAACTAGTCAAAAGTTGGAGCTAATGTCCTAATAATTTTAAAAAAACAGTGAAACCAATGATTCTTAACCATAATATGAGTACGTACAAGATTAATCCTCTAGAAAACAGTATTAGGGATGTTGCACGGACAGGTAAAAAATTTTAGCCTATGACATAATGCATGTTAGAGATCCTAATCAACTTGGAAACCTAATCTATAAACTAATTAACTTAAGTTGGATGAAATTGATTTTTTTTTTATTAACAATCAAATTAAGCAATAGAATTAGAACAGCTCTTAAAAAGAATGAAAAGCGATTCAAATTTCCTTCATATTGCATAAGTTCACCCGTAGCAGAGTAAGAACACACCATGATTTGCCTTCTGAAATACAAAGTTTCAGTTTCCTATATAAAATTAAATAAAAATAATAGCACGATTTGGCTAGAGCAAGGCAACTTCTTCCTTGATATTACTTTTACAAAACCAAAATCTCCACTGTCAAAAATTAATTCAGAACAGCAACTTCAAACTTTAAGAAAAAAACCCTACAACCAAATCTTCAAAAAAGTAAAGAACATCACAAAACAATTCTGATATTTAATGGAATTTACTTTGAGTACTCTTAAACTGAAAATGCTCGAGCAATTTCCCGTTTTATTATTCAGAATCTCAGTTTCCTGTCTGAACTTCGCCACAGACAGATATCTAAATGTGTAAAGCACAATAAAATAACCAAAAGGAAAACAAAATAAATATGCAAAATCAAACTTCCCTCATGTGGAGAAAAATATCTATTATGATATCTTGCAGTAACTACTACTGCTCCAAAAAATAAAAATCTCCCATACTAACAGTCACCCAATAAGCAACTTGTTTTCGTCCAAGAAACTATATGTGGGCACCTCTAGATTATATGGCGCTGGTCCCTTGCGAATCCTGCCAGAGATGTCATAGTGTGAACCATGGCAGGGGCAAAACCATCCATTAAAATCCCCAGCATTTGGTAAAGGAATGCATCCCAAGTGGGTGCAAACCCCGATAACAACAAGCCATTCTGGATTCTTAACCCTGGCAGAATCTTCCTGTGGGTCACGAAGGGAGGCAACATCAACACTGTTAGCCAAGCTAATGTCCTCTTTAGTCCGACGCCTAATGAACACTGGCTTCCCACGCCACTTGACAGTAACTGTTGTCCCAGGCTCAATGCTGGAGAGGTCAACTTCAAGAGAAGCAAGGGCAAGAACATCTTTGCTTGCAGACATGCTTAGAACCAACTTGAGGATCAAGAGACGAAGTAAGGAGGCATATACAAACCTACCACCTGTTAAGACAAAATATGCAAAAGCGCGCTTGTTGGGATCACCAGGTGGATAACGCTCATGATTGTACTCATCATAGGTAATTTTTGAAGTTGGGTTCTTCACAGCTGTCACAGTAGCTGGGAGGTCTGAGATTATACCCACATCATGTCCTGGAATGAGGGCATTAGAAGAGAAACCTGGAAACCAACAACACCAGAAAAGCAGTCATGCATCATTTCCATGCATATAAAATTCGATAAAAATATGGAAATGAAAAGAAATTTTTTGCAAAATGCCACAACTATTATCCAAAACAAAAAGAGAATTCATATAAATATGACAGAATAGCCAACAAGACAATATAGAAGGCTTTCATTTATTCCAACAGCTGAAGCCAAACACCTTAACAATATCTCCCAAAACTTCATTTAGCGTAAAAAAATACTATATACCATTCTGTAAAGATAAATTCAACAAGGTGGGAAATATTTGTTTCTATCCAGTCCAGTCCAAGTGTTGGGAAAGATCACTAGTGCATAATGGCTTACACAATCTGTCAAATATAGATACAAATCTTCCTAGGACCATCATATGTTACAGCAATTAATTCCAATAAATCTTTATCTCAAATATATCAAAAGCTCATACTCAAAGCAAAGTTTCTTGAAACAGAAATTAATACAAAAAACCGTGATATAGTAGACTCAGTCCTTAACATTCATGCTCATAGACACACACACAAATGCGGCAAAATCGAAGATCAAGGTTCGTCATAGTGTTAGAAATCCATGGACGTGCCACAAGAATAACATAACACCAACTCAAATATTAAAATTGTGAATCAAACATCTTCTAAGGTCGAATCAGCTAACCCTTCGACATGTTCAATATGACTTAAAAATAAAGAAATAATTCTTTAACAACCCACAAATTTGATTCTAAAAATAAATTAAATTTATAATTCGTGCAACTTTTTTATTGAGATTTTGCTCCAACACATTCTATTTCAATTTTTTTTCTTATCAAATATAAATTGAGTTCCAGTAGCACAACATAAATAATACCGCACTGCCCTAATTCTATAAAAGTCATTTAAATTTCAAGATTTTAACGTCTGTTACAAATTTCAAAACAAGGGTCGTGGACTTGATGAAATTTATCCAAAACATTTCAAAGCAAGGGCAAAACAATGAACAAAGATTCTTCCTTCACCAGTTTCACTCCATTAAAAGCACAATGAAAACATAAAAAGGAAAAAAGAAGTGAAAGGTGAAAGTGAAACCTCTGATTAGACTGGGAAAGCGAGAAGTGAATGCAAAAGGAAGAGGCGAGTGAGTGGATCTGGAGGTGTCAGCATTATCGACGGCATGAATATCAAGGGGAGTGTTTCCGGCAAGGAAGGCGGAGGTTGCATGCGGTGGCTTCCATGGCTGAGATGAGAGCCTCCTCCCTGCAACTCTCAACATCTTTCAATGTTAGGGTTTCACTGTCAAGAGATCAACAAAACTGACTTATGTTTTGTCATAACTGTGGGGTGGTAAATGCCAGAAAAACAAAATGTTAAGAGGTTTTTGCAACAGCAATCTGACTTGTCTTGTTTTATAAATTAGGGTCGTAAAATTATCTAATCAAAATATTACTGTTTTATTGTTATCAATTACCAAATGAAGCCTGATTGATTTCATGTGTAGTGTTTTTAAATTCGAGGCCCTCAGTTTTCAAAAAATAAAAGTTATGGATGAGAAAGCATGAAGCGTACGGAGTAGAAACCACGTGTCATTTGTTTTATCGAGTAAATTATTATAAGATAATCATTTTCACCCATGTTTTAAATCACAATTTTCACCCAAAAAGTTTGAGCCGATCATTGAAATTTCAACAAAAAGTGTGATTTATTTGTCATAATCATTGGAATTGCTTTGAAGTTGAATGCAATTTTGATCAAATCATATGTTTTCCAATGCAATTAATAGACTGCTATATTTGGTTTTTCATTATTTTTAATTTTTTTAAATATTTTTAGAGGAGAAATAATGTCTATATACCGTTTCCTTTGTTAAGTCTTTTTTAAATAGAATTAGATTTTAAGTAAAATTTTGTGGTTTAAGAATTGAGAGGTGAGGCCTGGGGTTTTGCCAAATCTTGATGTAGAAAATATAATTGGCCAAATGACTATTTCCCACTCAAGGTTTAATGAAATGATTCCTTTAAGTTTTAAAAAAATCCATTTCCAACCCATATGTTAAAATTAACAATTAATTTTAACAGTTAAAGGGTATTTAAGTTGTTATTTTATCTAAATATCATAATATGAAATGTAAGTAAATAGGGAGCAAATAGGTATTTCCCTTTTTTTATTTTAGAAATTATTATTGTCATCCCATATCTTTTTGAGGAATTGTTATTTTCTTGTGTAGGCCACTTGAAATCGCTTATTTTGAGGATTTGAAATAAATTTTTTAGAGTTAATAAAATTAATTCCGTTGAAATATGGTATAATAATAAAATTCTTTTTGAAGTGTAAAAAAAATTATTGAGATCCCCCCATAATAAAAAGGTCTAATTATTAAAATAAATGGTAGAGATAATTTGATTATATTCACACTAACCATTCTTAATATAACTCAAATAGAATTCTGTTAAATCGTCAAGTTTCTTTGTTACAAAACAAATAAGAAAAATATCTGGACAAAAAAGGATCTCAGCAACATTTATGAACAGCCCCAAAAGTAAAACATTAAGCAAAATTCTGTAGAATAGTGTAATGTAACTAAGCACAAGAGAGTTGAGAATACTCCTGAAACGTGCAGAGACATGTGTTATACATATTTCTATTTTTCCAAATCGTATATGTTCAAGAGGCATCAAAAAAGTTTTGTATGCTATGTCGAAGCCAATAGTGGAAATATAAGTTAATCATCAGCAATCTCGGATGAGTGATGAGGGTAACTTGACCATATATCTTCCCAGGATTTTTGTCCTTCAGTAACAGCCTTCGTGACTGACGCTGCCTCATCCACATTAACGCGCACTTGATCCTTGCTATCCCTTTCTCGGATTGTCACCGAGGATGTTGAATCCACAGTGATTGCAAAGGGTACACCAAGTTCATCTGTTCTTGCATAGCGCTTCCCAATTGAAGTGCCTGTAGACACCAATGCGTAAAAACAGTTTGATCAAACATGTGTTTGCACAACATGAATAAATGAAAAACAGATCAATGCATTTCTAGAAACACACAGCAATCGAGCATACATCTTTTCAGTTCGCTATTAAAGAAAATTGTGTCTAACAGTTTCAAATATATTGTTGATGCAGGTGGCACTAGCTGTTTTAACGAAAAGAGTTTTTGACTTGAGTACATACCAGTAATGTCAATCTTATGTGAGATCCCCGCGCTTGTCAATGACCTGGAAATCTCTTTGGCTACTTCTTCAAACTGCTGATTCTGAACCAGTGGAAAAACTGTGCACTTAATTGGCGCCACAAGAGGGGGGAATCGGAATACATTTAACTGTTCATCCCCAGCTTTACTTGGCCTTGTGTAGAAAGAGTGCTCATATAGGCAATATATTATCCGTCCAATACCAAATGATGGCTCAATTACTGATGGCGTAAAAACTCTCTGGTGCTCTTTCTTTTTCTCCTTTGAAATCGAGACCATGTTCTTCTTAATGCACACATTTTTCCCGAGGGTGCAGACTTGAAACTCCACCTCTCCTCTGGATTCCAGTGCAGCCTTCATCTCCAAAGCTTCTTGCTCATTCATCGCCTAAAACGGTAAAAAACTTAAAATTATTGTCAAACAAGTACTTCTAAAATCATAGCATAAAAAAAATATCGGCATCAATAATAGAGATATATTTGATATCTACCTCCAATGCTTCAACCACATTCTTTTGGTTTCCCTTGAATGCAAGACCTAGCTCTTTTTTCACTGGAGTTATAACCAATTTCTGAAATTAAGAATGTGTCAAGCAATCATGTTATAAATCAAAAAAGGAAAAGTTATAAGCAGCCAATAACAATGATGATTAAAGCAATACCTCCACTTCCCGAGGTTCTGAAAATTTCTCAGCAGCAACAAGAGGGACACCACTCTTATCCTGTCGAGTGACAAAATTAATACAAAATGCATATGTAGAATTTTAAAGTTTGGATAGTAAAGCACATATATCTTGCCAAAACTTTTCTGCTGCACTTCTTCCAGTAATTATTAGTAATTACCAGCCATAAATCATGCCCTGCAGGGCTTCACACTGTCAGGCCTATAATAGTGATAAAAGGAACTAAGGCTAAGTAATCACACCTAACAAGTACCCCAGCATCGTATCATGATAGCAACTAACCCAAAAAAGACTTTATGACGATCTAGCCTAGCATTTTAATCATAAAAGTTCTTACAGAATATCAATTTCTTACTGTGTGAGCACGCAAGTCATATGCAGATCTATCTGCAATACCAACACACTCAATCCACCCATAGGAAGACTCAATCTCAGCATCCCAGCAGTCAGCAGCGTAGTGAGCCATTTCATTTGCAAGATGTTGACGGAAACGCAAACGATTTTTGTCTATACCAAGGCGAGTTAGGAAGAGATAAACTCTCCCAATGAAGTAGCCAAGAGTTTCATTGTTTACAATTCCCTGAAAGCAATGAACAAGATTGTCAGTAAGAGGGTGGCAACGTGAAAAAAGAAAGAAGATGTGTCAAAGGCATGAGGACTGATCAAATTTACAATTTAAGCAAACCTTTGAAACAGCTTCACCAAGGCAAATTATCTTTGCAGATTGGCCAGACATTTGTTCTTCCCTTGGAAACATCAAAAACTGCAATTTAGTAACTTCTGAATACTTAGGGTGGGATTTGTCCTCAGGATCAACAAAGTGCTCAATCTCTGCTAGTGTAAATTCACGAACTCTCAAAAGACCTTGACGAGGAGATATCTATACATATGAAAAAAAAAATTGTTAGATTAAGGCCTCTCTCTCACACTCACAACCACACTCAATGACAACATCTCAACAATGAAGAACCAGTAACAATCTTCAATTTGCAAATGAAAAGGAAAGATTAAAAACCTCATTTCTGAAAGCTTGACCAATTTGAGCCGCAGCAAAAGGGAGCTTGTTCCCATTGTAATAGTACAAGTCCTTAAAATTCACAAATATGCCTTGCGCAGTCTCAGGACGCATATACCTGTAGCAGATAAATAAGAAGTTCAGTACTGACTAAATATAAAAGTTTAAATTTTAGTAATTCACATAAAAAAGAAGATATTTTTTTAGGAACTAAAAAGCTGAAATACTCACCCAGGGAGCAAACCAGATGGGCCAATTGATGTTTGAAACATTAAGTTGAATGGATACGGATCAGAAAGTGGATTCTTTGTGTCTGGTGCCATAATACCATACTCCTTGATCTTGGCACCCAGCTCTTCAGCTGAGAGATCATCCAAAACTGCAAGCACATGCCTAAGTTCAGCCGCCTTCTCTGCAGATATGCTAAGGTCTTTCTGAAGCTTCTCATTGCAAAAATCCTTAAGCAAGTGGTCAGCACGATAACAAGTCCCTGTTTTCTCATCCTTAACCATTAGGTCAGTGAATTTATCAACATGACCAGACGCTTTCAGGACAACCTCAGGTGTAACACAAGGGCAATCAACCTCCAGCATGTTCTCCTCAAGGACAAAATGCTGAAAACCAAAAAACATCTCTCAATTTCTTTAACAATAAAAAAAATCATATCACTGATCAGGAGTAGCTGTAAACAACACTACGATAACTCAAATAAACATTTTGCACTTCCTAAGGCCCTGCAAGTATCTTTTTACGAATTGCTTATACAAAATGACCAAAATCTAATAGCTCGGTACAAATGTATCTAACCCAGAATTCACAAAGGAATTCGTCCTTAATTCTCAAATAATACCCAAAAGCCAACTGCAGGGGGCTTCGCATTTCAGATATGCTACCAGAGTTCCACATTCCAGGTATGCTGCTGTGCTTCTTCATTACCGATTCTGAGTTAAGGTTTCCGGGAATATTACCAAAACAGATCACTGTCAGTAACTTTACCCAGGTCCTGCATTACAAAGATTTTGCATTGTGGTAACATTAACGGAATGGAGGTTTCTGGTGGATGTTTAATGCGCAAACCAACAAAAAATAACGTTACAGGATTGTTGCAAAACTCCAGTACCGGGTATTCAATATTACACCAGTAATCTTAAGGGAAGTTCTGCATTACTCCTGTAGCATGTCCACGTATTTTGCATTATTCAAGTAAAGGCACCGGACGTTTTGCATTCCTCCAGTAACGCTACCAAAAGTTTGGAATTCTCTGTCACTATTCCGTAATTTATGAATATCGGCAAACCAGTCATCTCCCTCACTTTAAACATCATTTCGAAACAAATCGACCAAAAAGGAATCAGTAACAACCATACTTAATGGCTTACCTGACGCCAGAAAGCAAGAACGTTGGACTTAACGGCGCAACCGGGAGGCCCGAAATCATAAAGCCCAGCGACACCTCGGTAAATCTTAAACGATGGAATGTAAAACAATCGCCGTTCAAGAGTGTTAAGCACGGCCTGACGGAACGCCTCTCTGCTAACGGAGCCATCCCCGCTGCCACCACTAATAACACTCTGGAGCTCCTTCTCAACCGCCGCCTTCTCAATCTTCAACCGGTTCAATGCATCAATCGCTGCGTCGATTTCAGACTTGGCGGCTCCGGCAGCTTTAAGGGCCCTAACAGAGTTGCCCTGGGCCTCGATGGCAGTTTGCTTGGCGGCGAAGTCTCGCCGAAGAGATTCCTCGGTGGTGACGGCCATTCAGGGTTTGAGATACAGTGCGTGTGATCGACGCAAAGTGAGGCAAGAGAATAAATTGTGGCCAATTGAAAAGGATGAGATTTTGAAAGTGGAGAATATGCAAATGGAGCTTGGAAGATAAGATTTTTTACTAGGGTTTTGAGAGTGTAATGGCTTAGGAGGGTGTTTGGATAGGGACTCAAGGAAATTCCAGTATTGGTTTATATAAAAGGCCAAAGGATTATTTCCCATCCTAAGTATATTCTTATCGTTAACTTTGAAAATTTCATTTATTTACTTATGAGCGATTAAAGTTAATGAAATTTTAACTTCTTAAAATTTTATTTTTTTTCCCTTCTTAAAACCTAAAAATTGACAATTTTCCCTATAAGCCAAGTTTTTAAAAAATGCATTTTCCCCCTAAAGTTTAGTTTTCAAACTCTAGCGTCATCTCTGATGCTTTTCTGATGATATCTCCTTTCTCTTCCTTCGGCAATTGCTCCCTCACCATCTCTCTCTCTGACTGATAGTCTTAAACTTAGCAGAAGACAATGTTTCATCGAGAAAGACAAAACATCGTCTCCCTAATAGGAAATATAATAGGAAATATGAGAAATATTCTCTGTATATTAGTTGTATAGTCTTGTATAGCAAGAAAAATATTAGTTCTAATTACGTGCTTATTTAGGTGGTAGAGATTTTCTTTCCTGTATAAGCATTTTCTATGTGCTAAATTAGTTCCTAATTTCCAGGACTGTAATACTATATACACGTGTGATTTCTTGGTGAATAAACACAAGACTTTCTCTTCCAAAAACATTGTATTCTCTTTGAAATATTTTCTCATGGTATCAAAGCCATGAGTGGGAACATAAATAGTGAAAAAAAGGTAGGTAGTGACACCTCAACTAAATTGACGATGTCACCATACTTTCTTTCGACAAATGATAATCCAAGAAATATTATTACACAGGTTCAATTGAACGAAGAAAATTATGATGAATGGGCAAGAGCAATAAGGACAGCACTTCGAGCCAAGAAAAAGTATGGGTTCATTGATGGTTCAGTAAAGTAGCCTTTAGAAGATTCTTCAGACATTGCGATCAACCATCATATACATGGAAATCGCAAAGGATCTTTGGGATGATATGAAGGAAAGATTTTTTGTAAGGAATGGACCACGCATTCATCAGCTCAAAATAGAATTGGTGGAGTGCAAACAACAAGGGATGACCATAGTGAATTATTATGGAAAATTGAAGATGATCTGGGAAAAATTAGGGAACTATAAGCAGAACTCAGTATGTAGATGTGGAGACTGCAAATATAATATTAGTGTAGAAATGGATAAGAAACGTGAAGAAGAAAGGTTGCATCAATTCTTAATGGGATTAGACAATTCGGTTTATGGAACAGTACGTTCCAATATTTTGAGTACCGAGCCACTTCCGAGTTTGAATCGAGTATACGTTATAATGATTCAAGAAGAGCAGATTCATAATATAACTCATGGAAAGGAACAGCAGAGTGAGCACATGGCTTTTGTTGTCCAAACAGGATCGACTTCAAAGGGATGAACTAGAAATAAAGATAAGTTTATGGTATGTACAAACTGTGACAAGTTGGGGCACAACACTGAGTCATGTTTTCAGCTGATTGGTTATCCAGATTGGTAGGGTGATAGGCCAAAAGGCAACAGATGTGGATTAGGACGTGAATAAGGAGGATCAAAACAATCTATTGCCTTAGGTGGTAGAGGACATGGTAGACCAATTAGAGCCAACACAACAATTGTGGCATCACAGGAAAGCAAGACAACCAAGGCAAACAAAGGAAGTTTGAGCGGACTAAGTAGCGAGCAATGGAACGTGCTGCTTAATTTTTTGAATGCTTAGAAGGAAGGAAATCAAGGAAGATTAAATGGGACAGAATGGATAATTAACACTAGAGCTTCTCATCATATGGCAGGAAGACTTGAATTAATGAGCAACGTAAAAAATGCTCATCCAGTACTGATTGGATTGCCATATGGGAAGGAAACCATGGCGGAGAAGGAAGGAACCGTGATGTTAAATAAATATCTAAAATTGAACGATGTTCTATATGTTCCTAATTTGAAGTGTAACTTGATTTCTGTGTCACAGCTTACTGAAAAGATGAATTGTACAGTTCTGTTCACTAACAAATTTTGTGTAATACAGGACCACAATTTAAGGATACTGATTGGTACGGGTGAGTAGCGCAAGGAGCTCTATTACTTTCAGGGAATTAAAGGCATGAAGTGTACTAAGGCTTTAAAGACGGTGCAGAAAGATATCTTTGAAATTTGGCATCAAAGGTTGGGACATCCCTCTAATAAGATTGTTAGTTTATTGTCGTTTGTTGACAATAGTAATGATAAATGCACCAGTTGTGAAGTTTGTTTTCAAGCAAAACAGAATAGAGGAGAGTTTATGTCCAGTAATAACAAAACATTCAGTGTTTTTGAAATAATTCATTGTGATTTGTGGGGTCCTAATGAAACTCAAACCTTTTGTGGTGTGCATTATTTTTTAACAATAGTTTATGATTATTCAAGAAGTGTGTGGGTTTATTTGTTGCAAAATAAATCTGAAGTAGGACAAACTCTTCGTAATTTCTTTGCATTAATACAAAGACAATTTCAAGGTAATGTAAAAATAGTACGGAGTGATAATGGGACTAAGTTTACTTGTTTGAATGATTACTTTGTGAAGAATAGGATAATACATCAAACTTCATGTGTTGGGACCCCTCAACAAAATGGAAGAGTGGAACGGAAACACTGACACATACTTAATGTGGCACGTGCACTTCGTTTTCAGGCAAACTTGCCCATTGAATTTTGGGGAGAATGTGTGTTAACAGCTGCATATTTAATTAATAAAACTCCATCTATGTTGTTGAAAGGTAAAACGCCTTATGAATTTTTGTATGGTCAAACTCCTTCATATGAAAATGTTTGAGTGTTTGGATGTTTGACTTATGCTCATAACCAATGATAGAAAAGAGATAAATTTGCTAGTCGAAGTCGTAAATGTGTGTTTGTTGGATACCCTTTTGGAAAGAAAGGATGAAACATGTATGATGTGGAAACAAGTGAATTATTTGTTTCAAGAGATGTTGTCTTTGTGGAAAATCAATTCCTTTATATACATAAAACCAATGATGAATAAGAGAAGACTGGTAACAATGTTGTTAAAGATTGTTTGGGTGAAGAAGAGTTGGAACACTATAGGATGCCTGAACAAGAGAAAAGTGATGAGAGTGATAAGCAGTATCAAGACGTGATTGACCCTAACAACAATGCCTAGAATCAAGATATGATTATAGCAAAAGGGGTGGTATCACCGAAATTGAACATGATCAACAATCCGAAGTATTACTTGGTCATGGTCACAAGAAGAAACGTGGATCTGTTTTGTTACGAGACTTTGTCTTAAACATCATGAAAGTAATGAGTCCTTCTGCAAACTCACTTGATCATCGACATTCCTCAGGTAGTCCTTATCCTATTACACAATATGTGAACTATGATAAATTCTCTATGCATCACCGTGCATTCTTACTACAAGTGTTGAACCTAATTCCTTTGCTGAAGTTGTAAAAGATGAACGATGGAGAGATGTTATGAAGAAGGAAATACAAGCTTTGGAAGATAATGGAACATGGATTGTAAAGCCATTACCACCCGACAAGTAAGCAATATGATGTAAATGGGTGTTTTTGACCAAGTATAATGCAAATGGAACAATTGAATGTTACAAAGCCCAATTAGTTATTCTTGGAAATAGACAAGTTGAAGGAATCGACTATAATGAGACATTTGCACCTATGGTAAAAATGGTAACAGTTCACACTTTTCTTCTAGTAACTGCAACTAAAAATTAGGAACTTCATCAGATGGATGTGCATAATGCGTTTTTGCATGGAGATCTACAAGAAGAGGTGTACATGTGCATGCCTCCTGGCTTTTACGCTCATAAACTAGGAATGGTATGTCATTTGAAGAAGTCTTTATATGGGCTACAACAGGCTCCTAGATCTTGGTTTGCAAAATTCGCTTCTGCTTTAAAGGAATATGGTTTTAGGCAAACCTATTCGGATTATTCCCTTTTTACTTTGCGACAAGGCAAGGTGCAAATCAATGTCCTTGTCTATTTTGATGACATTATTGTGTCAGGTAATAATCATATGACTATTCAAGTATTTAAACAGTATTTGAGTAGTTGCTTTCATATGAAGGATTTGGGAGTGTTGAAGTATTTTTTGGGTATTGAAGTTGCACGCAATTCAGATGGAATTTATTTGTGTCAACGAAAATATGCATTGGATATTATTTCAAAAGTTAGTTTGCTTGGAGCTAGACCAATCTCTTTCCCAATCAAACAGAATCATAATTTGGCATTGGCCACAGGTGCTTTTCTGCATGATCTAAAGAGTTACAGACATTTGGTGGGTTGACTTATTTATCTTTCAATCACTCAACCTGAATTATCATATTGTGTGCATGCATTGGCTCAGTTTATACAACAACCTCGAAAAGAACATTGGGAGGCTGCCTTAAGGGTGGTTCGTTACTTGAAAGGAAATCTTGGCTAAGGAATTTTGCTTAGATTGTAGAGTGATTTGCATCTTTCTGCTTGGTGTGACTCCGATTGGGCGAGTTGTCCTCGGACCTGTCGCTCTTTGACTAGTTGGTATATTCAACAGGGTAGTTCCCCAATATCTTGGAAGACCAAGAGGTAACAGACTGTTTTTTGGTCATCAGCTAAAGTAGAATATCGATCTATGGCTATGACTACTTGTGAATTAAAATGGTTGCAAGGACTATTATTGGCTCTTGGTGTAAATCATTCGACTCCTGTACAACTATACTGTAACAGTCAGACAACTTTGCATATTGTCGCCAACCCCGTGTTCCATGAGCACGTCAAACATATTGAGATCAATTGTCATTTTTTTCGTGATGCGATTCACAGTGGTGTGATCTGACCAACGTATGTTCCTACTGGTTCTTAGCTGGCTGACATTTTTACTAAAGCATTGGGCGGTTGCCAATTTGAGCATCTTCTTCGCAAGTTGGGCACTCATAATCTTCATGCTCCAACTTGAAGGGGGTAATAGGAAATATAATAAGAAATATGGGAAATATTCTCTGTATATTAGTTGTATAGTCTTGTATAGCAAGAAAAATATTAGTTCCTAATTACGTGTTTATTTAGGTGGTAGAGATTTTCTTTCCTGTATAAGCATTTTCTACGTGCTAAATTAGTTCCTAATTTCCAGGATTGTAATACTATATATACGTGTGATTTCTTAGTGAATAAACACAAGACTTTCTCTTCCAAAAACATTGTATTCTCTTTGAAATATTTTCTCACTCCCCGATGAAAACAAGAGATCTCGTGTTCATTGGAAGAGACAAATAGCTTTGTCTTCTCAACAAAGCTGGAAGTTATTTTTTATGTCAATGGACGTCGTTGAAGCTTTCAAACAAGAGAAGCTTGGCCATTGGAGGGAGAGGAGGCAACAAAAGATATTCGTCAAGAGCGATGGTTTCGGATTTGATGTCAAAGATCTAAAAACTAAACCCTAAACGGAAAATATCATTTTTTAAAACTTGAGTTGGTGGGGACAGGGGGGAAGGGGAGGGGGGGGGAGTGAGAACTTTTAGTTTTTAAGGTTTATGAGGAGAAAATGAGATGAAATTTTAGTTTATTTTTAATATTACAAATAAAATAACGATTTTGCTTCTAAAATTATTAATTTTAACCACCTATAGGTGGGTGTTTGGGATGGTTAAAGTTAAAAGGTGGAATTTTAAGATAAGAGGATACTTTGGGTTGGAATAAGTTCTTCGGCCTTATATAAACCCTGTAATAATCGAATAGGTTTTACAAAATCGATCCACTCTTCAAGGGTTATATAGATATGAGCAACATATTAGGGTTCCACAAAATTACCCATATATAAATATATTTAAGAATCATTTTCAATATTTGCAAACTTCCATAATAAACCTGCTTACCTACCTATTTCACGCACGCCTATCAAACTTTCATAGGTAGTTCTGACATATATTTTCAATTAATTTGACTGAAAATGGGGAGAAAAAAGTTAATAAAATGTTCATCTTCATCATTTATTAAGTAGAATGTTGAAAATTACTTTTTTGTGTAAAAAAATTTAAAATTTTATAGATATGAGTCGACTGGTTTTCGACTCTTCAGTTTTTATGTAAAATTATTTGAATGGATTATAAATTTCTTAATTTTGAAAGGTGGGAGGTTTTCTAATATTTTACTTATGTATTTTTTATTCGCTAGATATTTGTCAAATGTATTTTTGATACACTAAATATTTGACTTATATTTAGTTTAATGTATTAGTAGACATTCGAATAAGTATAGTGGAGGGTAATTGAATTTTTTCTTGTATAAATAATTTTTATTAGGTTTGACAAAATTTGATATAATTCATTAATCTGATATGATATGATACTAAAAAGTCAAGTTAAAGTTATAATTTTTGACATAAAAAGTAGTTCAGATTAGATTAAAATTGATCCTAAAAAAATTGAATCAGGTTCGAATTGACACGAAGCCAACAGGAATTTATTTGAACTAACCCGAAAGTTTTATATAGAATATTGCATAACATCATAATAATAAAAAATCTTTAATATCCTTTTTTTTTTTGAAAAAAAGAGATTAAGTCCAAAAAATCTTTATTCCCTAATTCAAATTAACAAAAAAATAAATTTAATAATGCTTTTTGCTAGGGTGTAAAAAATATTTTGTAGTTTATATGCAGTGTGTTATAAGTTACAAATACTATTGATTTGAATTTACTATGTTTGATATATCATATTCATATATTTGTTAATGGTTTTAATATTTATGATAGTTAAATTTATCATATGAATCGGTACGGGTGCGTATAATTTGGTTCAAACTGTAAAACCGAATCGAACCGCTTAAAAATTATGATTTGGTTTGGTTTGTAAAATGGTTTGATTTGGAGTAAAATTTTTCAAATCGTTTTTTTCAATTCGGGTTACTGTTTGGGCAATTTTCAAGTTGAGTCAAACAGTAAACGTATTTTTTAACATACAAATATATAATTATATTTGACAAAATTTTTCAATAAGTAATTAGGTGTACAACTTGCTTTTCATATTTGTTTTGTCATTTTCTATACATTGTATATATATTTTATATTTATTTTACATGTGTATATTATGTTTTAGAAAATTATAATTCAATTAATTTTATTAAATAATATATATAAATAAATGATTTTAAAATATTGAAACTATAATAGTTGAATCGTGTATTGTATCATATATCAAAACTCTGATTTACCATATTGTGTATTAAATTTTTAAAAGTTAAAATAATAAAATACTAATAAAATATTATAATTAACACATCATTATTCTGAAAAATATCATAAACACCCTTAACATTTTAATGATAGATGCATGTCTGTGTATGTGTATTTGGAAACACACATACATCCTCATGTAGCAACAAAATAACCCTTATTTATAATTAGGGAAATTTGGAAGCAAAGGTGTAGGAAGTTAACCATATTGGCACGAGGTTTATAAGATCGTATATGAGTTTAAAATTGACTATTTTACTCTTTTAGGGGATGAGAATGTGAAATATGAATAATAAAGCCTTAACAAAGGAAATATAAGGCAAATATTAGATAAATATGTCAAACTATGTGGACAATGACACGAACCCTGACTAGAATGATTTCAAGTCAAAAACTAGGAACGATATATTATATTATTTTGAGCCACTGGGTTGTGTGTAATATGGTTATGAAAGTACCAAGGCTAATCTGTGTAACCTTGATACATTTGGATGATTATGCACCAATGTAAAGTGAATTAACATTTGAGATGCTAGTGCACACACTAACGTTGGGCATTTTAGCATCTAGGATACTTGTGCGATTTTGGGAAAGGCTCGAGGTTTATTCCCCTGTGATATGGAATCCATAACCCAAAGCCTGATCGATATGTGTATTGTGTATACATGATGATTGACATATGAGATGTCTCATGTTTTCACCAAGTGTTTAACATGTCGACATACATCATCTAGCACTAGTCATTTGGGATGACACTACCATTGAGGAATAAGTGTTGGCCTCTGAGATGATTTGGATAGGCATCTGGAATGTTGGAAAAATATTTATGATACCACAAAGAGATTAAGTAAAGGACACACACGTTGTAGTGATTAATTGTGTTTTATATGTATATATATATATATATATATATATAATTAAGTGTCGTGAGGTCACTTACTGAGTGTGTTTCATTCACGTGTTTTTTTTTTTTTTTTATGGCTTTACATGTAAGATTGTAGAATAGCAGGACAACGACGAGGGAGCCAACTAATCAACTCAAGGCAACGAATGTGGGTAGAGGCATTTTTTACATTTTTCATGTTGGTCAATGGTTATGTATTTAAAGGATTATTTATATTCTCTTCATGCACTGATTATTATAATTAGATTTTCCAGATTTATGTACTTTGATTTATGAAATAATAATAATGATATGTACTTTTGAGGATTGTGAGATGTTAATTAAATATCATGCATTTATTTTATTGCTACAAATGTTTGAGAAATGTTTTAAGTTAACACATCTCTTCAAGTACATATTCCAAGTAGGGGTATGTACCTAAAGAAGGGTATTATACAACTACAATAACAAATCTTGATTATAACCGTTTTTATAAAAACACATAAGCTATAAAGTTATTCACATAACCCTTTTTTATCAAATATTTATTGAGGTGATTGTGCCACATCCTTTTAGATTATTTTAATTCATACAATGATTTTTGTAACTTGATTGAGTACATGTCTCTTGGATTGACTCTTTTTGCTTTAAACAATTTAAATCATTTAAAGAGTTTTTTATAAACTTTAGTATCCAACTTTCTATACAAATAAATAGTAAATACATCTATTAGATACATATCTAATCCTTTTGGGATTGTTAAGCTGATCAAATATTTGAATGTAATTATATTCATCAAAGTTTATACTTGGCTTTTGGGAAAAGCCTTGGGCTACAATCTTGTTTTATATCTAACAATCTCATTTTTTTCATTTATTTTTCTCACAAATACTCATTTATATCCAATGGATCGGACATTTTTAGATATTTGGACTATAGATCTAAACACTTGACATTTTACAAGCGAAACTAATTTTACATGAATTACTTCTTCTCATTTAGGCGAATCATGCATTTGTCTATATTCATCCATAGTATATGGTTCAAAATCATCACCATTCATAATTTTAGTAGCTACTGCAAATAAGAATATACCATCAATGTTAACTGTTTCACGGTTTCACATTTCTCTTGTATAAGCATAATTTATAAATATTTCTATATTCTCATTTGCCTATTTTTTAAGGATTTGTTTTACTTCAGGGGTTTTAGTCTTTTTAGGGACCATAATCTTTTCTATTGAAATATTAGTAAGTGTGAATTTTTCAATCATTTAGGATTATCATGATTGATATCTATTTGAATATTTGTTTTTCATTTTTTAGGGACAATGTCCTTTGATCTAATAGGCCTATTACGCTTTTAACATATGGTAGATAAATTAGTCATAACTTGAATAAACTGTTCAGTAGTTACATTTATTCTTTTTGGTGCATTCACAGCTAATATGTGTGATTTTGTCACTATCATCATATCCACAAAAACATCAAACATTTGATTGGCAAAAGTTTGTAAACACACTATCCTCTATATTTCAGTTTTACTTTAAGATGTGTGAGGATTTAGTTAAGACATGGTAGGTAAGTGCCTAGTGAGTTCATGTTTTCCAAAGACATTTTCCTTTCCCTCAAATGTGGGAATGTTGTCTTATCAAAATGACAATCAGTAAAATATATAGTAAAAAGATCATTAGTTAAGTGTTCAAGATACTTGATAATAGATAGTAAATTATATCCAACAGAAATTCTTAAACGACGTTAGATTCCCATTTTAGTGCATTGAGAAAACGTAATAGAGATTTATACAACATAGCCAAATAAGCTTAAAAACGACATTGGACTAAGAGTCAATTATAAAAAAAAATATTAATGATAAGAAGAAGGTTGCAAGTGAATTAACGCTACAACATGTAATATAATATGTTCCCAAATAGAAGTTGGTTATTGAGTTATTTGTAATAATTGATCTGATAAAAGACTCAACTAAATCATTTTAAGTGTGCACATACGAGACTGGATGCTCAACATCAATCTTCGTAGACATACAACAATCATTAAATATCTTGGATGTAAATTTACCAACATTGTCTAGTCATATTGACTAGATCAGATAATATGAGAAATGTGTTTTCAATCTGATAATCTGTGTTAACAGTTTAACAGAGACAACATTCTATGTTGATAATAAACAAACATGAAACTATTATGGAAATACATCGATTAATACCATAAAATAATCAAATAGCCCACTTGATGGACGAATAGGTTCACATATATACCCTTAAGTCCTATGTAGAAATGATGGAGATTCAACTTTAACTTTAAAGAGAGATGGTTTGACTAGTAATTTACCTATTGAATAGGTGGTCCATAATTTCTCACTAAACAATAGAATCATGTGATTTTTTAATGCATATCTATGTGAATTTTTAACAATCATATACATCATTATAGAATTTGGGTGACCTAGATACTCATGTCAAATCATAAAAAATTTTAAATTTAAGAAATTCTAGTTTGATACAACATAAATTTTAATTACCTTTATGATTGTATAATACAATCTAAATGATAAAGTGAACAATTTTTCTAGTACATGCTTTTGATCAAATGCATTACAAATTATACAGAGAAATTTTGTATCAGTTTCATTCATGGTTTAAACATGTGGTGCATTTCCATCAAGACAATGCAACAACAGACAAACTCAATTCTAGAAATTACTATTTATTTGACACAGTAGCAATTTGTCTTTCAATTTTAACCAATCAAATGACCTCCAAATCATACAAATTATATATCATTGGAAAAGACATTCAAAGAGCTTTCTAATGGTATATAATATCAATCACAACTCAATCAACAAAACATTTAAAACTAGCTTCAAAGTTTACTGGCAAAAACTGGAAATTATAAAATCATACACTGTGAATAGTATCCGAGGCATACAATACACATTCACATCTTCACACTTTAGATTTCAAGGGTAACAAGAAAATTAACCAAGGCATAAAGAAAATTTCCACCAACCTTGGGATCTTCCACCACCAATTCTTCCTCCAAGATGAATTGGATAAAGGAACAAACAAAGAAAAGCTACAAAGTTTTGCTTGAAATTTTCACTATCAAAGGAGTCTAAAGTTTACAAGTGAAAAAACCACACTTATATACAAGGGCAAGTGGCAGCAAAATGAGCAAGCATAGGCCATTAATTAGACAAGTAAGTTATGACCTTCATTTAAGCTTAGCCAATCAAATAAACTAATGTCATACCATATTAATGAAGAAAATGACAAAAATGGAACAACTTTTCCCTAAAAAGTGGAACTATGTCCACCAACTAAAGTTAATTGCTTCCTCTTTAGTTGCAATTCAACTAAATGGGTTTCATGGCATCTTGGGCTCCAATTTAAGTGATGGATGGTTGTCTCATCTACTTGGGCTTCAAAGTGGGCTTGTAGTTGGCTTCTTGGACTCATTTAAGCTTCCATTTCATTAAGACCTTGGATGTAAGTAATGAGAGTGCACCCAAAAGTAAAGTTTGGCCAAATTGGAGATGGCAAAAGTTCTTTGGGCTTGCATGGAGCTTTTTCCTCATTCCCTTCATTAGTTTGGGCTGAATGGTGCATGGCTAAGAACTTGGGGGTCGAAAATGTTGAAGTGGCCTGAGATACATCAACATGAAAAGTATTATTTCTTATATCTTTAAAGCCAACTAGATTTCTTCTAGATTTACTTGAATATAATATATTATTAATACTTGGTCCTATTTTTCAATAGAATTATGGCTCTTCTAGAGCCTTCAATCAAATTCATTGGCCTTGAAATTGTGTTTACTTTAGCTTTAATTAATGCTAGAATTAAGAAAAATTCTTTTCATTAAGAATTGTATACGTTGTTGCACTATCCACCAAACACATATCTCCATCATCAACTTATGAAGTCAATGCTTTAAATTTAGAGTCCATATTCTTTCACTTAAAAATTACTTTAGCCATAATGTATATAAAATACTGAAAGGAAAGATTACGTGGTAATAAAAACACTAAATAATATTCATGACTCCGTAACTTTAAACTAAGGAAACAAGATGAACTCTAATTTTAAAAATCTTAGGCGTTTACATTACTAGTCAAGTGACTTATATTCTTACTTTTTGAAAGAAGTTTGAAACATCAAGATTTGTTAGATCAACGTGATCTAAATCATCAATGAATTTGATTATACCTTTTTCTCATTTATTTTGTATAGATGTTTAGTATAAATCCACCTAATGTTTATGTGTGTAATAGGTACACAACTAATAACATTTACGACCACACTTATTTTCGTTGTTTTTTGCTTCAGTCTTAGTCCACATCTAGTGGTATGATTGAGATTTTCTATTATAATCACCTTTGGGTAAATAATTATTTCATTAATGACCTCACCCATTCTCATGATAACTACTATAGGTGGTTGCATTCATCTCAGGGAACGGTGCATTGCCAGTGAGGTGAATTTGATGATTTTTCATCAATGAGCAAGCATGATATTAATTCATAATCTTTTTCTCGATATTGCTACTACATGAGCATATTATAAAGATGAAAAGTGGATAATATTTTCTCTAACATATTCTCAAATATTTTTTCTACACATAACCTTAGTCAAGGAAAGATTCAAAATATAATAGAGTTATACTAACTTATAGAACCATTGAGAGTATTATTGGTTTCTTATATTCAAATCTATCTTACAAATTTCTCCACAAATATAATGGATCCATCATTATATCTACATATTCGGCTCATAATCCTTTATAGATGTGATATTGGAGAAAAATAGTGACCTTGAATTTGTCTTTCTAAGATACTTTATTTAATTAATTCTCTAAGCTAAGCAAAGAATCATGTCCATAACCCATTTTGTATAATTTTATTAGCCAAATCTTAGAGAATTTATTAGGATTAATTTTTGAAACTTTGGGTTTAGATATTACCTCATATTTATAAAATTTCTAGTTTTGTAATTAATATTCAAAATATGGAGTTTCAAATTATAGTATTGAAAAAACTTAGTTCTAATGTATAATACCCCTAGCTAATAAAAAAGGTAATTTGGTCATTTTGCTAATATTTGGTATTTCATTTATTACTCAAATTAAAGTGTGTATGCCTCTTATTTGGAGATTGTGTAAGTTCAGGTGTGAATTCGGAGGAGCTTATATGTGGCACGTTATCAAGATATTATATTTACATAAGATATATGTTTACATATATATATAAAGTAACAACATAAGATATTATATATTTCCATTTATATAAAGATATAATTATCTGTGTATATTTACGTATAGCACACCTTGAAATGGAAATTAAAAATTTACAATCAATTTGAATCCCAGAATTATGCCTAAAGGAACGCGATTCTGGGAGGTTTGCCATGAAGGGCATTGCCTTCAACTTTTATATAAAGTAACAGCATAAAAAAAAAAAAAAGGAGAAAAGAAAAGGGACACAGCAGACGTATTTTATTTCTTTGATACCTAGCAATAGTTTTTGACGAGAAGGAGAGAGAGCGTAGAACTTCCAGAACGTCAATTAGGGAAGAAAGTCATCGGAGTTGTCGTCATCATGCAAATATTATCGAGATTGTCGGAGGAGAGGTAGGCCACCAACCATACTTTTTTGTACCTAAGCTTTGTGATATGAAATTTCTGAAGGTTGTGTATGTATATTGTATCTACTAATAATCATGTGTATTATGTGGCCAAGTGGTGTTGTTTTTGAAGATTAGAATTTAGGCTAAAATTGATTATATGTATGTATTTGTACACTTTTATTATGATGATGATGATCGACAGTTATGGATGTCGGGAGGTCGGGATCTTGTGTTGGCGCTTGGTTGGGTCACTGTTGGCGCTGCCAAGGGCTGGCCTAGTAGCTAACGACACTGGATGGGTAGCACGTCAAGCGAACTCTCGCTGCCGGTATGTTATAAGCACGCCGAACGTGTACCATATCTTGTGACGTTCTTGTTGTCGGCATACTGCACATTCACCGGAAGTGTCACCCTCTCACTGGTATGTCATGGTATCGCTAGCACGTACCCTGCCATCGAGCAGCATGCATAATCGTTGGTTGAGAAGTTGCTTGTGTGCATGGCAGACTTTTCTGCTTTGAAATTTAAAAGAGATGGCCATGTGCACACCACGTGCACATTTAAATGTAAAATGCAGGTGCACTCAATAAGCTACAGTGTACCTGCAACATATACCATTTATTGGGTGCAGGCGCACCCACTTTAGTTACAGTGCACCATATAAATAATATTTATTAATCATTTATTTAATTAATTAATTATTTATCTATTTTCATCTTTTGGCTTCTAGGCCAATTGCATATTATCCATATTAAATTATAAGAAATTAATTCTTAATTTGAGTACTAATATGGGAATAAGTATATGGTCTATGAGGGATTATAATAGGTTTGGTCAGAAAACGTATATATAATTGTACATACTTATGGACGAATTATGTCAAATGTCAGTTGATGAGATGTCCTGGTATTAAGAAAATTATATCGAAGGCCAATTGATGAGACGTCCTAATAATAAGAAAGCACAAACCGATTGATGAGATGTCTCGGTCTTGGGAATTTAATATTAAAAAAAAAGCTTAGGGGAGGTAAGCGGCACTTGAGATGGGTGTCCATCCCGATTATAATTAGAAGAGATACCTGGGATGGGTGTTCATTTCGGTATGCATTAGAGATGGATGCTCATAAGAGGCACTTGAGACGAGTGACCAACTGTTGCGCTCGAGGTGCGTTCGATAGCGAGACTCCATTAGGGGGAAAGGTTAATGAGGAATACCAATGATATCGTGAGAACCTACGAGTATTTATACTCACAGTATACCTTGTTCTGTGTTTTGCAGGTAGGAAGGACGACAGGGCAAGTAGGGAGGCAAGTGGATCGACACGTTGAGCTACAAACTTGGCTCTTATTATTTTGTTATCTTGATTTATGATATTTATGCACATAAGAAAAATTAAATTACTAGTAATAGTTAAACTCATTATTATTGTTATCATTTTCGGGGATATTTTGACATTATAATTTAATTTAAATAAATAATAATTCGTTTTCAGTAAATGAAGTATTTTAATTTAGACATTTATTTACACAAGACACGTCTCTTCGAGATAATTACAGCTAGGGATATATTTCTAAAGAGGGGTGTTATATAATGATATTTCAAATTTCAAATTCATATTTTTTTCATAATTTGTGTAAACTTTAAAATGCAAATGAGATATAGTTCTAATTATAATATAATAATAACAAAATTATAGTTCAAAAACAAAAATTATTGTATCAAAACTTCATGTTCATATTTGTCCTATATTCGCAAAACTTTTGATTTTGTAATTAATATTCTTAATATTGAATTTTAAATTATAATATTTTAAAACCTTAGTTTTGATGATATTTAGGACTTCGTATCCATATTTTTTCATGATTTTACAAACTTTAAGTTACAAATAAGATACAATTATAATTTACATTTGTAAATGAGAAATAATTACAAAAATAACACAAATATAAATATCTATAATTTGTTTGTCATGAACGGGAAAATAAATATAATAAAAAGTTAAATGAGATAATAATAATAATTGAAATATAAATGGCTTGTAATTTACAAACGAGACAATAATATAATTGAAACATCCATGCTTTCATTTTGCAAATGGGATAGCGACATAATTTAAATATCCATGGTTTGTAACTTGCAAATAGAATAATAACATAATTGAAATATTCATATTTGCATTTTAAAATGAGACAACAATATAATTTAAACATTCATAGTTTGTAATATGCAAACATGATAATAATATAATTGAAAATTTCAATATTTGCATTTCACAAATGAGACAATGACATAATTTAAACATCCATAGTTCGTAATTTGCAAACAAGATAATAATACAATTGAAATATCTATATTTGCATTTCACAAACAAGATAGTGGTATAATTTAAATATTCATGGTTTGTAATTTGAAAATAGGATAATAACACAATTGAAATATCTATATTGGCATTTTTCAAATAGAACAACGACATAATTTAAACATCAATAGTTTGTAATTGACAATCGAAACAAAAATATAATTGAAATATTTATATTTATATTTTACAAATGAGATAACAACATAATTTAAACATTAGTAACATTAAAATACACCTGAACAGATCATGTTAATAATGTATTGTAAATGTAACTAAATGAATATGAATTGAAAAGAGAGAGGAATACATTTATGTATAAGCTAAAGAAACAAAAGCTCAAAGGCTTCAAAAAATGCGAGGCAAGAAGCTAAATGAAGATGTGTGAAATTATATCAAAGTTGAGGGATATATGTATGATGCAAAGAAAGAGTGAAGATATACAGGGGTTGTTCATCGCCCCAGGTAATAAATACTAAGTAAATAAATGAGTCGCCTAAAGCAGTAAATATTGTCATCCAAACTTTCTTCATCAGGTGGAAAGCCACAATTTTATAACAAATTTAACTAATTAAGTTTAATGTATTAATTTTATATTTATTACGAGTCCGATATAAGGGCCTAGTAAGTCAATCCTAGGCTTAAGCCTTGCAGCCGTGTTTTTATAATATATATTTTTTTTACAAATTTAAAATTATAAAATTTATTATTTTTCTTATTCTTTAATTTTATTATTCCTCTAAATACTTTTAATTCAAATTTTCATGTGTAAAATTGTAAACAATATTTTAAAATTTAAAATTAATTATAAGTAATAAGTATAATTAATATAAATTATAATTGAATAATATATGTAATATAAATTATAATTTAAAATCAATGCACAAATTTCGAATAAATGAAATAATAATGAAGAAAAAGACTATCTAATTTATTATCATAGTTTATTAAATAAGAATTGTAGTCATTTTTTATGGTTTATAGCTGATGGTTTAATGTTTACAGCTAGTTGTTTAGGGTTTATAGTTTACGATTTACAATTCGGGGTGTTAAAATTTGGGGTTTACAAAATAGAATTTAGGTTCATGGTTTATGATTTATGGTTTTCAATTTACGATTTAGGGTTTGAGTTAATGGTTTACAATTTATGTTTTTTAAATTAAGGTTTAGGCTTTTATGGTTTTATGGTTGGTAAAATAGGATTTACGTTTATGGTTTAGGGTTTGTGATTCACAGTTTAGGGTTTATAGTTTACGGTTAGGGGTTTAAGGTTTAAGTTTATAGTTTATGATTTATAGGAGAGTGTAAGGTTTATGGTTTAATATTTAAGGTTTTAAAATTTAGATTTTTTATTTCATAGTTTACGGTTTACAGTTTAGGATTTAGAATTAGAGGTTTAGGGTTCAATGTTAGAGATTAAGGATTTCTAGGTTAGGATTTATCATTTATGGTTTATGGTTTATGGTTTATGATTATGGATTTAAGGTTTGGGTTTATTGTTTGGAGCTTATGATTAATGATTTTTAGTTTAGGGTTTATGGTTTTCGAGTTTTAGGGTTTAAGGTTTGTCATTTTATGGTTTATAGTTTACGGTTCATAGTTTAAGGTTTAGGTTGTAAAGATTTTATGTCTATATTTAAGTTTTATGATTAATGGTTTTGAGTTTATGGTTCAAGATGCACGGTTTTGGCTTATGATTTATAATTTATGATTCACAATTTTGAGTTCAAGGTTAAGGGTCAATGGTAGTATGTTTTAGGGTTTAGGGTTTATGATTCATTGTTTAAAGTGTAAAGATTTGAAATTTATGGTTGATGATTTAGGGTTTGAGTTTATGATTTACAGTTTATGATTCACAATTTTTTTATATAGGGTTTATGTTTATGGTTTATGGTTCATGGTTATTAGTTGGTCAATCCTTAAAGATCTTTATTAATTTAAGTTTAAAACCAAGTCTCAATCATCCCAAGCATAATAATATAATATCCCACAATCTATAATCCATGTACTAGAATACAAACCAAATCTATAATAAATCACAATGTCATCATTATGGGGCTATGTACAGTTATGAGTTTGTCACTCACACATCTCCCCATCACTGATATGTTGCCTCACCACTATCGCCTCTAATTTTGTCACCTATAAAATGAAAAGAAAGGAATAAGCATAAAAAACTTAGTAAGTAAGAATGATCTATCATATAATCTCTCAATCAAATCTAACTCTTTCCTTTACTAGCACATGTTTATCTCTTTCTTAATCCAAGGCAATCAGAATCTTAACTAAATCTATAGGAATTGACGTACCAACTCTAGTGATCACTCTCTAGGCTATCTCTTTCTAGTTCTGGTTGTCTGATCTCATTATTAATTGACAGACTCATGGTATTAACTTATCAATCTATGGACTCCAATTATCAGACTCCCTATGTTCTGGTACATCTTAGCTAATTGACAAATATGCAATCGTAGTAATTTCTCTTTCTATCTAAGGATATCAATCAACAAACTTCACCCTATTTATAGGTTGCCCAGGTCAAGAGTATTCCTTTATTTAACCTATAATATCATCATTTATATCTCATAGGTATCGACTCATCTTATATCTCATTGGAATAGTCAATCCTTATCAACATCTAATCTCCCAAAACTCTTTCAAATTATTCTATAATCCATTCTAACTTTACCTGAGTTTCTCTCAATCATATCTATTCATTCCCTTAAGTATCTACCCCTTAGGTATCTCTTGACACCTCAACAAGCCTTGAATCTCAATCAAAATCATTAAAAACATGTTTTGGGTACAACCTATATATAACCAAGTCATGATAGTACTTTTTCTTTTATGTACAAGTATACATTTGGCAAGGCATGGGGGTATGTAGTCATTTTAGGATGCATGATCACTCCCAGGTCAAGTTTCAGGCATACAACATTTAAATACCCTAAGGTACAAGTATACATGGTCTATATGCATAGGTGTATGTATATGTAGAGAGACATATGGGTGCATGTCCTTAAGAACTATTGTTCATCTTTTTCGTTCTTTACTCTATATTCTAGAAGAACATACAAGCATGCATGCAATTACACACAAGAGTATGCCTTTGTATTTTTCTTGCAACACTAGCCCATGCATGCCTATGACTATTAGGGTCACAGTTGTTTGTGATGCCTTAAAACGTGAATTTCTAGCCAATTCTTGGTAGAATTCTCATCATATCCCATCGTCAAACCAAACACTAGTTTTTAGTAATCATTATCAGTATATCCAATCAATTCTAAATACCTTAAACATAATTCAATCAAGCATTAGGCTTAACGATTCCTACCACATATAACACATGTTTCTTCAAGAATTGCTTATGCTAGTTTAGAATGCCTTATCATATGAAATTAAGAAATATCAGGTGGGGAAACAAGACTCAAAGATCAATATCAAAATTTTCACTCAACCATAGAAATCATAAGCAATAGAAATCCCTATTTACCTAGTTTCTGGCAGAGGGAAACATGAAACTGTTTTTCTTCTCCCTTCATTTAGTCGCTAGCAACATTCCTTCTCGATTATTAGAAAATCTACATTGTCCTTGCTCTCCTTTATGTTTTATGCTAGCACAAGGATGCAGAGGCCAAGATTAAGGTTTTTGTCTAAAAAGTAGCTGGGTTTATATATTCTGGAAATCCCTTTTCGTTCAAGACTCCTATGAAATTTAAGAGTCTTTAAATTCAATGACATACAATCATACCTCTCATAAGATACAAACATACACCTATAACAAAATGTATGGGCATGCCTTTCCTTGTGTCATGGTTATACAACAGGCCAAACATATAATTTATTTATGTTTTTGGCTTAATTCGATTTGAATTCTAATTTAAACATATGGAAAAGACAATAAGGCCTCTGAGTATACTTATGAGTGTTATAAGTTTACAGTTCATTGTATAAGACATAAAGGTTTGAAGTTTATGATTGATGATTTAGGGTTTGGGTTTATGGTTTACAGTTTATGATTCATCATTTTTTATTCATGATTTTTGATTTAGGATATATGGTTTTGGGGTTTAAGGTTAAGAATATAAGGTGTGGGTTTATGGTTCATGGGTTTTAGTTGATTAATCCTCTAAGGTCGTCATCACATCACCTAGTAAACTAACATTTCATTGTTGAAGTATGTTTCTCGTATCCTATATCTAGTTAAGATAAAGAGATAATGATTCATGTTAGTCCTAAGACTAAATAAGAGTTATATACCAAGGCTGAACTCAAATGGACTAGACCAAATGTCAAACTTGTTCGCTTTTAATTAGAACTCATGATCAAAATTTGCCCTCACATTGCTAAATATTGAATGCTCCAACTCTAAAAACTTCCCAAATACATTTTGGAAAAATTCTTCTACTTTTTGATTAATGTGGATCATATTTTGCAATCACATCACAATGGTCACAAGTGGTAACTTGTGTAAAGAATTTGTGGCTTTCAAGCAATGAAATAATGATTAAAATTTTTTGGTTAATAGTCAATCATACTACAAAAACCTTTTCTGGATTGGCCTTGTAGAACAATTAATTCACAAACATACAATGATACACACATAAGGTATTTAATGAATATACTTATGTAAGAGGCTCTTTCGTCTTTTGTTGAAGTTAAGAGGTTATAGAATCACTCTTACAACCAAGTGTAGGTTTGCTCCTCGATATCCACAAGGAGCATAAATGGGAATAGAGGTCAAAACCATGCTCAAAATCTACTAGAACTTTAAAGATGGTTATGGTGTTTTGATAAAAGTCATAATAAGAATTTCTTTCATCACATGCGACAAGGGTTTTTCTAAATTCACATAATATGCACATTACTCCCTATTTTTTCATGTGAGAAATTTGTATTTATATAAATATTAAAGAGCCCACCAGTGTTGTCATATGAAAATCACGGGTTTGATTTTCTTATTTAAACTCATGGCTTGCTTGTACATATTATTAAGTATACATAAGTTTTGGTGTTTGCCCATAGTCCCGCATGAAATCAATTGGCTGGGCTTGAATTTACCCAATTGGATAAATATATCCTTATACTTTCTCATATACAACCCTAACCATTTAGGATTATTTTACTTTAGTCCTTAAGTATCATAAAGTATATTTTCTTGTCTAAAAGAATTTCCAAGACTTAAAACCCTCAATCTAAAATCTAAATTGGATTTGATTTAGATTCAATTAAGAAACACCTATGCTTCCAAAGTTTGATCAACTCCTTTTGTGTGTGACTTATAAACTCTCTACTAAGTCGGTAATGATCAAATTCATCCCAAACTTTTAGCTTGGTATCTATCTAAACATAGACTAAAATTGACCTCTAATAAGATATCACAGTCCCCTGATTAGTGGAAGGTCAACGTATGACTTATTAACTTGTTAGTGATATGGTTACTTGCACCATTTGATTTTTTGTCATATGATATTTTTTCAGGCTTAATATATAGATAAAATGTCTCCAATAGGGATCTTCAAATTATTTAGATTAACTTCTGTCAATAATTGAAAAATATTAGATTGGACATCAACTCTATCTCATTGTGGCCACATGATTAATTAGTCGTTACCTTCTATGAGGGGACCCTAATTAAGATATCAACTCTCATGATTAAGAGTCACAAATCCTCTATTGATCTACCATGATTTTTGTACAAATATTAATATGATCAATCACCACTTTTTGACAATCTTTTAACTGAACTATATTGAGCTAATGTCAAACCACCAATCTTTGCACAAGACAATCTAATGACCTTAAGTCTAAGGATTGCATATACCTTCGTTCATCAAGAAAATATATTTATAGACACTGGAGCAACCATCCATGTAGAATTCTTTTGACAGGTCGATTAGTGAAAACGTTTACAATGTGCACTTATGTGTTACACTAAGTATGTGACACAAAATTTGACACGTGAGAACTGTCATTATCTTTTGAGGAAATTGTTTAATAATATGATACAATAAAAATATCCTATGATATAATACTTATTAGCGATATGGATCGATACATTTTTTTTTAGAGAAAATGATTGAGCACTATGGACGTTTATGAAAATTTTCAAATGCTAAGGGTGTTTGTGGATCAATTATAATTTTTTATTATTTTATTTTTTAAAAGCGTATCATACGATATAATGCATAATACATGATATAAAAAATTATATTTTCAAAACATGTTACAATATATGACTAGACTACCATATTTTGAACATTTTAAAAATTTATATATATATATATATATATATATATATATATATATATATATATATATATATATATATATATATATATAATTTATAAAATTAATTGAATTTTAGTTTTCTAAAATATAATATAAACATATAAAATAAATATGAAATATATATACAATATATATTTAAAAAATGACAAAATAAATATGAAAAAGAAAGCTGTACACTTAATTGTTTATTGAAAAATTTTTGTCAAATATAGTTTTATATATATAAGGAGTTGATTGAACTCTTGAGGCATAAGTTTATCAAAGTTAAATCTAATTCAAATTCTAGATTAAGAATTTCTAGTCTTAAGAGGTCTTTAGACTCAAAAGTGTATTTTTATAGCACAATGGGACCAAAGTCTAATAATCCTGGAGTGTTTGTATGTATGTGAAATTGTGTTGAATTAGGTTTATCTAATTGGATAAGAATAAATATGATTTTGACTTTTCCTTGATCATGCACAACTGTGCATACTCCATGAATGATTGTGTATGGTAGGTGGATAAGGACAAACTTTTATTCTTATCCATACTCGAAAATTTGGATAAATCATAGATCGTACAAAATAAAGATTAGGGGTGCACGATTGTGCATGGTGTCTATAAATACAAATGTGATTTTCTGTAAATTCACTCTTTTACATTACATATACATACATGCACACCCATGCAACAAAACATTCTCCTCATGCATCACATCCTAAAAGATCACTATGCACGATTCTGACCTCCTTCCATTTGTGTTTCATATGAATATTGAGGTTCCTCCCTCTCATGAGTTGGACTACAATACTCTTGTCATATAAAGACTGAAGAAGTTGTCTAACACAGGTATATGACTCTTGAACTTTGTTTGAATATTCTTCATAATATTTTTTTTTAATTTTTGAGCATATTATATGTTCTTTGTATTTTAGGTTTTTGAACATTTTTGTTTTATCTTTCGCTACCCTTGTCATAATAGGTTTGAGCCATGATCTTGCAGTACATTAGTATGTGTAGGAAGATGAATGCATAGTGTGTGAACTCATGTGACCAAGGTGGGAAATCCCTGTCATGACCTAGTCTAATCAACACAAATAATAAGTTAGTCAAATTATAAGCTTTCACTCAAATGTCAAGGGTTAGTAAGTCATACAAGTTTAGGATCCCAAGAGAATCTTAAATGACAATATGAGATATTGATGTTTCTCAAGGCAGGTTTAAGGGACCAAAGGAGTTTTCGAGTTAAAGGTATAAGTAATTAGATCCACGTCATCCAAGCATGAAGTAAAAAGGGTACTTACTATGACCTAGTTAGGAGGGATCAAGTCAAAGGGAAAAATGAGAATTAAGTAAAAGTTTTAAGTGAATGCATGTTCTGCTAATTAAGTGTGGTAACATTATTTTGAAGGATAGTACTTCTAAAAAGAGTGTTACATAGTTGGAGTTGTTTATCCTATCATTAACCAATTTTGAATTGATACCAAGCTTGTTGACACTCTAGTTGGCAACCATAAGCCCAAGATATGTTTCTTGTCGGGTAGGATTTAATGTCCTATGCTTAAAAGCATTCTGATATCTCCTCTTTGGTGGTGGTTTTTATTTGGAGACAACAAGCTTGGGACACAAGGTGTGTTAGGAAGGATTCAAGATCCTTTGCTTGACAGTATTTTGTCAGTGTCACTTATGATAAGAGTGAGTGCTAGCTAAATGAAAGATGGATTTTTCTGCAGTTCCTCTCCTTTGTTGGATAGGTCTTCTTAATAGGGAAGAAGCCTGGTGATGCATGCCTATTAGTCAACTTTGGAAAGATCATTCATTGTAGATTAGGCAACTGCATTGGAAGCTAGCTATCGTGTTTCAACCATTGTGATTGGTTAACTGTCACTGGCAAGATTAGATGGTTTAAAGCTAGTGATGGACTTTTTGAATGTCTAGTCATTTAAGGCTTTTTTTTCCCACCTTTTGTAAGCCATCAAGGAAGATTTACATGCCAAAGACCGATGACTGATAGATGTTTTTGGTGGTGAAATGAAATCTAGCCCTTTTTCTAGTACCAAATTGTTGATAAAATTATTGTTACTACCTTATGTACACAATTCAAAATCTTGCATAAAATATGTTACGATAACAATGTTGAGAGTCATTCAATGGATCCTGATACCCATTGTGATGATATAAGATAAACATAAAGAAAAAAACTCCAAGAATTTTTAATGTGGTGCTTGATATTTTAATAACCTAAACCCACAGTATGTTATAAATTGATGTTAGTACAAAAAAATATATCCCAAAAAGGATATTACTTGGGACAAAGATTCTTAGAATAACTGAAATCTAAGAGGTTTTTCCTGTGTGTATCTAAAAGACTATATCAGTTGATTTATTATCTATATATGACAAACTAAAGATAAATTACCAGAGTAAGATTTAATGACCCCTAACCAAACACACATTGATAGCTCTGTTTTAGGAATGTCATTTTCAGAATATAATACCAGAGATATTCTCAAATCTTTGAAATGCAATATTTCATTTTCCAAGCTCTATGTTAAAACAATCTCAATAAACAATATCGAAATCAGCCATGTTTCCTACTGTCCCAAATTAAAATTTGCATTCATTGACAACTACGGAAGTAACATTGTTTGAATCTCATAACATTTTTGCTTTTTTCTACTTCATTACAAGTAAAAATTTGTTCAAAAAACTCAAAATGACCAAAGTAGAGATAATTCAATAAATCGTCTATAAATAAGATGTAGTATACTCGACTAATCCAGTACTCTTCAACAACATTACATACTCGACTTTAAACATATCCTATGAGGATTCATTACATTTCTCCAATAAGATATTAATCCATAATCAAACTTATAAAGATTAAAAACCGTTTTTTGGTCTTTGAACATCTAGTTCAATGTATTTGATTCTTATTTGGTAAAAAAATATAATTCACCCTTAAAGAAGTTATATCATTTCTGTCACAAAAATTATAAGATGGATTTTGCATTATCCCAAAACATTATCTGAACATAGTTGATGAAAACCTTTTCTCCTTATAGAAACTCTAAACATAAGAAATCATGTTCCAAAAATATGAATAAAGTTATACCCTAATATTTAAAGAAGTTGGTGATATATTAAATTTGAGATTTATTTTACTAAACACCAAAAACATGATAAAAATGTTTCCTCAATTTTTTTCTGTAAAAAGTAGAAAACAGGAACCACTATTTTCCAAAATTGTTTATGAAGAGTTGCAGCCGGAAGAATTTTCAGCTTATTTTCAAAAAGAAAATGGAAAACACAAACTCCCTTCAAGATGGTTTTCTTGATCAAGTACAAGATGATCTCAATATGAATTTACATGAATATGGTCAAATTACATGAAAATATAAAAGAACAAAATAAAAATACGGTCGATTTGGGGAATTCAATTGCATTTGCTTTTATACAAGACAAAATTGCACTTATAATATCTTAAGAATTCTTTCTACAGAACTTGCAGATGTGAAGACTCAACAGAAAATATCACAAAAATCAGCAACATTATGTTGTATTCACAGAACAAGTTCCAAGAGTTCCTCAAACTTGTCCCTAAATGTAGCAAAAATATTCACAATATAGGGTTTGTGTTTTCGCACTCAATCAGTTATTAAGTTTCTCACTGTACTTTTGCTGCTCAAACTTCTCAACCAAGGCCTTCTTTTCATCCTCTGAGAGAGAATTGAATGTGAAGACAGATTTGTCACCGATGTCATCCTTGAAAGAAATTGAGAAAGCATTAGAAGCTGTGGAATCTTTCCATAACAAATTAACATAAACTGCCATAAGATCACTAATTTCAACATTTGATTTGTAAATAATGTACCTTAATAGGCTGCGTAAACTTTCTTCCAGCAAATATGACAAAGAGTGCCATCCATGAGCCTAGAAGAGTAAGTTTTATGCCATCATCCATCAACCCAGTCTGCATATTTCAGGTGAAGATCATCAAGGTTTTAATCGAATCATCTTCAATAACTTTCAACAGTTAGCAAGAAAATATGAGTCTTAACCCACTTCATCCATATGAAGAAATTTGAAGTGGTTGGATAAAACATGAAGTTGTTCAAATCCATCCAGGAAAGCTTTCAAACTTATACAGAACTAGATAATTATCCTGATAGAGTTGCATGAACTGTACCAGGTGACCCAGAAGTACTGTTGGTATAATGAATGTAAGAATTCCAGCTTCTAGCTTTCCGTAGCAGAGGCCTGTTCAGAAAATTCAAGATTTCAGTTTGAAAATTAATCATACTTTGTACCATCGGCAAAAGCAGGCATGCATCATGCTAGTATTTATAGATTTGAAAGCCTTAATTGTATGCATTAGTCCAGACATTCTTTCTGAGTTGCTAACACATAATGGCTGGACAATTGAAGATTCACTTTCACAGTATAAAATCATGACCTATCTGATTATAAGGCCGAGATTCTTTTCATAAATTAATGTACATATGATAAGCAATACAACTAAGAGTTGCCTTGATGAATTAAGCATATAACAAAAGAAATTTTTTCCCTTTCCCCACTTCTCATTAAAAGATCAGATCAATCTCACCATTGTAAAACCATTCACTAATCAGTAAATATCATAGTTAAACAAGCAAATGATGCATATTAACAAAATGGTCTTTTACCTTCTTTGAAGACAAGTCCTGTTAGAGCAGCAAAGAGAGGACCGACAAACCAGACAGCAGTTGGGTTATCTATAACATATTGCACCAAATTTTCACCAGCAGGTCGAGCAAGTGCTGTATACGTTGCCAAAGATCCAACAACACCAAGTGCCCAGAGTGCCTGAAGGGTGCGCTTAATCTCAGTCACATAGATGTGAATCAAAACTAATGATAGGCCTAGCCCGCCAGCTCCTAGCATGTAAAACAAGTCAAGATTTTGCTTGATCATTTCACTCAACAATGAGTCAGCGGGTAAGAAGGCAGCTGACGCTGCAACCACAAATGATGCAGCACCAGTTACGAGTCCTGACCGATACAAAATCACCTGCTCGACAAGAAAAATATAATAAAACTCCCAACACAACAAACAAAGGTAATTATAGTGAGGCCTATGAGATGTTGCACAGCAATCAAACACGTCAAAATGTAAAAGTGCTTTAGAGTCAATTTTGTAGAATTCAACAGAAATAATTTTCAAATAAAAAAAATTGAAAAATTGCTCCGTCACATGTAAATTTTACCTAAGAAAAACACTTGAAGTTCCTTTTGAAGAATATTTTCTACGAAAAACTTTCAGTATTTTATAGAAATCACTAGAAGAACCTTTCTAAAAAAATTCTCCCCATATGCCTAGAATGTATTGTCACTTGAAGGCTGTGCACTGGAAGTTAACCCTACGGCCCTAGTTCCAGCACTAATATATGGGACTAAGGTTTAGTCCTACGTGCACTGCCTTTTATGACTTGACTGACTAAAGCTAATAGTCTAAGAACTAACTTTTAATTTCATCCCCTAGAATAGAAAATCAGTCCTATCCTGTCAAACACACCATGAATTTGGAACTAAAATTTTGGCCCATGTATTAGTAGTGGACTAAGATTAGTCCCATAAAACAAACATGGCATTTGAGTTCAAGAAATCGTAATAATTTAACAGGGTAATTATCTATCCTTAATAATACTCATAATCACATAAGACATTGTAAATTTAATATTTAAGCTTCAAGTTATTTAAATGTTAACTGTTTATCATATCTACTACAAGCGGGATTTCTTTGGTAGAAACCACTGGAATGTTGCTTCCAGAAAAGCACTTACTAAGTGAATCTTAAAATCAGAATTCGAAGACCATTTTAGAATACCATTTGATAACTATTCTTTTCAATTCTTTTATGTGTTTCTCATCTAAAAAGTCCTTTCTAAGAAAAACTTAATTCTTAGTTGTCTAAAACTCAAGTTTTCTACTGCCTAACACCTATCAATTAGAAGCGCATTTCCAGGAAAAAAAATAGTTTAATTAGACAACTACTTGAAAAACCTCTTCATAACTATTATTTTTCCAGTATTAGAGTTTTCCTTACATTAAAAGCCCTTTTTAAGAAACAACTGATAAATACTTTGCCCAAAAATCACTTTTTATTGTCTTTAATCTATCACTTAAGAGTGTTTTCCCAGAAACAGAAACACTTTCAAGTGCTTTATTAAAAAATAAAACTTCCAAGTTTTTCTCCAAACATTGAAACACTCGAAGACTTATTCTCTTTTTCTATCTCAAAAATGCATCGCATCCAAACAAAATTGATAAAAAACCAGCAAAATCAAATTAGTTGAAAAGCAATTTTAATCTCCTCAAAGCGCTTCCAGAACACACTCCAAGTGTTTCTTCAAAATTATTATAACACTTCAACACTTAAGTCTCTCCTTCATCCCAAAATGCATCCCATCGACCAAATTTAACCACTTGAAAAGCGCTTTTAATGGCCTCAAAAGCGCTTCCAAAACACACTACGCCACACAACAGAAGAAGAAGAACCAGATTACCTCTCTCACATCGGAGGATTCAACAGTCCAAGGGCCATAAACACCGTTGTAAACCGTCTGATCAAAAGAGCCCTGAGAGCTTTCACCAACCGCTTTGCACTTCAAACTTCTATTGGAATTAATCAAAACTCTTTTTGAGGGCAAACAAAAGGAGCAGCTTGAAGAGGGTTTGATGAATTCCGGAGGAGTCAGCAAGGCCGTGGACAGCACACGCGATGCCATTTCTAAATTGTTTGCAAGTGTACTTAGAAAATCTAGAGTCTTTCAGTTCAGGTTGTCATTTGTCTATTTGAAGCGAGGATAAAGCCTTTATTTACGTTATCCACATATTTTTATTTTTGCTTTATTATTATTATTATTATTATTTTTTTTTAAGATTTCTTCAAGGAAAGAACATATGTTTTGTGAAATTATAAAAATTAAAAACTAAATACCTTTGAAATATGATTTAAAAACAAAAATTAATAGGTAAATATAATTTGTTTTTTTATAATTCTAAAATATTTTAGTAGAAATAGCACATAAACAAGCATTGTCCTCAAATAATCCTTCCTTTCCATTATGGTAGATGCCACAAGAGTTCCAAAATATAATACTAAAACTCTCTCTTTCTCTTCTCAATATACATAATCATTAGAAGATGACCATTGTTTTAAAATAATGAAATTATATATACATTAATTTAAATATATAATTAAATATAAAAATAATATATTATTATATAAATAGGTGATAATATATTTTTTATATATTTAAATTATATACAAATTACATTTATCATCTTATGGCGTTAAAGTGGTAAGAGGTGTTAATATAATTTATTATATTGTGTAATAAGAGTCAGGCTAACTCTCTTTGTATAGGGGATTCCCATAAGTTCATGACAAGTTTTATAGATTAATAGCGGTCAAAAGGATTATTTTTTACCCAAATTTTAATATAAAGATAAATAAATATTTATAAGATTTTAAAAATCCAAACATATACTTATAAATCAATTTTTATTAAAATTTTCAGTTTGGATGAAAGATAAAATGGTTATTTTAATAATATTATTAAAAATATATATATAATTTATTATATTTTCCCGCTTAGGTTTTAAAACTTATTAACTTCACATTTGTCTAAAATTTTCTAACTTTAAAAACTCAAATCCCACCGCCAACCCAGAGTTTCCATCTTTTTCCTATTTAAGCTACCCCAATTTTTTGAAAACTTCAATTTAATCCCCTCTTCAACTTCATATTACTCTGGTGACCTCTCACTCCGTCGACCAAGCTGACATCGACATTTGCTTCTTTCCAATGTTTGAGCTACTTTTTGATGACAATACGGTGCAATATCCTGAAGACCCACCCTGAAGATCTCAATAAAGAGACGAAGAGATCTTTGAGGTGTCTCCTCATCACACCTCATGTATTAGCCAACTATTTCAATTGTAAGAGATGGTCAACTAAACAAAAGAAAAAGGAGGAGTTGTCGAAGATGGGCGGTGGCTAGAGAAGGGAGAAAAAAAAACAAGGGTGGAGGGAAATAGACACTTTTCAAAATTGAAAATGTTTAAACAGAAGTGAAGTTGTTATTTTCTAAAATCTTGAGTTGAAAATGAAACAAAATTATATATTTTTTAATATTATTATTAAAATGATTATTTTACCCTTAACTATAAACGAAAATTTAAACGAAAATTATATCATGAATGAGTGTTTAGGTTTTTGAAATTTTACAAATATGTATTTATATTTATATTAAAACTTGGGTGGAAAATAGTCTTTTGGCCATTAATAGACCAATTCAAATATTTATAGCTTATAAAATTATTGTTATATTACAAATTTATTCACATTGTATGGCCTGCAATATTAATTTTATTATTATAGACCTTCAAATCTTTTATAACTCTTAACAATCCCTCACAACAGTTTGAAAACCTTTTATTTTATAGTTTTTATTTAGTAAATAATAAAATTATATGTATATATTTTTTATACATAATTTAAATATATAAATTATATGTTATCATGTGAGTAAATAATTTTAAATTAAAAATAAAATAATACTTAATAATATAATAATACATCATTTATATATTAAAAATGTGTATATCTAATATTATTATTTAGTAAATATGTAAAAATAATTTTATAATATTTTATTATAAAATAAATATAACATAAAAAATGACAAGATTTCATTTTCGTGATTTTTTATCTTTTGGTTAACACTACTAGTTTATAGATAACAATTTAACAATTATAGATAATGGTCCAATTCTTATGCTTGCAGCCTTGTTTATGTGAATCTTCCGAATGAATGACTAGAGGAGTTAGTGGATTGGACTCGCTTTGATGAATCCCATTGGCCCTAGGGGTCAAGCATAAGGCCCACACAATTGTGGGCCTTCAAGCAGGGTTGGCTTGAAAAATCTTTAAGGCTCACTCACAGCACAACTCTATAAATATAGGACTATGCCAGGGCGATCCCTTAACAAGTTAGCTCACAGGTAGGGCTGGATTCGAGCCGAGCCAGTTCGAGCTCGGGCTCGGCTTGGCTCGGTTCGAGCCCAAAAAGAGCCGGGCTCTGTTCGGCTCGATCGAGCTCGAGCCGAGCTCGAGCTGGCTCGGCTTGGCAGGGCAGATTTTTTTAAAAATTTTTAAAATTTTTTTTATACAAAACGACGTCGTTTTGATCCATATATATACACAAAACGATGTCGTTTTGATATGAAAAACGAGCCGAACTAAAAACGAACCGAACTCGAACCGAGCCGAGTTCAGCTCGAGTCAAGCTCGAGCCGAACTGGAGCCGCCCCTAAATAAAGCGAGCCGAGCCCGAGCTGGCTACGAGCCAAGCTCGGCTCGGCTCGAATCCAGCCCTACTCACAGGCCTTTACCGAGTTAGTATGTTAATTTAAATAAAAGATAATTTTTTAAATTTTATTTTCTAATAAAAAAATATGTTAAAAAATTAAATTGTGGTTAAAATAAAGATAAATTTATTTATAAGTTGAGTTCTCATAATAAATCTTGCTAATATGGGATTTAAAACTTGACTTTGGTTGAACCTTCAACTTTACTTAACCTTTTCTTAAAGTGGGTGAAGAGAGTGAGTAATTGTATTTTTCTATATGTGTGATATCTTTACACTTACACTTTTACACTTTACAAAAAGTCTCACTTTTAAAAAAAAATAAAATCACTCATTTCCTTTACCCACACTTTTGCACTTTGCAAAGAGTCTCACGTCTAAAAAAAAAATAAAATCACTTACTTCTTTCACCTACTATAAATTAATATTCAATATCATCTTTTAACCATACTAAAATTTTGGTTATCTTATATATGTAAGATTGATCCAAATAATTCAATTCATTTTTTTAAGTTTAAAATTTCTATATCTTATAAATATTTATAATTTTATATTATAATTATTAATTAATTTTTTAAATTATTATGTAAATAGTGTGTAGCCTAGGTTAACCCATGGACTTGGCATGCCCTACTACAGTAACAAGTTATGTCATTTTTCTGTGCTTTACAACTTGAACTGGGCAATTGACATGTCTATACCACCAATACCTTACAAAATTTTAACAATATCATAGAAAAATAATAATAATTAATTTAAATGGCCTATTTTTATTGAGTATAAACAATAAAAATAAACTTGATTTGACCATTGTTGACTTATAAATTGATGCCTGCCTCTCCTATCTCAATTATCTAGCTCCAAATCTAAAATTTACCTAAAAATTTTCAATCAAATTTATTTTTAAAATAAGTTCCAAGATTAATATTAACTTATTATCAGAAATTCTTTTTTTTCAATTATTGTCATTGGTCTTAGTTTGGGTTATAATCTGCAATTTTTGTATTGATTGAAATTGTTACTTGGTTACTCTGGAGTGTGATTTAAGGGTAGAAACTATTATTGTTGCCTTTTATCTCGATGCAATGGAAAAGAATGAGATTTTCTAGTGCTCCTATTATCCCTCTGACATGTCAAGTCCATCTTCTACAATCCCCAATCAAATTTCATCTTTATTTTTAGTAATATTTGGATATCAATCAAGAGTTATCTTCTAGTATCACTATCTATAGAAATGGAATTGGAGCAATTATCTAGATTTATTGTAGTAGGGTTTAGATATCTTTTTTGTAAAACATGTATATGACCTCTATCTAAACATATATATATTGAGTATGTAAGATAAAAACCAAAATTAAAATTTACGAAATATTAAACACTAACCTCTGGTCATTGCTTGTCGATTTGATATAGAATAATTCTCTGGAAATTGCTTGTAAATTTTTGTCTTTTAAGTGATTTCTTTTTCACATAGATTAGTGTATATGTTTTTTCAGAAAAGCTCACCTAGGGACCCTTTTTTGTACCCTTAAATAAGCATTCTCCCATCAAGAATATAACGATAATGTGTGGAGTTATGACATAGAGAGTTACAAACCACCAATCAATTTATTTATTTACTGCATGAAGCAGTTACCAGGAAGAAGAAACTGACATTTTCATCTAATTACTTATTTAATTATGGGTTTTTTATCCTATAAATTTAAGATTGTACAATATAATCACTATGGTTATATTGACAAATTGATATCATACAAAACTAATAACATAATAATGAACATAGTTTTCAAAGTAATAGATCAAATCATCTAAAATTTGCATTCCAATGATTTGCTATTCTTAATTGTCTGTAGCAAATTCTACGTCACAATTTGGTGTAGTTTGTGATTGTAACGGTGTAATTTTGTGCATCAACCATCCCCAATTCATTGTCACACGGCTAGCATGGTGCAACTACTGTCAAAAGTTTTTTCCTCCATTTTAATATTTCTTTGTTATTGGTTTAGGTTGGAGGGATTAGTTAATCTGTGTGATGAAATGAATTATGCTATATTGTTAGGGGAAGAGACTGCTGAGTGTTAAGAAATGAACTATTAATATTAATTATTACATATTTGGGACACTATGACAAGTTAAGGTCAAAGTTGACATACTCCTGCCCACTCCAAATTTATTTGAATTAAAGTGTGACTTCTTGGAGCCCCAAGCCCATGGATCATTTTAACATCCCTTAAATTGATTTGAAACCACAAAAATTTTCAGTTATAAAAGGCTGGCCTAATTTAAATGCAAGTCTATTTGTTTAACATTAAGTTACAAATTTCTTATCTAATGAACAATATTAATTTTGTAAGGCAATTGGTAATTTGTAGAACACAAAACTTTTGCATAATTTCTGCAGATGAATGTGGGATTTGCCAACATAAATTCTGCCAATATCTAACAAATTGCAAAAGCAAATCTGAAGGAAATTCTGTGCATATATAACTTGGTAATACTCGCTCACATATGTAAGTTATACTATTAGCTATTCATGTGACAGAAGCTGCAAAAGCTTAACAGATTGAAATCGGTTCACTATTTTTTAAAGTTGCATTTGGATAATCTGATAGCAGTTTTCCCCATAAGTTTTAGCTCTATCACAAAGATCTAAAATTAAAATACTTTGACCTTCAGATTACGAAGAAATTATAACTTTTCTGGAATCAGGAAAAGCAATGCATTTCCTTCAAGAAGTAACCAGAATTTTATTTGTTACACAGTAGTATGATGGATTCCTGGGCCTAAAGCTGACTGCAGAACCTTTTCTGGGCAATCTCCTCTGCACTCCCCACAATTTCCAGCAGAACATTCACAACAGCAGCAAGGGCATACAAGCAATGGAATAGAGAAAAAGAAATGTAACACTATCAAAGCAGATGATGAAAATATGTATTGTATTAAATATTTCTTGGTGGAGTTTACAAAATAAATTCTTCAATACAATGACTATTTTCCCAGATTATGTTTGATTACAACTGTTAGCCAAAAATTACAATTCCAGTAACATGTCAGTCACACAAAGAGATTCACAAAAACTCAGTTGAGTCCCCACTGCATAAACTCAGCTTCCTAGAGAACCACTTTCTCCCCACTTTTCCCTAAATGTTGCATCCATGCCTCTTCTGTAGCACCTGCTCCCTTTTTAAATTTTTTCCCCCCGTTACTTCTTTTTCTTTTTCCTCTATTTTGCCACATCACCCTATTTTCTGTGGCTGATTTTGCATTAGAGCAATGGTCTCCTGGTCCTTTTTCCAATAGCTAAGGGTCTTCTCTTTTTTGCTTCCTCTTTTCCTACGGGAAATGTAAATGTGAGTTTTAACATAGTATGACCAAAATTGACACAAGACCAATATTAACAAGTAAGAAATTTAAAAATGAGAAAAAAGACTGTCAACAATTGTATTCTCGTACAGGCCTGGAGATGCCTCACTGGAAATATGCTGTAGCAACACTCCTCAACAACGGATTCTCCCCAACTTCCAACTCAAGCAACAAAACTTCCAAATTGCAGTTGTAAATAAAGGTAAAAGTAATTGCAGAATATGTAAATTAATGACAGAATTGAATTGGGATTTCCTTTTGTATTGATCACTTTTACTGGAAATGAAAATATAAATTGTCTAGACAATGTTCTGAAATAATTATATACATCAATTCTAGAAATGCATTAACAAGCTAAGCAAATGAACTTTCATCCTCACTTCCTCCAGCAATTAAAAAGGCTGGTCTGTCCCTCCTAGCCTATTCCTCAATTTTCTGCTTGCCCCTCTCTTTCCCTCTCCAGACCTGTTATACCCTCTTGTCTTTGGCAGTGATCTCTCCACTCTTGTGCTGCCAGCTCACCCATGAATATCCTGATGGTCCCCTGTGGCTGTTGTAGGTTTGTAGAGCCACCCTTTTGTGAATGATTTTCTGTTGCATGCTTATTTTCCTGTAGTTTGCCATATGTTTCTTGTAATCCTTTGACACCTGTCTTGAATGCCTTTGTTGAATTTGCTGCTCTTGCCATCCTCTTCTTCCTCACGTAAACCTTGATTCTAACATTGCCCCACCCATCGAGAGACTCCTTGCCCTCAAGGTGTAGTTAAGGAAAAAGTCTCTGGAGATTGCTATATAGCTCCCGTGGGCATTCACAAGCTGGTAACCCCGTCAATTTAGTAAGCAACTCCAAATCTCCTTGGGTGGAATATCTGTAATCCAATACTTGTTCAGGTTGAACCACTAACTCAACTTCTTCATTCAAGCAATTAGGTGGAGGTTGGCTCACTATTGTAGGCCCCATGTGTCTCTTCAATTGCGACACATGGAACATGGGGTGGATTTTGGCGGATTCGGGTAGCCTCAGCTTATATGCAACCCTACCTTCTTTGCAATCTCATATGGCCTGCAGAAACAAGGACTTAACTTCTCATTTGAGCATGAGGCTAGGGAACGGAAATGGTAAGGTTGTAGCTTTAAGAAGACATTTTCACCAACAAAGAACTGGACCTCTCTCCAGTTCTTGTCAACCAACTTCTTCATCCTATTTTTAGCTTTACTCAAATTATTCTTCAATTCATCCAAGATTAAATCATGTTCCCTAATCATAGCATTGACCTCTTCCACTTTCAAGACCTCATTCACCCACTTAAGAATTGGCGGTGAATCCCTTCTGTACATCGCTTTGTAGGGCGTCATGCCTACTGCATTGTGAAATAAGGTATTATACCAACGCTTTGCCTAACTTAACCACTTTGGCCAACTTTTAGGCTATTCCGAACAGAAACAATGAAGATAGGTCCTGCAAACTCCTATTAACAACCTCTGTTTGGCTATTGATTTACAGGTGGTAGGCTGAACTAAACTTTAATGAAGTGTTCGTTGCCTTAAACAACTCTCACCACAACTTACACATGGAAATACTATCCCTATTTGTCACAAAGGTATGGGGAAAGCTGTGAAGCCTATCAGAAAATGGGTGTTGTACAATCATTAAATGCGTATTTTTCGATAGCTGATCAATTACCACTAAAATGGTGTTGATCCTTTTCATTTCCGGTAGACTCATGATGAAATCCATAGAGTAATCTTCCCATATTTTAGCTAGAATCGATAGTGGTTGTGGGAGACCTCCTAGTGAAATTGTTGTGTATTTCATTCTTTGACATACCTTACATTCAACCACGCACCTTTGTACATCTCTTTTCAATCCTTCCTAATAAAGTAGTAATGACAACCTTTTATAAGTTTTAAAATATCTTGAATGCCCACCATATGGAGAAGAGTGAAACTCGATAAGAAATTATTAAATAAATTTAGAATTCCTTGGCACAACTAACCTATTATTGTAGAATAAACTGCCCCTGTCAAAGAGAAATCCTTATGAGATATTGGATCCCTCCGCAATTCTTCAATTATACCTTGTAACTTCTCATTCCCCTGCACCTCCTTTTGAATCTCTTTTGTTTCTATTAGATGCATTGTCGATAAAACTTGTAAGTCATCATAGAAATTGGGATTTTAGGATAGAGCATCTGTTGCCTTGTTCTTGTATCCTGGTGGTAGATTATCTCAAAATTGTAGCTAAACATTTTTACAAACTATTTTTGTTGATCATGTCCGATCACTCATTGATCTATTAGAAATTTCAAGTTCATTTGATCGGTATGAACCTTGACGTGTCTCCCCAAGAGATAGTGTTGCTGCCATTTCTGAAATACCATAACTATAGCCGCCAATTTGTGTTCATAAACCAATTTTTCTTGATTTTGAGGTGATAATGCTTTGCTTAAAAATGCGATAGGTCTTTTGTCTTGCATGAGTACTACGCCTAAGCTGTTGCTAGAGGCATTCGTCTCAACACCAAATTCTTTCAAAAAAATTGGCATTACTAAGACCATAACAATAACTATGGTTGCTTTCAGGAGCTCAAAGGCATTCTATGACTCAGTAGACCACTAGAAGGCATTTTTCTTCACTGTCTTTCCATATCCCTTTACAAAATGATGATAATAACCCATTAATCCCAAGAAACCTCATAAATCCCTCGAGTCCTATGATGCTGGCCAAATAACCATGTCTTGTATCTTTTTTGGATCCGCTTCCACTTCTCTCTTTGACATGATATGCCCCAAGTATTCAATCTAATCCTGATTAAAAGAGTATTTTTTTTTTTGTCTGTTTATAGCTAGATAATAGTCACGCAGTAGGTAAAAGATTATCCTTAAATGTCATAGGTGGTCTTTGAAACTCTGACTATAAATCAATATGTCATAAAAAAACACCAATATGAAGTTGTGCAAGTAAGGTTAGATGATTTTATTCATCAGGTTTTGGAATGTCACTGGTGTAATAGATATATCAAAAGACAAAACCAGAAATTCATAATACCCATCATGGGTGCAAAAAGTTGTTTTTTGAATATCCTTTTCATGCACTTGAATATGATGATACCTTGATTTGAAATCCAATTTATTGAATATCTCGACTCTTACCAATTTGTCTGATAACTCATCTATCGTCGGAATAGAGGATTTGTCTAAAATTGTGATTTAGTTGACGACTTTGTAGTCCATACAGAATCTCCATCCATCATCTCTTTTCAAAACCAATATGACAGGACTAGAGAATGAGTTTACACTTGAACGAATTAATCAAATTGCATGATCATGAGTTCTTCTTGGAGGTAGATCCTAAGGTTCATGGAACAACCATTTAAATTTGGTCAGTAATTCTACAATTGACGAGTCAATCTCTTGTCTTTCTAGCACTACCTCCATTATACATTGCCTCAATTCAATCCACAATCCCTCAATTCTCTTATCCACAAATTTAATTAAAGATCTAAAACAAGTTTCGAGCCTAGATAGGGACAAATCCTCTTTGATTTTAACCTTCTATTCTCCCCATGTGAACTGCATGGTTTATGTTTTCCAATTTGTCTTAATTCTCCCAAACAACTCAACTAATCAATCCCAAGTATGACTTCAACCCTTCCTAGTTTGAAGGGAAGAAAAATCTTGAACAATGGTGATTCTCTGTAAATTGAGCTTCACATTTTTACATTTCCTAAGCCTTCTAACTTTTCGATCATCCCCTAACAACACAACAAATCGGGCTTAGCTCATTGGAATTTTTAATGTATCCACCACCTTATTAGAAACAAAATTGGGTGTCGCCCCACTATCTACTAAAACCACCATATCTCTCCCATTTAGATGCCAAATCAGTTTCATGGTCTTAGGTCAATCAAATCTTATCACTGATGTCGAATTGATGTTAACTTCTATTTTCCTCTCTTTTGTTTGGATTTTGTTGTCATTCAACTCTTCCCCCTTCTCCTTTACTTCTTTCTTGTTTAAAATCATCACCCTTAGTTGTCAGAAATAACATCGGTGATTGGGAACATATTTCATTACACCTAAAACACAACCTCTTCTCCACTTTGGACTAGTATTTTTCTTTGGTAGGTCGTCAAAAATTCCTGTCTCCCATTGGGAAGGTTGTTGATGCATTGGAGTTGGTGGCATCCCTACAAGTCGAAGTTGATGTATGGTGAATGGGAGGAATGTTGTTTGGTTTGGTATTTTAGACACGTGGGTTATTTTGAAAGTGGGTTGGATTATAACTGTTTCCAGTTGGCCGGTTTTGGAAGCTTCGGGTTGCATGTACACTGGGCTGGGATACGGGTTGGGTGTTAGAGGAATGGCTAGACCGTGGATTGGTTAAAACAGTAACAGGGCTGGTATAAGGAGTAAAGCTGTAACGGGTTGGGCCTTTTTGGGTTCTTGGACTGGATTTCCTGGGTTGGGCACCGAACTTGGTGTCGATGATCCGGTTCTTCTCTATTTAATGCAGATGCACAATCACTACTTCAAGCATTTTGGGACAAGGCATCTCCACCTTCGCCCTTATCTCTTCCAACAAGCCGTTAATAAAGACCACCTTCAGTGTCTCCTTTGATAAGCCGTCAATGGTCACCGACAGCAGTTCAAAGCGGCTCCAAAACTTATGGACAGAGCCCGTTTACCATAATGACGTCAACTTCTCGTGTGGTGTCTGTTCGTCTAATAGTGGAAATCAAGTCAGAACATCGACCTTGAATTCCTTTTAGCTGGAAAAAGGTTGGCCCTTCTCTCACCATTGTAACTAGTGTAGAGCATCTCCTTCCATACGTACCCGAACCGTCATCAACCTTTCTTGCTCTGTTAACCTATTTACGTGAAAATAATGCTTGACTCTAGATATCCAATGCAGCGTCTCCTCACCTCCAAATAACAGTAACTTCAGTTGCCTATTCTAGAAATCCCTCCGATTTCCTCTAGTGTTCTCCTCTTCTCTTCGTTCGGCGCTATTAATTTCGCCTTCCAGGATTACCTCTTCTATCTTAGCCGGTGGGGGTTTTTACTGTTCCCTTCTCTTTCCTCAATTTTCTGCTTGCCCTTCTCTTTTCGTTTTCAGGCCTGTTATACCCTCTTGTCTTTTGTAGTAATCTCTCCACTTTTATGCTTCCAGCTCACCCATGAATATCCTGGCGGTCCCCTGTGGCTGTTGTAGGTTTGCTGAGCCACCCTTTTGTGAATGATTTTCTGTTGCATGCTCATTTTCCTACTTCTTGCCATCTGTTTCTTGCAGTCCTTTGACACCTTTCTTGAATGCCTCTGCTAAATTTGCCGCTCTTGCCATCCTTTTCTTCCTCAAGTAAACCTTGGTTCTAACATATTCACAAATCTCAATTTCACAACATATATCAACCATCATGCTGCCATTGCCTTGGGCAAACATACAATTACTAGAATCAACAGTTGCAACTCATATTTCTTGAAAATCTATTGCTAAAATGAAAGCAGCAACGCCTTTAAAACCCGCCATATATATGAGGCAACAACTTCAGTCATAATCGATAAAGCACTACATTCAAACGACTTAGATGAATATCCCTCGCATTAAAAAGAGTTTAGAAGTTCTAAAGTAGGAATGAGAATTGCCCAACTTAAGTCCCTTATCAACATTTTAAGTTGTTAAATTTCAAAATGTAGAGATGTACAAAAGGAGACAAGAGTTTTCAACCAAATAATACTCTTTTGTGCCACTTCAGCTTATTGATTTTGTTGTTTACAAACAACTTTGCCCATCTTTGACGCTAACCAAATAATTTATATTCATGTACAACGGGGGAAATCACTTAAAAGCCAAATTTTTCTTTTCCGTCATTGACAAACGATGATAGGAGACAAGCATTCTACAAGGAAATATTCATTTTATTCCAGCATTTTCCTTTTTCTCCAGAACCCTATTCCAAATATAACAAGTTCACATATTTGATATTTTTAGCACCATAATGGTAGTTAAATTATAGTACCATTGAAAAAACATTGATCTGAATTATAACAGAGAAAATATTAGGAAATGCAAGTGTTAAGAAGTTGTTAAATTTTATAATTTGTAGAAAAGATCACAGATTTTCACCTGAATCTAGTGAGGCAGATGACAATAACACCTGTACCATTCCGAGCAGCAAACTGGGCATGATACAACAGCTCCGGTGCAAGCATTAGAACAGCAAGAGTTTTCCTTGAACAAGTTAGGGATAGATTTAAGCCAAACTAAACATGAACATTGTTCAATTCGAATTCAGCTTGGAACCTACTAGGTGAGCTTGAGCCATTGGTGATCGAGATTGGGCTCATTGCTGGAATAGAAGTTTGGGTTTGGCTTAAAATTGCTTAGAACAAGATAGATAAACCCAAAATTTGCTCATGCTTGCCTGAACTTGATCGAGTTCAATTGTTTGGGTTCAGGCTTGCCCAAACTTATTTGAGTTCGACCTTGCCCGAACCTAGTCCCAGGGCTCTGGATGATTTCAATTTCAATTTTTATTTACAGGGCCGACCTAGATTCTACTTGATGTACTATGTAATAACAAATACAATCCTTTGATATTTCACACTAAACAATTTGCACATACTCAATAACTTGTACAACTAAACTGGTAAGGAAATAAATTTGTGACAATTTGGAGCTCTTTTTAAGTCTCAATGCTCTTTTACTTCCCTTTCAGTCAGCAAAATCCATTTGGTTCTTCAAGAATCCTAACTAGAAACCCTTTTGCAACAAGTGTAATTACCAATACCGGTTAAGGATATAAGCATATATGGAGAAATACAACTAATATGAGAGTTAAGTTAATGCTATTAAAGTAAAAGTGTATTTAAACTCAGTTGTCATATTAAATAGGAAAGTATCTTGCAATCATATGCATACCCGTTTCTACAACCCAAAGCAAACAACTGAACATCGTAGAGAAAACCAACATTGCCATGATAGTCCATGATTGTCATATTTTTAGATTGGCACACACATTATAGCCCATTAAAGATGTCCAGGGCCTCTAGGCTCCACGCAGACAACATTGCTATAATAAGTAGTGCTTAAACCACCAGCAAACCTTGCTACTTCAAATTGTATTTCACCATTACACACCATCAAGACACCAAACCTCAGTATTAGTACAACCAAATTAACCAACTTACAGAATTATAACACACCACTTGAACATGACTCCAATTGTATCAGTCATACTATAACATTACTTTATCAAACACTACAACCATATAAAAATGTTCAGCATTGCTTCAAAATTACCAAATTTACCATAATTATACCATAACAGTCAAGATCATCAACATTACCACTATTACAAGACCACAACACAACAAGTTCAGAAACAAAAAGTTTCATAATAAATCACAACATAACCAATTTAGATTTTTTTTATAATCGGGGATCCACCTGCATTGGTTGGACAGATAAACCTGAGGTAGAGTGATTAGACCCATAACTACTACATCGAGTAAGTCAAGGTTTCATAAAAATGACAAAAACTCAAACCAACGTATTCTCCCTTAGAAATTCTTATGCTTTATTAATTTTGCTAACTTTTGGAGTCGAACCAATTTAGATATTGACACGAACATGAACCTAATTACAACATATCTACATATTACCATACCCATTAAACATCAACAAACAAACACTAACTTCTTCAATTTAGTTGTAACACACCATATCAACAAAATTACCACATTATCACAACCGCCATAATTTGCTCTTGATGTTGGGCTTTTAAGGCGTTGATAATTGGTAATCCAATAGAATTAAAAACTTATAGAACCTAAAAACCATCCAAGATACTCGTTTTTGTAATAAAATTAATGAACATGCAAAATAGCAACCATAGGGTGTTAATAGAATCAATAACTGTGTTAGGCGGCTCTTTCGCTCTTTACATGATAAGAGAAGATACCATCTAACCTTTTGGAGGGGGCGCCTTGGTACTTACATGAAGCACAAACTTCTTAAGGCTATGTTGTTCATAAGAGGTTGCTAAGGCTCTGTGAACAACTTGTATTGTGTTAGGAGAAAAGAGGGAGCGACTAAGGTTTATAAAAATTAAAAAAACCTATTTTGTTTCACAAATGTGCATTCTTCAATTTTTTAGGATACGAATGATTGAACTTGTCAAGTAGAAACAATCGTTCCTTCCTCGCGGTGGCGAACAGGTGTCACCTACCATGAATGGTTATTCATGGTTAAGGAAAAAGTTCAATTGGGCTATCTCAATCCTATTGGACAAACCTAATCCATTCATGGTCTCACCCTTATTCCTTTACACAAGGATCATTATCAAATAATCCCCTGCCTCTAAGCTTGAATCAACTCTAATGTGCATGTGATCTATAAACTCTCTATTGAGCTGATAATGCTTAGATTCAGGTCAAATTTAGGCCCAAACCAAGATTGGCTTTTGCAAGGCATCATGACAACCCATCAATAGAGTGTCAACAAATATCTTTTAAGCATTTTCAACATTATAGTTATGTTTAACTCAATCATTTTGTTAACCAATATCTGTCAAGGCTGGGACATAGAAATTTATCTATCTTAGTAACTTATCAAGATGAATTAATACATCTCAATGACCAACATGGATTAGGGTACAACCTAATCCTATTGTAGCCACAGATTTAAACTATCATAGATATCTTTTGATATTCTCATGTGAAATATTTTTTTCTGTGCTTGAGAGTGACAAATCTTTTATTAATGAACTATAACTTTCATGTATCTCACAATATGGTTACCCTAATTAAGGTGACATGTTGGATAACGTCAAACCACATCGATCTTTATACAAGATGATCTGGTAACCTCAAGTCAAAAGATTATATGCCATAATGCTTAGAAGTTTAATTTTATAAACACATGAACAACCATCCATATGAAAATCCTTTGGTCAGGTTAGTTTGATGAACGCATCTATAATATGCACCCATTTATAACATGAAGTTGTCTATAAACAATTTTGACATATGAGAACTGTCATCACCATTTTGGTAGAGTTGTTTAATAATATGATAATCTCATAACTGTTACAAGTACCTTTGTAATAGTATTATCGAGATTATAAATATTTCTAGTATGTCCACTTAATGTTTGCATATAGTTCACACAGTCAGTTGTTTGATCCTCTCGTAACATTCTACCATTCTAAGTGTATATTATTTATACAATCATATAAATAAGTTACATGAGATACATATAAATTGAATAATAATAAATCCTCTATTAATAAATTATATAAAATTATGATTTACAAATGTCAAATGTGATTGGCTCTAGGGCACCTACCCTAACACTTGAAACTTCTATAGAGAAAAGAAAAATTCATAACTATACCATACCAAACAAAACATAAAGTGCATTTACCTAGAGATGAACATGTTCTGGAACATTCCATTATCTCCTGATTATCTATATCATATGCAAAATATTATGTACTTGTTCTAATAATCTTACCACCAATTTATTGCATTGAATTGGATTGAATCTACACTCAATAATCTTTCCTCCAAGAAAGGTTGGATTTGAGCCAAGCTTGTTCAAGCTCAAAACAAACTTGGCTTGAATGAGTCTAAAATGAGCCTACCAAACATAAACTTGAGCATGAGCCTTAGCTAACATATTAGAAGAACCTGAGCTCTAGCCTAAATTCAAGCGCGAGTCACACAATCTTGGGTAAGCTTAAGTTGGAAATGTAAATAATTGATCCACCCAATGTGTAATTATCACCATGTATTTGATATTATGCGCATATGACTTCCAAAAATCAGTTGTGACACTTATCATCCTTAACTCTTGAAAAACCTTATTCAATTTCTTGACTTTAGCCATCATAACCTAATCGCAATAAGATTTCACTTGTTTCCCTCCATTTCTCTCATATAGAGGTTGTATAATGCTACATAAGTTATTGAAACCAATATGTTCAATCATTATGAAAGACAATTCATCCTTTGGAATTATATGAGTAAGTGTCTCTCACACCTGTAATTTGCAACACAATAATTGTTACTTATTTTAATTCATATTAATATAAAAATTATAAAAATTAACCAAATACGTTGTTGAAGTAATGAAGTTGTACCCTCTTGTAATCATATTTTACGTTCATCTTTAATACATATAGACCTATAAGGGTGTCTAGATAATCTGATTAGGCTTAAAACATAACACAGTTTTGCCCTTTTGGACAATGTCTTTTCTAATACCTTTATCTTCTTTATACGTTGTTCCATATGGCGTATAAGGTGTGTTGTTGACCTTATCTTCTATAATTTCAACCTTTCTTACAATACTTAAATATAGCAAATTTGGAATCCCCTACTATTATACACATGTCTTTCAAAAAACGCTTTTACACAATAAACATCTTTCTTTTTCAACTTGGAAGGATAACAGGAGGAGAAGGTGATACAATATTCCTTTCATATAGTAAATCTTGTTACTCATTGGCCGCTTGTTCATCATAATTAGACTTACCATAATCTTCATAAAAGTCATTATTTAAATTTACATCATCAATTGATCACGTAGTCAAGATTCCTTCATTACTATTCCCTTTCCTTTTAATGACTTGAAGGAATGTGAAAGTTTCTTAACAGTTGTAGTTGAGGCATGAAAGGAATCTCAACTCAAATTTCTTCAATGTATATGATGTAATTGTAATAGCCATAAATATGTCTAAGGTTAATTTAGTCTTTTCACCTCTTAAATATGCTTGAGTAATTATGTTTAAGTGTTTTTGGGGTTACACAATCGTGTGGGAAGACCACACACCCATGTATGCGATGGCAAGGGAAAATTAATCTTTTCTTATGTGATGTGTGTGAATTGGCTGAGTATAATTGACCTACACGTTTGTGTATATTGGTATACATGCTCTTGTATGGTCAGTATTTTTTAACTATTGGATAAGGATTTGTTTCGTAGTGATTCCTAAATTTGCCATTGATGAGTAATAGACTAAACACCCATGTATCAAGGTATACACGATTGTGTATGATATTATTTTTGGAAAAATAAAAGAATGGCAAACACATTTGGATGATGATTATTCACATTCTTCCAAAGTTCAACCAAGAGTTTAGAGGGAGTTAAGTGTCTTTGAAGCCTAGAAACATGAAGGATCATCAAAGGAAGCCATAAAAGCCATGTGAAGATTGCTAGGACATTAAAGGAAAGGTAAGTAGTGCATTCTCCACCTAATTCTGTATTTTGATCGCTCTGAAATTTTATTAATGTTATGTGATTGGATTACTTTGGTAATGTTAGATTATCATACTAACTTAATCACAATTGTGTGTAATGAATGACATAGGGTAATGAATGTTATATATTGGGTGATTCAAGTATGTATGATGATATGAATATTATTACTACATAGTGTCTTAGAGTAATGATGTTTGGTAGTACAAAGATGTTTATCGATCATATTAGTGTCAAAATTACTATGAAAATTGTTCGTTATAGACTTTATGGATAAGAAATTATAGCCTATGGATTTTTACAAGTCTTGTTTAAATTACTTGAATGGATTTGGTTAGTCTTATAATTATTGGATTGTTAATGCAATAAGGAGATAGTAGTCTTGTTTAATCAATTATTTTGGATCCCTACAGATAAGTTATTGGTGGCCAAAATCTGTGATTGTTGATCAAACAAATTCTAGAAAATTCATGCTACATGCCCATGTATGTCTGCATACATGGTCGTGTATGTTTAGGTGTAAATAGTTCTCATGGAGAAAGAACATATCGGTATGTTAATTTAGGATCAGGTACACGCTCGTGTGGTATGAGATACATGATTGTGTATCTTGCCCTAAGTTGCATATCTGTGTAGATTAAATTGCACACCTTCATATATGAATGACACACTCGTGTTTTAATACTCGCAAGTACGTCTCGAGGGTAAAATAGTCTTAAAACATGTATTTAAGTGCTATATGAATGAGTCAATGTGAATTAAAAGTCAAAATAATAGTTTTAGGTGACATTTGACCATGTTTAGTAAGGTCATGCTTATGTGTCGATGCCATGTCACCTAAATAAAGTGATTCTACATGATTTCAAATTTAAGTGATGTACGACCGTGTGCCTTAGACACACATCCATGTGTGCTTAACACGACTTTAGTATTTATATAATGTATGATCGCTATGTTTTAGAAATTTTGATCCCTAATCAAACACATGAAAATTTTAATGAAAGAAAAGAGAGATTTCAACTTTGATCATACAACTTTTGTTTGGCAGCTTTGATAATGTTCCCTGATATCGTAATCGTTGGCGATTCTAGAGAGAAAAGGGCCTGCATATGAATTACTTTTCAGCAAAGTTAAGGTAAGTATGCTTGATGATTTTATGATAGAAAACTTATGGATATCTTATGAATCATAATGATTGTGAGTTTAAAGTGATAAGTTGATGATCGAATACAAGTATGTATATATATATATATGAAATAGTTTCATATACATGATAGGTTCATATTTTTATTATGTTTCTATTAAGTTATTTTCATGGTGAGTTGTAATGGTTGCTTGAGAACCCTATTAAGATGATAGGAGTTTGTATTGTAGATTTTTATAATATATGATGACGCTATTGCGTTTGGATGATTGAATATGATGATTTGCAACTTATAAGTTAGAATAGAAAACTTGTGCCATTAGAACCCATTCTCATTCATTAGATTGATTGTTAAAGAAATATAGGTGATTTTGAAGTCAATAATATGATGTTGCTATGATTGATTATACGTAAGTATGAACAAAATTTCATTTAATTTGAGTAAGGTGTGAAATCAAGTATCTTGGATTATGTTTTAGAGATGCCACACGATTGTGTCGTATAAGATACATGTCTGTGTGTGCAAATTCCAGATTTTAGCTCGAGATTTATGATGTTTTGATGATAATTGGATGCATTTGACTAGTTAGTGGTCAAGTAGGACATATGGACTTTCCATACATAGTTTTAGCATGACCGTGTATAGGGGAGAAGTGATGTGGTTAAGATAAGTTTAAAAAGAAATGTAAAATCAATATATGAAGAGCCAAACACCCATGTTAGTCAAGATACAAGCCTGTGTATCTATAAATAGTAGCATATAAGGAAAAACCATGAGAAAGTGATTGTATGTGAGTAACATAAGAAGACCCACCCCCATGTGTTGAGGTATACACATTTATGTGTTTAGGGTAAAAGTAAAAAAAGAGTGAAACTAGACTAAAGATTTAAGGGTTGTCTCGAGTAATAGTACAGAGATCTTAGGTATGTAGTAGTACCCCACATGCCTAAGAGTTAAGTTATAGAATGACATGAGATATACTTTTAGGTGAAAGCGAGAATGAGCCAAAGTTAGTTAAGGCTTGAAATACATACATGTTAGACATGATAGGATACTGTGAATATATATATAGTCACTACATTGCCTACGATAGGGCATGTTTGCAATAAGACATTAGACTCGTAGTAGGTTACTAGCTTGTAGTAGAGCCCAATTGAGTTATAGTTTGGTGTAGTGAAACTGAGAGATAACTCACATGGATAAGGTGCCAAATCCTTGTATTTGATTTGGATTGATTTACTTAGTATATAGTACAGTTATAGTTTTCAGATTCAAATATTTTTATCAAGTTTTGTATGGTTATACTAGATAGAAATTTGAGAGAGTGGTTTCTTAGTATTTAAGTCGGACATAGTTTGACTTGAGAGATATGATATATAATATAGATAATTTCTAGCGTATAATATTAGCATAGAGATAGTATACAAGCCCACTATCATCAACAAAGGAGTTTAATGCTAACTCCAGATTACAAAGTTAGTGTGGGTTGAGTTTAAAGGCATTTTAGAGATTTCAGTAAAAGTTATTAATAGAGTCTTTTATTTATTAAGTGTTTTTATCACTCATTCCTGTACTTTCATTTGTGCAAGTATAGATGATTGTCATGGCTACAAGATGAGTGAAGGTTCACAAGCGTAGAGCAACAAGGGCATTTCCATCTTTTTTAGTTGTTATTTTATTCATATTTCATTTATGTTTTAGGTTACACATGTTAGTTTACATTTCATGATTTGACTTTTTTTGAACATTTCTGGTTTAGTTTTGACAATGGTATTTTAGTAATTTTACAAGTATTAATAAATAAAGTTTTATTTAGCTACTTAATGAATTTATTACTTGTTTTAAATTAAATGGTTTCTCAAAATAGGTAATTTAGTGACACTTTCCTCTAGAGGCAGTACTGCTAGAAGAGGATGTTTTAATGTTTGTGTGTAGTTAAATTGAGCAAGAATGTAAGTCCCTTATACCACATTGACCACACTTGTACTGATCACTATAAGATTAGTTTTAGGTATACTTACTAAGTTTTTGTATAGACTCATAGTTGTGGGCTTTTCAAGAAAAATAAGAAGAACAAGAGCTAATACTAGGAATACTTAAACAAAGAACCTATAGAAAAGCCAAAGTGAGAGGGTAGTACCTTTAGTTCCCTAAATAGGTTTGAGTGCTTAGGATGTTAAAGACATATTCAAGGAGATGTTTAAGGCATAGAAAGTGTTCTAGCTTAGGCCAGTGAGTTGGTATAGGTACTACCAATATAAACATAGAGATTCGTTGAGGTGACCTCAACACTAATAGTAGTACTGATAATAACACCAACCAAGACTCAATTGCACCTCATCTTCAATCTACCTAGCATGCACTAGCTCTAAAAATTTGATGGTTTTAAAGATTTGATAGTAGTTGAAGAGTGGTTGGAGTTAGTAGATAATACTATAGCCTTGTTTATTATAACTAATCAGGATAGAGTTAGATATGCCACTTACTTTTTTAAGTCAAGTGCCTAAACATGGTGGAACATAGTCAAAGAGACGACCAAGACCTTCAAGATGTCTTGGATAAAGTTTAGGAGGAGATTTGAGGTTGAGTACAAAAAGGTAGGTATGACTTGTTTCAGAGCTTAGGAGTTCTTTACCTTGATGCAGGGCACATACTCTGTGAAAAAGTATTCTACTAAGTTTAATTACCTAGCAAAATATACCTCTGAAATAGGTAACACAAAGATAGTGTAAATGGAAAAAAATTGTGTATGAGCTTAATTTAGCTACCCAAACTTACAGTGAGACCCTAAGTAAGTGTAACATCTACAAGTATGCATAAATGTATTTTGGTCTTTTGGCCTTAGGTGTAATTATTTGTGTTTCAATATGTAAACTTGTTGAAAATGTGGCACACGTTTGTATGGGGTTGTCGCATATCTGTAGGCATTATGGAAAGGGATAAAATGGTATTTTCTTAAAAATTATGTAATTTGGCTAAATTTGGAAGGTGTGCATACTCGTGTGCAAAGGTAAGTGCATTTGAGTTTTTGGATAAGAGAACATTTCGTGAAGGTTTCAAAACATGCCTTTAATGTGTAACGACATAAATGCCCATGTATGAATAGTATACACCGTGTATCATGTTATCCTGTGAAAATAAAAATGCATCTAGACATGTTTTAGCTCACATTCATGATACATTTTAGAAAAGAAAAAGTTTTGTGAAGTGAGCTAAGCGACGATTAAGGCATTTTCGTGTTAGGCTTGATCATTTGAGTATTCTAATTTTATCTAATTGCATGAAAAGTTATGCTTAAGAGTTGTTAATTAATTGATTTTAGAGTATTGGCTTAGCAACTTGCATAGTACTATTATATTATTGTGAATGAAAAACCATTAGATCTTATTTGATTAGGAGGATTATTGCAAATTAATGGTAGCTTGTGTTTGCTTGGTATAATTTTGTGTTAAATGATATAAGTCGAGGGTGTTTAGGATGACTTTTGTGTAGATAGAATTTAACAGAACAAAGAAGTCAAGTTTTGGAAAATTGATGACATATGCCCATGCATCACCCAATATATGGTTGTGTGGAATTAGGGAAATTCTCCCCGTGCGTGTGATGTGTACACGGGCGTGTGGTAAGATAGAGAACATTACTATGTACTTTTAGAAAAAAATAGATTTTAGGGATTTAAAAGGTGGGAATATCATATAGGACTATTGAAATGATTGTTTTACCCTTGAAGGGGAATAATTAATTGGAAACAAGAAGAAAAGGCCTTAATGAAGGTTGTAAATGATGGAAAACATTTTGAAGGGTACCTGATTAGAGCGAATCCAAGTAAAAAACACTAATAATGCATAATGAGATTTTATCACCAAGTTGTGTATGATATGAGTTCCGGCAAGTTGTATGCAATATGGATTAGTCATGAGCTATATGCAGTCTGACTAGTACTTAAGTTATGTGCAGTATGACGCATCATCGATTGTGTGCAGTATGATGCAGCCATTGAGCTATGTGCAAAATGATGGTGAAAGTAATAAGGTATGTCTATATGACTTTATCTTAAGCTCGATCGGCTCGTGTATAAAGTATATCAAATAGTTGACATCAGAGATGTCATGTGGTTTCACCAGATAAAGACATCATTAGACATCGTTGGATAAAAGTCATCAAGGATGATATGATTGATTGAGATTGGGTGTTGAGTGTCAAGTAAATTTGGATGGGTACTAAGATACTAGGAAAACATTTGGAATACCACAACGTTAATAATAATGGGACATTTAGAAAATAATTGATATTAAAAAGCTATGTGCTTACCTACTTATTGAGTGTATTTTGTTCACTGTGTCTAATCTATGGTTTTGCAAATAGAGTCTTGGAGTAGTATGACAATGACAAAAGAGCTAATGGGTCGACATATAAAGGCAAATAAAGGTAGAGGCATTTTTATAAATTGCACCCATAGGATTTATCTACTTCTTTTTATGATTTCGAGCTTGTGTTAGAGCTATTCATTTTTATTCATGCATATGAGATTTAATATTGATCTTACGATTTATTTATTTTAAAAAAAATACTTTTAGGCATTTATAGGATCTTATTTATGGTGCATGTATGGTTTTAATGTGATGCATGAAAAGTTTTAAACAACCACGACTCTCCAAATATATATTTAGTGTAGGGGTATATTACTATAGAAAAGTGTTACAGTAGGGCTTTAAGGGCACAGTTATTTGTAAGGAGGATGTATGGTCAAATGTTAACCTAGATAGTGCTATTACTAATACAAGTACCATAATTAGGCAAAAGTAATGCCTCGATTCAGAGAGGTCCTCTTTCTAAGAAGAAGAGGAAGAGACCATTTTAGCCCAAAGGTAACAAGAATGGTACAAAAATCTTTAGATCATTCTATGTTAAGAGAAGAGACTATATATCTTTAAAGGGTTGATGCCCAAAAAGCTTGGTCTTAATGCCACTTAGGCAGAGAAAAATGTTTTTAATAAATATCTTGATAACTTTGCAAAAGTTTAATGTCTTATGCTAACTTCCATGACATTTGAGCTTAAAAAACAACATAAGGAAATGGATGCGTTATCCATACTTGCATACCTTTAAGAGTTATATGGTACTTATGCAAAAGCTGAATGATATGAGGTGTCAAGTGTATTATTTGATTGCAAACTCTTTGAGAAAGGACAAGTTAGCCTTCATGTGGTCAAGATGATTAGTTATATTGAGTGATTAGCTTGCTTGGGCTTCATCATGGATAATGAGTTTACAATTGACTTGGTGCTAAAATTTTTTCTTAAATTGTAGGCTAATTTTAGTATGAACTTTAACTTGAATGAAAAAATGAAATCACTTGAGATTGTTGTATATGCTCAGGTAGGTTGAATAAGAGGTACGAATGGTAGCTTTGACTAATATGCTTATAGTTAAAGCCCATACACCTAAATGTAAGGCTAAGGGTAAAGATAAAGCCAAGGCTAAGCTTAAGCCCAAAACAAAGAAGAAACCAGATATTGCTACTTAACCAACAGGTGGTGTTAAAAAAGAAAAAGTTGTCTTCTTCTATTATGGCAAAGCTAGTCACTGAAAGAGACATTGCAAGGCATTCCTAAAGAACAAGAAGAAAAAAACAGCTGAAGCCTTTATTTCAGGTATGTTTGTTACTAAAATAAATTATTCTCCTTGTTTATCCTAGGTTATAGACCCGAGATGTGGTTCTCATATTTGTTCTGATATGTAAGGACTGTGACATAATTGATGCTTGGCTAAAGGAAAGGTTGACTTACATATTGGAAATGGAGTACACATTACTGCATTAGCTTAGGCATTTATTATCTTAGGTTGCCTACTAGGCTAGTTTTAGAATTAGTTAATTATTGTTATGTTTCTTCTATTTTTAAAAACTTAGTTTTTATGTTTGTTTTAGACAAAATGTGGTATTCATTTTTTATTATTGGTGGAACTATAACATTTAGCTTGAATAATTTTCTAATTGGAACAGTTGAATTGCATAATGTTTTGTATATTCTAAAACTAGATAATAAAATTCTTAATGTGCAAAGTAATAAATAATTAAAATTCTAAAACTAGATAATAAAATTCTCATTGTGCAAAGCAATAAACGGTTAAAATCGAATGAACTAAATACCATGTATCTAAGGCATTGCAATCTAGGGCACATGGGACCGAAACATATATCAAGACTTCTTAAACAAAAAGCCTTGTAATAATTTGATCTCCAGTCTTAGAATAAGTGCGAATCAGGCCTATTGGTTAAGATGGCCAAGGTCCCCTCCACTAGACACAGTAAAAAGATGATTGAACTATTAGGGATCATTCATAGTGATGGGTATGAGCCTATGATAGTGTATAACAGATATGGAGAAGCCTACCTCATCACATTTATTAATGACTTCAATAGATATAACTATATGTTTTTGATGAAACACAAATCTGAATGCTTTGATAAATTCAAAGAATTCAAGAATGAGGTATAGGAAGAACTTGGGAAACAAATTAAAATCCTTCATAATGATCATAAAGGTGAACACCTAAGTGTTGAATTTAGAGTATACATGAAAGAACATGGGATGGTCTCTCAACTCATTCTCCTAGTACAGCACAACATAATGGTATATTTGGATAGAGGAATAGGACTATGATAGAAATGATCAAGTCTATGATGAGTTTTATTGATTTACCTATGTCTTTATGAGGTCATGCCTTAGAGACTGCTACTTATACATTGAATCGTATCCTATCTAAATCTATAGATAAAACTTCTTATAAGTTATAGATTGGGTGAAAACCCAATCTAGATTACTTAAGGATTTGCAGTTGTAAAACTTATATATAGAAATTGACTTCAGACAAACTGAGCACTAAATTTGAAAGGAATTTATGTCTTTATAGTATACTCGAAAGGATATTGCTTTTACCACTCAGAGGTGTAAAAAATCTTTGTTGTTCATACCAGCATGTTTCTTGAAAAGAAATTCATTCTCAAAAGGACTAATGGGAGAAGGGTGGAACTCAATGAAGTTCTTGTATCACAAGATACCATAGATATTAGATAAGATAATATGCCATCATCGATGGTTGATTATGATAAAGAAGTTCTTTTATCTAGAGAGGAACAACCTTAGAACATATAAAAGCTAAGTAGGTTTATATAAGTACGTTATAAGCCAAATGATTTGGTTTTCATATGACTCAGCATGGTAATGTATTGGTCATCTCTGATGATGAGCCAAAAACTTACGATAATGCTGTTTCAAGTCTAAATTCTGATAAATGGTTAGACACCATAAAATCCAAAATAGACTTTATATACCAAAACTAAGTTTAGACTCTAATGGATACACCCGAAGGGGAAAAACCTTTAGGGTGCAAATGTGTTTTAAAGAAAAAACTAACATAGAAGGTAACATGCATACCTATAAAGTATGATTTGTTATCAAAAATTTCATTAAAAAACTTGACATTGACTATGATAAAACCTTTTCGCTAGTTATTATGCTTAAGTATATTAAGATTATGCTTGCATAGTTATGTACTATAACTATGTAATCTTTCAAATGGACATGAAGACTACCTTTTCAAATGGTAACCTTGTAAAGGACATTTATATGACATAGCTTGATGGTTTCATTCTTGTTATATAGATAAATAAAGTATGTAATCTATAAAAGTCCATTTATGGGCTTAAGTAGACTTTTAGAAGCTGGAACATTCATTTTTACAAAGTTGTATATGAGTTTGGTGTCATAAAAAAAAAAGATGAGTCATGTGTGTATAAAAAGGTCAATGAGAGCGTGATAATATTTCTTGTATTGTATATCGATGACATCTTGATATTGGAAATGATATACTGAACTTGCAACCTATAAAGGCTTGGTTATCCATGTGTTTCTTCATGAAAGACTTAGAAGAAGTAGGTTTCATTCTTGACATTAAGATTTACCAAGATAAAGAGCGCAAAGTGCTAGGCCTAAGTCAAAACACATATATAGAAAAGGGTTGACAAGATTCTTTATGAAAGAATCCAAGAAGGGATTTCTACCCATGTCTCATGGTGTATATATTTCAAAAGCGATATGTCAATCTTTATAATCTAAGATAGATAAGTTGAGTAGAATCTTATATGAGTCGACTATAGGATTGATCATATAATCATGTTATATACGAGAGTTAATGTTTCATATGCCTTGAGCATTTGTAGTATATATCAATATAATTTAGGTGAAAAACACTAGATGCTTGTCAATAACATCCTAACGTACTTGAAAAGGACTAAGGACGAATTCTTAGTTTATGGAGGGGATTTTGAACTCACTATTAAAGGTTATAGTGATGTTAGTTTTCAAATTAATCGAGTTTTAAATCTCAATCAAGATTTGTCTTTTTTTGAATAGTGGTGCAGTTAACTGAAAAAGCTATAAAAAAAGTACAGTGGATGATTCTTCAATGGAGTTCAAGTATATTGACTTCTTAGAAAGGATAATAGAGGTTGTATGGATCAAGAAGTTCGTGACAAAACTTTGAGTGTTCTAAGTATTGCTAAGCTGATTGAACTCTATTATGACGATAATAGAGCAATTACTTAAGCAAATGAGTCACGGTCTCATTAGAGGTATAAACACATACTCAAATGATATCACTTAATTTAAGAGATTATACAATGTAGTGTTATGCAAATTGAGATGATTGATACAAATGACAATTTGGCTGACCTATAGGCAAAGCTTTTATCTTAGCAGAAGCATGATAGACATGCAGTAGGATTAGACATTAGATATATGACCAATTAGCTATAATGCAAATGAGAGATTGTTAAGGTAGATGCCCTCGAGCCAATTGATTTAAACATTTGTGGATGTAATTCTATTTCATTAATTAATAAAAGTTTTATTGTTATTTAATTCATTTGTGTTTTTTTTATATGATTGTGCAAATAATATGCCCTTAGAATAGTAAAATTGTGACAAGAGGATCAAATGACTGGTCATAAGAACCCTATACACATATTAAGTATCTATTATAGAAACATCCATAATCTCGATATTATAATGAATAAAGGCATATGTAATGATGATAAGATTATCATAGTATTAAATGACCCCATAAAAGTTGGCAACAATTTTCACGTATCAAAGCTGTTCATAGATAGCTTAGTGTAACACATGAACGCACATTATAAACATGTTTATCGAACTAGCCCCACTAGAGGATATTTACATGGATGATTGCTCCAATGTCTAACCTCACTATATCGTGTCATGTAAAGATCTGTATGGTTTGACACTTTCCAATGTATCATCGTAATTGAGGTATCATAAAGATAGTGAATGACCATATCATGAGATACATGGAGGTTATGATTGATAAATAAATGATTCGTCACTTCTAAGCATAAGAGAAGATATCTCACATGAAAATATTGAATGACATTCATAATTACTTGAATTTGTGGCTACAATGGGATAAAACTATAGCCTAATCCATGTAAGTCATTAATATGTATTAGTTCATACCAAGGAACTACTAAGATAAACATAATTCTATGTCTCAGTCTTGAGAGATATTGGTTGATGAAAAGATTGAATTATACATAACTGTGATATTGTAAAAGCTTAAGAGATGTTTGCTAACACTTTATCGTTTGGGTGGCAATGACGCTTTGCTAGAGGCATGTGCACATATACATACACATACACATATATACATATCAAAGGAGTCCCATCTCATAAAATACACAAACATAATTTAGAAATCCTAATCGTTGGCTTTTTGAATTTTTATCTTCCTTATAAGAACATGTTCTTATCCTACATACAAGAGCCCTAGTAATAATTTTCTTAGATTGCCTCTCGTGTTCATGCTCTGCGTGGTATTAGGGGATCATCTCACAAGGGTTAGATAACATTCTTTTCATTGCCATGTGAAGACTTGGAAGAGCCACCAATGCAAGTATAAACCCTAAAAAACCCTATGAGTATTTTGTATGTTCATGATAAAAGTGTTTTAAAACGGTATCTTGGTTATGGTTTTAGGATTGTTTGTTTTTATAAAATTTTAATTCTGTTGCACTGTCGGTTATTAACGCCTTATAAATCCTACAGTGGCTTAGTCTAATAAACCCATTGTCTAACAACTCCTGTAATTATTTCTTTAACTCTTAGAGTTCAAGTAGGGTCATCTTATAGAATGCCTTAGATATGGGTGTTGTTATTAAGGTAGTGCTCTAGAGCTAATCAATTTGGACATTTATAACCATGTAATTTATTCATTTATTAATAAAAGGTTCTTTAGTATTCCTACATGTTAATGTTAAACATAATTTGTTTGTAAAAATAATATATCCTTAAAATGGTAGAATCATGACAAAAGGATTAGATGACTAATCATGAGAACCCTATGATACATTAAATGACCATTCTAGAAATATTTATAATCTTGATATTTCTATGACTAGGGGCATGAGTAATAATATTGAGATTATCGTAGTGTTGAACGATCCTAATGAAAGGTGGTAGCAGTTTGTATGTGTCGAAGTTGTTAAATGATGGCTTGGTAACAGTTTGTATGTGCATGTTGTAGATATGTTTATTAGACAAACTCGACAAAAGGATTTCTATACGAATGGTTGCTCTTGTGTCTGTAGGAATAAATCCTCTAACTAATATGTACATATGGTTCTTAGACTTGAGGTCGTCAAACCATCTCGTACGAGGATCAATAAAGCTCAACACTATCCAAACATGCCACTATAAAAGAGTTGTGATAAAGATAGTGACTAACCATATCGAGATTTGTATGGAGGATATAATGCATCAATAAAAGATTTGTCACTTACCAAGTACAAGAGGTGATATCTCACATGAGAACACTAAAAGACATCATAATTACTTAAATTTGTGGCAACAATAAAATTAGGTCATAGCTCAGTCTAAGTCATTTAGTTAATAATGTGTATTAGTTCATATCGAAGAATCACTAAGATAGACATACATCCATGTCTTAACCTCGAGAGATATCAATTGACAAAATGATTGAATTTTATGCAACTATATAGTTGATAATACACATGCACTATCCAAAAGCCCTAGTAGCCTCTTATGTATTGTAAAACCTCTTCAAGTTCATGTTTAGCATGGATACCTAGGTTTTGCCTTATTTGTGTAGGATCGAATGGCCTAAGAGGGGGGTGAATTAGGCAATTTTAAAATAATCTTTACCAAATTTGAGAATTAAAGCAATTTATTCAAATCAATGAATGTTGCCTATTTTTAATCAAATTTATGAGAATAACTTAAATGTTTCAAATAATCAATACAATCAAAATAACATAACATAAAGTATGAGTTTAAGGGAAGAAAAAATCAAACACGCGATGTATAGTGGTTCGGCTCAACCCGGCCTACATCCACTCCTCCAAGCTTTCTCCCTTGGAGTATTCCACTAATCCTTGGTTGACCAAAACCCCAACCAAGCTTTTCTTCACAACCAAAATAGCTTCCAAGGTGCTATTAACCTTTACAAATGTTAAATCTCAATTTCTCTCACTAGAAATTTTCTAATCTCTCCAAGAGTGAACCTTACTCTTTTATAGCACGAATTTTAGTACGAAATTGAAATATGATCTCTCTCAAAGAGTGTATATAAAAGTTAAAGCATAATACAACCCAATACAAATGAAATTACAAAGTGTATGAGCAAGAGTTTTGATTAGAGAAGAGAATTTGCAAGTGAATAACTCAAATCTAATTCACTCTCAAATATATGAAAGTTTTTGGTGGCAAAAGTTGTTTTCGAATGAATTTGATTGGGTTTATATAGGGGAAAATGAAGAAAGTTACCGTTGTGCATAAAGAATAACCGTTTTAGTTTTCTAGAAAACGCACAATTCGATTGATCGGATGTAATTCGGTCAACTTGATGTGACGTGGCACTAGCCATTGGAAAATTCAAACCAAAATTTGGTCGATTAAATTTTATTATTTTTACCCCCTGAATTTTCAAAAATTGAATTTGACCCCTAAAACTTTGAAAAGTGACAATTTAACCCATTTTTGAAAATTCTTTCAAAACCAACTTTAAGATATGAAAATGTAGTTCACAAAACTTCATTTTAAATGAATTAATAAACTTTGGAGAAAAAATTGGCTTAACCCAATAAGTTTGAAAAATGACATTTTAACCCAAAATGTGAAAGATATGAAAATGAGTTTTCAAGTGAGCTATCCCATGCAAATAAATATTCTAATCAAAACGAATGCTCTAAATTACAAATATAGCTACCTAAAACTTGAGTTTTACTTCAAATCTTCAAGAATTCTTCAATTGAGTCTTCTCTTTCATTTCCATCTTGAAACTCCTTCAAGTGCATTAAATCAATTCTTGTAATCTAAGCTCATACTCAAGTGAAATCATTAGTTAATATGCTTAAGGACATATTAGTTTGTTATCATCAAAATAAGAACATAATGACTCATTGAGTCAACAATCTCTCCCTTTTTGATGATGACAAACATATATGCACTTCAAAGAATTTTATAAAATATATCAATGAATGTATTTCCTTGAGAGTTAGGAAGCACTTGATTTTTAAAAAATTTTGGAAGAGTTCGCCTTAAAAAATCAAGTTTCCTCCCCCTGAATATATGCAAATAATAATATGTCCAACATTAATCTCATCAATCAAATATATTCTCATCAAAAAATCCACAATATCCACAACATATATCCTCATCAAAATATCCACAATATCCACAACATCAAAGCATCAATTGTCAATCAAACTTTTTCTCCCCCTTTGTCATTATAAAAAAGAATAAGGCAATATATAAAATAATATAATCAAGGAGACAAAATAATGTAAAAGTAAATGACCACCAAAATGGCCCAAAAATAATCATCAAAACTTAGTGCATAAATATAATGTCTAAATAAGTATGAGCATCAAAATAAGAGCATTAACAATTCAAATAAGATAAAGCATCAAAGCATGTGGAAGGTCCATATACATTAAATATTACATCCATAATCATAACCAAATACATCCGTAATTAAATATAGAATATAACATGTATAACTTCTTCCCCTTTGTCATTATAAAAAAGAAAATAAGCAAGATATATATCCACAAGGCAAAGAAAAAACTAAAATACCTTAACACATATATAGAAGATATGATTATCAAGGCTAAACCAATGATAAAAAAGTCCAAACAATCATAATCATCCAAGTAAGAGTACTAATGCTTAGACAATATAAAGTGTAAGTTCATGTAAAATACACGAATATATCACATAAACTAACAAATGCTTAACTATGCACAAACTAATCACATAATTATCAACTTAAATAAAAAGAAGCACAAGAGTAAGTTTTCAAAATAGAAAATAGAGAAGAAGTATAAATGCCATATTGAATGTGATAAAATGTGATGAAATGCACCATGGCTTTGAATGTATGTACAAGGGCAAAAATGTAAATTCACATGAACATTCACACATTTGAAATTGAATACACACCCAAGTTAAAAATGGTGAGAGAAATCTAATGGTACAATTGAAATCCAAAAAAGATGACCAAAAGAGATATTTTAAGACAAAAACCAAATTTTAGATGATAAAATTAGGGGTTTTCAATTTAAGACTTAATTTCAAAAATTGGTATTTAGGAAATATTAGAATGATATTAGAAGGGATAAATGTGTGTTTAATTTTATATAAAATAACAAAAATTTGGATGAATTGGAGCAAAAATCAAATTTTTTTTTGGGTTTTAAAGTCTTTAGAGATTTTGTTAAAATTTTAGGTGAACTATAATGTTTTTGAAAGAGAATTCTGGTTAGAAAGTGTAGAAAATATGTTGGGAACCAATTTGATAAATAAAAGTTGAAGAAACATGATGTAAAAAGTAGAGAAACATTTGCCCTTATACAATGTAGAATCTGAAGAAAACGGTCAACCGAATTTTGACAAAAATGGTCGACCAAATTTTGACAAATTAGGTGCACCGAATTTTCTAATTTGTCAGCCGAATTCTGTAAAATTCTGGTGTTTAGTTTATGCACTTTGTTGTCCTATATTGAGTATAAACAAGCCAAAATGATCCGATTATGCAATTTTGACTCAATAACATAAAGTACAATGAAATTTGATACTAAATATGAGGAAAAATTAAATCAAACACATTAAAAATCAATGCAAGAATAATTGGTACAACAAAACTTCAATATTGCCAAACATGAAATGATGCATAAAACATATATTAACACTTTTAATTCAACCAAAACACCACAATTACAATAATATTCAAGTGCAAATGCTAATGTGGTGATTCCATGATCCCAAGTTCACCTCTAATTTTGCAAAAACGTTCTTCCCCAAGAGGTTTTGTAAAAATATTTGCAAGTTGATTTTCGGTGGATACAAAGTCAAGACAAATATCACTCTTTTGAACATGATCTCGAATAAAATGATATCTAATTTCTATATTCTTGGTTCGAGAGTGTTGAATAGGATTTTTGGATAAGTTAATAGCACTTGTGTTGTCACACAAGATTGTAGTTTTAGATAGGCTAACCTATAATCCCTAAGAGCACAACAACTACTAGCGACAATATATTCCGCTTCCGTGGTTGATAAAGCTACAGAGTTTTGTTTCCTTGAAAACTATGAAACTAATGCATGACCTAGAAAATGACAAGTACTACTAGTACTTTTTCTATCAACTTGGCTTCCGGCAAAGTCGGTGTCCGAATAGCTCACTAGGTCAAAAGACGTTTCTCTAGGATACCACAACCCTAAAAATCTAGTGCCATGTAAATATTTGAAGATTCTTTTAAGGGCTTTTAAATGAGATTCCTTGGGACATGATTGGAATCGAGCACATAAGCACACACTAAACATAATATCGAGTCTACTAGTGGTTAAATATAAAAGAGAGCCAATCATACCTCTATAGATTTTAACATCAGCATTTGGCCCATTCTCATCTTTGGTGAGCTTGATAGTTGAACTCATTGGGATGCTTGAAGCTTTTAGTCCTTCCATGCCAAACTTCTTTAATAAGCCCTTGATGTATAAAGATTAGTTGATAAAGATACCCTCTTTGCTTTGCTTAATATTAAGTTCGAAAAAATACTTGAGTTCTCCCATCATGCTCATTTCAAATTCTTTGCTCATGAGGTTAGAAAATTTTTCACACAAGGAGACATTAGTAGATCCAAAGATGATATCATTAACATAAATTTGAACCAAAAGTATATCATTTTCTTTTCTCTTAATAAACAATGTAGTATCTACTTTTACCATGCAAAAGTCTTTTTCAAGCAAGAATTTACTCAAACGTTCATACCATGCTCGAGGTGCTTGTTTTAAACCATAAAGAGTTTTTTGAAGTTTGAAGACATGGTTTAGGAAATCATGACTTTCAAACCTGGGAGGTGGCTCAACATAAACTTCCTCCATAATAAATCCATTTAAGAAAGCACTTTTGACATCCATTTGATATAAAATAAAATTTTTAGAACATGCAAATGCCAAAAACATCCTAATGGATTCTAGTCTAGCTACCAGTGTAAAAGTTTCTTCAAAATCTATTCCCTTTTTTTTGTTGTAGCCTTGAGCTGCTAATCTAGCTTTATTTCTAACAACCACTTCGGACTCATCCATTTTGTTTCTAAAAACCCATTTTGTGCCAATAATGAATTGATGATCCGAACGAGGGACTAGTTCTCACACATTATTTCTTTCGAATTGATTTAGTTCCTCTTGTATGGCTAAAATCCAAAATTCATCATTTAATGCATCATGAAATGTTTTTGGTTCAAATTGTGAAAGAAATGCTAAATTATTACAAAGATTAAAGGATGATCTAGTTTTAACACCTTGATTTTCCTCACCAATAATTAATTCTTTAGGATGAGCATTTGCATACCTCCAAGCCTTAGGAAGATCTTTATCTTTATCTTCTTCATGTTTTAGCTCTTGTTTTGCATCATCCTTATCATTATTTGGTGAATCATGAATTTTTGTTTGGTCTCCATTTTTAACTTGATCATCATCAATATTAACTTGCACACTAGTTGAAGGATTAGATTCATAAAAAATAACATGCATGGATTCCTCAACTACTAGTGTCCTTTTGTTAAACACCCTATATGCTTTGCTAGATGATGAATATCCAAGAAAAATGCCAATGTCCGATTTTGAATCAAATTTTCCTAAGTTTTCTTTTGCGTTCAAAATAAAGTATTTGCATCAAAAACCTTTAAAATAACCAATATTTGGTTTTTTGTTTTTCCAAAGTTCATATGGAGTTTTATCTAAAGATGGTCTTATTAAAACATGATTTAGAACATAGCATGCAGTGTTTACAGCTTTCGCCCAAAAATATTGAGGTAAAGTTTTTTCATTTAACATGGTTCTAGCCATTTCTTGAATTGTCCTATTTTTTTTTTCAATAACACCATTTTGTTAGGGAGTTCTAGGACAAGAGAATTGATGTTCAATACCATGCTCATCACAAAATTTTTCGAATAAATGATTTTCAAATTCTCCCCCATGATCACTTCTAATGCAAGAAATATGCATTTCTTTTTCTTTTTGTATTTTCTTGACAAATTTTGAAAATGCATGGAGGGCTTCATCTTTTGATACAACAAAAAGTATCCAAGTGAATCTTGAAAAATCATCAACAATAACAAAAGCATAATGTTTTCCACTTAGGCTTGTGGTTCTTGAAGGACCAAAAAGATCAATTCAAAGAAGTTCTAAAGGTCTAGATGTAGAAATATAAGTTTTACTTTTAAAAGAATTTTTTGTTTGTTTACCAAATTGACATGTATCACAAATTTTATCTTTAACAAAATCTATTTTCGGAAGACCTTTTACAAGCTCTTTCTTGGAGATTTTTGAAATCAAGTCCATGCTAGCATGACCTAATCTTCGCCACAACCAACTATTTTTATGCAATGCGGAAAAACATAGATTTTCATGAGATGCATTTTCTACATGTATAGTGTAAACATTTTCATCTCTATTTCCTACCCAACTTGTTTTTCCATCATTCATATTTTCTATAATGCAACTATTTGGCTCAAAAATGACTTTAAAACCTTTATCATATAGTTGACTAATGCTAAGGAGATTATGCTTAAAACTATCTACCAAAAGAACATTTTCAATGATAATATGAGAGTTGTTACCAATATCTCCAATGCCAATGATTTTACCCTTCGCGTTGTCTCCAAAGGTGACATGTCCTCCATCTTTCTTGCTTATTGTTGAGAAAAGTGAAATATCTCCTGTCATGTGTCTTAAGCAAAAACTATCGAGGAACCATTTGCTTTTCTTCCTTTTGTTTTTCGATTCCTAAACACAATGAGAGATTCAAGAATTTGTCTTAGGTACCCAAATCATGTTGGGTCCTTGGTGGTTAGTTTTTGTTCCCTTAGGAACCCATACTTTCTTAGTGCTTATATGATGTTTCTTTTGAATTGGGCAAGATGATGAGATATGACCTTTATTTCCATAATAATTGCAAGTTATATTTGATTCACTTGAAGTTGAGGCTTTAACAAAATAATTTTTTAAGTATTTTGCCTTGATAAAAGGTTTATAACCAAGTCTTCTTTTGTTTAAGACTCCTCTTTGTACACCAAACATTTTATCAAAAATATCTTTTCCATTTTAAAATTTTAAAACTATTTCACTTAAATCCTTTGCTCCCCTTTTTAAAACTTTAATTTCATTTTCCTTTTTAGCTATGCAAAGATCATTTTCAAACTTTTGTTTTTCTTTTTCAAAAATGGAACACTTGTTTTCTTCATTTTCTTTTGCTTTAAGCTTAAAGATTTTTTGGTTAAGAGTTTCATTTTCTTTCTTTAAGGACTCATTTTCCTTTTCCAAGTTAAAATTTTTCTTTTTAAGGGTTGCATTTTTAGATATGCAAAGAGCAAGTTTTTCACTCATCTCTTCAAGTGTATCATACAACTCTTCATATGAGGGGTTTTCATCTATCTCATCATTTATGTCATCTAAATCATCATAAGTATTAGATGAGTTAGAGTTAATTACCTCATTATTTGTAATTGCCATGAAACACATGTTGGCTATTTTATTATCCTCCTTTTCGGATTCACTTTCATCGCTATTATCCCACGTAGCCTTTATTGCTTTCTTTTTCGATCTACCAATTTTGAGGAGAGGACAATCATATTTGATGTGTCCTGGCTTCTTGCATTCATAGTACACAACTTGTTCTCTCCTTTGTCTTTCTCCCTTTTCACCTTTAGAAACCTCTCTTTTTATGAAGTTTCCATTTCTTCTTAGCTTTCTATTCCTTAGAAGCTTTCCAATCTTTCTAGTCAAGAGTGCAATGTCTTCATCTTCATCATTTGATGTCTTCTCTTTTTCTTCTAGGGACTTTTTATTCTCTTTGATGGATGATTTGAAGGCGATACTCTTTTTCTTCTTCTCCACTTCTTCAATTTGTTGTTGCTTTATAGTAAGCTCATGAGTGAGAAGTGAACCTAAAAGCTCTTCAAAAGGTAGAGTCTTGACATCTTTTGCTTCTTCAATTGTCATCACTTTGGGATCCCAAGAGGGAAGCAAACACCTAAGAAGTTTCTTGACATTTTCTTGGTTAGTATAAACTTTACCAAGATTTTTCAATTCATTCACAATAGTAATAAATCTATCAAACATGTCAATAATAGTTTCATTTTCATTCAACTTAAATAACTTATATGAGTATGTGAGCATGCTAATTTTGGTCTCCTTGACTTGTGAAGTCCCCTCATTTGACACCATCAATAATTCCCAAATTTCTTTAGCCAAGGTACAAGCTTGTACCTTGTTAAAGTTATATTCATTTAATGCATAATATAACACATTCATAGCTCTAGCATTAATGGCAATATTCTTCTTATCTTGAAGGGTCATTTCTTCCCTAGTTTTGGGCACTTGGTTTCCATCTACTTCTTTCATAGGAACAAAAGGTCCATCTTGTACTACATCCCACAATTCATAATCACTTTGAAGGAAAATCGACATACGATTTTTCCAATGGGCATAACCGGTGCCATCAAACAATGGCGATTTATTAGGAGCAAGCCCTTCACTAACGGTATGAGATTTTCCTAGGTTTATGACCATTGCTCTAAATGGTTAAGTTTATGAGAATGCGCAACCAAGCTCTGATACCAATTGTAGGATCGAATGGCCTAAGAGGGGGGTGAATTAGGTAATTTTAAAACAATAACCCTACTTTGATAAATGGGGATTGAATCATAATATTATGAAGCATTAGGGTTGGTTTGTAATTTTGAAAAACTAAAGGATCAAGATTTAATTTGACACTTGACTAAATAATCAAAATTAATTCATTTAAATTTTGATCATGTATGTGTGTATAGTTAGTATATGTTTGCTGCTCGGTATAAAGCTTAAAGACCTATGTTTGTGTTTGCCTAGGGAACATAATTTTTTTTTTTAGAAAATAAGGTCTGTGCACTCTGCCTTCTTTTAATTTTCTCAATGTACTTCTCTTATTATCTAACTCCCCTTGAATGTAACTTGAGGTTTTTGATTTTCTATGTGAAATTAGAATTAGTTTATTTATTTTCTTTTCTTAGAAAATATGTAAATAGAAAACAAAGTCCTGTACTTTTGAAAAATGAAGACAAAGGTATAATCACAAAGATCTCAAAGAGCAAAGCTAGGTTGACTAATCAAACCCCTTATAGCTAAAGGGTCTTGACATTAGAATAAAGTTGTATATCGACACTTTTTATTTTACATTGTAGAATGCACGCTAGGTTTTATTTTAATAACACCTCACATGCGAACTAAAATTGATGAGACCTTTAATCAAAACCCTCAACTGAAATACTAAATCTAAGATAATATTGGTTTAAATGATTGGATACATTAAGTGGTTGGTGAATTTAGGTTTTATTAGTGACTATAAGCTTGCCATTGACTTCATGTTAAAATCTCTTATTAAATCTTAGGCTAATTTTATTATGAATTTTAATATGAGTGAGAAGAAAAAGACCATTGAAGAGTTGTTATACGTGCTGAGGACTGTTGAGAAAGAAGTGAATAAAACTACTATTAATGATGTACTTTTGGTGGATGCCAAGGTGCTTAAAGCTAAAGGCAAAGACAAGACGAAATGTAACACCATCTCTAAAAGTAATACCTTATAGAGGGAAATGTCACTAATTATACCATATGAGCATACATTTATTTCAAAAACTCTTAAATAATTCTCATAAACTTGGTAAAAACATCATTTATAAAATTCCTAAAATTACAAAAATACCCTTTATCATAAAAACAGTCAGAAATGAACAAAAATGTCCTAATAAGAAAACATAATTGTAATGTCATAAATTGTGTAACCAAATGCTTGAAAACAGACTAGAATACATAAACTAATTGAAATCTCAAAGTGATAGAAAAGCCCTTGTAGCTTTATACCCATTGACCATTGTCCCAAGCCCATTATGATCACCTATACTTGTACACATGAAAGTAAAAGAGTGGATGATAAAACAATTAGTAAGTAAAAGACTCTATTGTTAACTTTTACATAATTTCCAAAATAACCTTATCTCGACCCATGCAATCTTAGTCATATGAAGTCGAACATTAAACTCTTATTGGGATAATAGTGGGTCTTGTGCTCATCTCCATGCTTATACTAAATTCAAGACCATTTAGGCTATATGGTTTAACTCTCAGATAGAACTGTGACTCACTCGATCACTATAGAACCACTCTCTAGATCCCATATTGTGGTGACCATGTAAATTCTAGGTCAATTGTGTCCTACTCGATCACTAAGAAACCACTCCCTTAGGTTTCTAATTGGTGTGATCATATTCAGTCATAGTCTTACTCAAACCAATTTCTAGCAGCAACTTAGTGAAATTCAGCAATACCAAGACACCAAAAGTCACGGTTTTGCAATAAATTTTGCCTCTGATTTCATTGATTTAAGGCTAAATTCAATATAATATTAATTGAAAATCATTTAAAAATTATTCAAGATTCATCCTAGCTTGATTCTAGACACCTATTTCATGTAATTCACACAAATCGAATATTAATCCTAAATCCAAATTTAATTATAATTATGCCAAAAAATAACACAATTCAAAATTAATTTCTACAGAAACAAAAGTAAGATTTTAGTTTAATCATTAACTAAATTTTCAAGCTCCTGTACCAATGTTGGAAATTAAATATAGAGTCAAATTTACATACTTACTTGAAGTTATATGATTTTGGATTGTTGTTCTACAAATTGGACTTGACACAGAGTATTAATTCTTATCCACAACATAATTTGCCCTTTTTGCACTAATGTTTTCTATGTATTTTTCTTTTTGTAAGAATATCCAAAAGAAAAGAAGGAGAACAATACTTGTTTTGGTTTTGCATTTGTTTTGTGTGAATTGGGGAGTTACGTAATAGTTTTGGGACCTTTAAATAAAGTCAAACTACATAATGTGAAATAACATAATATTGGTCACGGGTCAGGTCAACCTATCATAGGTGGACAAAACCCAATATGAACAAATAGACATTCATCTTATGAGTGAATGATAATTCAATTTTTTTTAAACTTGTATATGTTGCTCTTATCCAACCTACTGATGTGGACAACTATGCACAAGTGTTCATGAGCTTGCAAACGATCCATCATAGGTTAAAAGTAAATATTCTTATTTAATTTTAACTCTTTATAGTATATGATCAAACTAGGTCAATTTAAACACTTGAAATGACTAGTTTACCCTTAATATTACTTATAGGTGTTACAAAGTAAGTATAGTTCTTGAGAAAGATGTGTTTTGAAAGATATTATAGTTGTATCTAACATTGTGGATTTTGATTGCATGAATAAGCATGTCAATTGTTGATTTAATGATGTATAACATGTGAATGTTGTAGTAAATGTATATTTGAGATGATGAGTTATGATTTTAAGTTGTGAATTGATGTTAATTCATTGATCTAGAGAATCTTGTGTTGTTTACAACTTGATATGAATTAGGATCATGTATAAGATGATTATTCAATGTTTTAAAGTGATTACAATCTATTTTTGTGTTGTGTTGGTATTGAAAAATGTAGAAACTAGTAGGGTGTGATTTCTAAATCGGGATACATGGCCATGTAAGCAGTTTCACATACCTATGTATCAAATTTATGGAAGAGAAGTTCTTATGTGTTAAGCTTGCTCATCCTAGGGTTAAGTCACATAGAGTCGTGCGGTATGAGAAACATGCTTGTGTGTGATTTTCCTATAATAAGATACTTATGTTAGGAGAAAATGATGATCATGGGTGGAAGTATTTAATGACATTAGTCAATGCTAAGTTGACTATTAGTTAGAAACTAGAGGGATATGTGTCCTTAGTATAAGAATGCCCATGCTTGCATTGTGTGAATGGCATAAAAAGCCAACTAAATTGAATAAAGGTCAAAATTAAAGAGAGTTAAGGAAAATGGTTTACAACTAGATAGCCATAAATTGTGCACATAAGTGGCATATTATATGAAAGCAATATAAACAATGCAAGACATAGATACCCATAAGATGCATTATGTAATTGGTGCCATTGCATATTAGCCACTTATTTTTAGTTCAGGTATACATAGTAAGGGATAATGACATTTCAATTAGCTCTTTACATGATCAGTGAGATATGTCACATACGCGTCTATGGTAAGGGTCATCCTAAGATGATAATTCTAATTATAGTCTCATAGTTATGCATATGTGGTAAGGGAATGACTATGTCTAGTTTCTTCGTGTGAATAAGGTATCATAGTTAATTTGTCCAAGAGTTTGGCCAACATGTACGTGAGGCACAATATTTAGTAGACATTTGGGATGTTAATTGTTTTCATAAGGACAATAGATATGTCGAGTTCAACTTAAACCTTAGTAGTTTTTATGACATGACCTATGTATTTAAGACACAAAAGTGTCAAAAGTATATGAATAGGCATAAGAGGATATTGAAAAACATCCATTTTTAACCATATAGAGACTTAGTGATGAAACATTTGATTTGTGAGTTATGTCATGTGCAAGGTGTCGAGAGGTCAACTACTTACAGAGTGTTTTCCACTCATGCATTCCTTTTTATGGTTTTGCAAGTAGTGAAGAGTAATGGGGTAGGTAGAGGAGCCCACAACCCAGCTCAAGATGTTGCATAGGCCAAAAAGCATTTTTGTCATTTCTATTGGTTATGAGTTTATGTTACTATTTTAGATAATTTAAGATATGGGTTGTATTTATGCACTTATTTGACATGTTGATTATTTAAACACATATGTTTATGGATACTATTTTATATTCATATAACTAAAGTTATTTATTACATCTTTTTGCACCCTTTTTAAGATTAAGACTTCAATATCTTGATTAATTTTGTTGTATAAAAGAAAGAGTTCAAGTGGTGCACGTCTCTTCTGATCATATTCTGAGTAAGAGTATGTATTTGAAGAGGGGTGTTACACTAGTCCTAAGCTCACAGTATTGATTAGATACCTAACTTCTAATCTTGGGCATCCTAGATACCTTATGAAAACATACTGAATGACTTTTCAAATGTCCACTACTATCGGTTCATGTAACACAATGTTAGTTGGATTTCAGACTAAGTGTCAATAACTTTGTCACATAGGGAATTTAATCATAGTGCCTCCTTTTCTAACCCTTGGTATCGAATGCATGACCTAAATATAAATAAACAACCATGCACCTTAGTATTAAGTGCTTGATGTATCTCATAGACATCTAGATGTAGCCTTAATGCTTTCATAAGTCTAACTTTATGTATATCATTATCTTTCTAGTTTTCTTAACATTTTTTAATTTGACTTGAATTTGTTTCAATCAAGCTTTATGCCATCTTCCATATAATAAGGCACTCTTATTTGCTAATTGCCTTAGCTCCTTTCTAGTAAGGTTTTTTTTATCCTTATTGCCATTCCAACACATAACATAAGGGTAAAATTTTATTCATTTTTCAATGGTGTATGGGCATGACTAACAATGCACACTTGTACATCTAAAATGCTATGTACAAATGTATACTCTTTAGGGTTACAACCGTGCATCTCAATCTCTGACTTACAGTGGCCTAACATTGACTAACGTCCATTATCCATAAATTCAACTCATCATGGCTCATATGATCATGCATCCTTATAAACCAAGTATGAGTGTGCACCATATAATGCATGATTGTAGATGATCTTATTACACAATATTTACGAGCACATAATTATGCATAATTGAGTCGTCTTCTACTTAAGACGTTTAAGGTCGTGCATCTCAGTATGTATGACTATGCATCGTCATCTGCCCTAAGTTTTCCAGTACTTTCTAGTGATTCCAAACAATTCTTTATTTCCTAATGCATTAAAACTAAATCTCTAGGCCTCCAGTCATGATCTTTATTAATAAAACACTAAAGCATGCACCATTGTGATTACTTGTTCATTCCCAATCATAAATCAACCATATAACCAATTTACATAGTTCCATTATATTTAATTTATAGGTATCATATGATCTTTCAAACACTTATTTTGTTATTTATTTCTAGTAACCATACACATTCATATAGATCTAAGATTAGAAATCATAAACTTATCAGAGTAAAGATTCAATTTATGATGGAATTATGCATAATGTTGTTGCGTTATGAATTGCCAAACCATGAATCTTGATGTCTTGGCCATCTAAAATGCTTGATATATCTTTTTATGAACTTATAATTTAGTGATGAGTGTGGTAGATTTTTATACTAGAAATTGGACACAAGGATTAGTGATAAACATGTGAGATCGCTGTCAAATATTGGTTTATGTTTACGGATTAATTTTGTTAAAACCCAATCTAGTTGTTTTGTTCATGTTTCTAGGTTATCTTAGTACTTAGATCGTGTAATATATGTTACAAACTTGTAAAGATTTGTTGTATTATATGAATACTTAGGAATAACCTAGATTTATAGCTCCAAACATGTATACATGTCTGTCTTTAAGAATGGGCATGCATAAAAATTTCCAATCCATTCATGATGCATGACCATGCATATGAACATGCATGTCTATACATCCATTATGTTAGAGACATCAATGTTTGGTAAATAACCATATAAAGGATATGTATGCTCATTCATACCACATAGGAGATTGGTGGATAACTATGTTGAAGAGATGTATAGCTATACCTATGAAGAAAAGATGATAATACTGTAGGAATTAGCATACTGGTTAGGTAGGTATAAAAGTCATGCACCAAGATGATATGTATGATCATGCACTTGAAACACCTATGAAAGATAAACATAAGGGTTAGTCATGCATGTACAAGACATATGCATGTTTGTGACCAATAAGGTGTATGCTTGTATGTTTGACCACAATAGGGAAATTCTATTTAAAGAAATTCAATGGATTGTAGGAATGATTTGAGTAACTTAAAAGCATGTGTTATATATCGAGAAGTGTTGAATATTGATCAAGATTAAGATTAAACTTATATAATGTAGGTGAAAGTTGGACTCGAGATGAGTTATGAATGAGTCAACATATGAGAGTGAGATAAGATAGGCATGATCTCCTCTAAGTAGGGTGATGACACATGGAAATCCTAAGAAAGAGATAGATTGAAGTTACTAAAGATAAACATGACTCAACCATTAAGATTATTAGATGGTTGTTATGATAAGGCATTTGTGACTTAGGCTATACATCTATAGAAGGTGTTGTATCCATAGAAAGGTTGCATTATTCACCATATGCACCCATAGAGCGGTGTTATGACAAAGATTCTAGGGAAGGTTCATATATACCATGGACTATGATAACTTGAAATCGAGAGTGTAGTCACATGGCTAAGATGTCGAATTCTTATTTCAACCTAGATCGATCAAGACTAAAAAGAATTGAGATAAGAAGTTTAAATGAATAGTTTTGCTAATAGAAAAAGTATAAAAAGGGATATTTGGGAGTGAAACCTATAAAGTAATACCCCTATTTATTAAATGTATTTCCACTGACTTTTTTTTGTGTTTTTGTAGGTGAGCATTAGGTGATGATGTTAATGTTGATGGTCATTTAGACTATGGCATGAGAGAGAGTTTTCATTTATGTTTGGATTGTTTTTACCAAATTATGTTATTTGTGTTATTTTTTATGTTGATGTACACACATTGTTTGGATAATCTATTGTAGTTGTCTATCTTTTTTGTTGATGACACTTAATTGCTTTTTTGTAGTGATGTCTAATAAAGTTTCCTTAATTGATAATGCATATACAGTCTAATTAAGTAACATTTTTCCATGAAGAATGAGACCTTTGAGGTGGGCTATTACATTAATTGTTGAAAGTAGAAACCTATTATCCTCTTGAAATATTAATCATTAACATTACATTTTAAATAAATGATTACAAAAATAGAAAACAATTGATAGTTTCTAACAACCTTGTTGTCAAATATAGTAGGGATATCTTCCCAATTACGGATGTTTTTAATCTTTTATAACAACATATAGGGAAACTTTCTCAATCTAATAACCTCTATTTAAAAGGTCTCTCATAGCTAAACCTAAAAAAAAAAATGATGTTGTTAGTCAAAATGACACATACATGAAATGAAAAATCAACAAATATAATAGCGAGAAATGTTTACGTGGATCACTAAAGGAAATCTTATAAGCACATAATCCATTGTCATAGGTACCTGAATATATGGTGAATAATTATAAGGAACAACCGCATTTTTCTTTTGTATGGTTTGCCTCATTAATTCTATTGTCAAGTTTGACATTGACAGATCCCACTAGTAATGTTTAAAAGTTGCTAAGTCATCAACCAACATGAGAAAACAATCAAGAATTACCTTCCTATTATGTATACCTAATAGGGCATGGTGTAAAAAAAAAAAACCAATATTGTGACATTGACAATGTCCTCGTCATTGTCCCTTATGCATTTGCCTTGAAAACCAAGTAAAAACCCTTAAAACTGATAAAACTATAATCTAAAAAATGTACATCTCCTTGAGACGGTTCACCCTTTTCACTAACATATATGGCTATACATTGGTTTGGTGACTAAACTTTAATTGTTTCACCAAGATGAATTATGAAGTGCTATAATAAAGATCAACTTCTTTCAACCTAAACCAAAACTCTAAAGCTAGGTCTCTACAATTTATTTGACGTAGCAACATGGAATCTATGCTCCTTAAGATCAAGAAACATACTGAAGCAATTGTTACGAAAAAACTTCTTTGGAATGTTAGTATGCTTTTTACTGATATTCTTGGTGGTGTCTTTATAGCCTCAAATTGTTAATTGTACCTTGATGTTATGTGAATCTCATTACCCTTTGCTCAAAACTTATTTCATGGGCAGTAAACTTCTTTGTTTTAGCTCTTGATGTTGATATTTAAAAGAAAATTAAAACCTTTGATTAATTCAAATGTCAAACAAATAAAAGGATAAAAGAACTAATAAAAAAATAAACAACCTTTATTAAAATAAATACAAAAGAAAATTATAAAAAATCCTAAAATGTAAAATATCATTTTACCACTATTAGAATATATCAATTTTCCATACTGATAAAAAATTCTAAGAGTTGTGGCTACCAATTTTCCCTCGACTAGATGGAACACGTACCAAAAACACTTATTCAATTAACAATGAGGGTAGACCTGGTTTACTGGATAAGGATGATTACACCTATTAGGTTTTTCATGCCTAATGATAGGAAACCAACCATTTCCATGTTAAGTCGCCAGTTTCAAGCTAAACATACACAATAGACGACCCAAAAGTAATTTCCTATTAACCAACAACCAATTTCAATTTAAAAAACATGACATTCATTAACAAAATTATTACCCAAAATTCAAAATATAACAATAAACTTTCAAAATAACTTATTAAAGCACTTTCATACCACCTTCTGATCCCATTTTGAGCACATTACAGAAAAGAGGTTGAATGATTTTTCTTCAAAAGTCAACATATGCCAAAGGTAGGTGAGTTTTTCTTTGATAAGACCAGTGCAAATATGGTCAACAATAGTCAAATATCTTTTATTTATTGGGACAAATTCAAATATCACTTTAATTGGATTAATTTAATTAATTACTCTTATTTTTATGTAGAGTGACTTTTTTAATATCATTTTTTCTTTCCTAACATTGGAAATAGATACATCATAAATGATTTCAAGTTTTTATTTCTCTCAACCATTAACCATGTTATCAACATTGACATGCAATTTTTGGCAGGTCGATGCAACTACAACTACAACTTTGGTTTGATTCATTCAAGTAATTTTAGCCGTAGTTGAGAGATATAATAAATTTCACATATTGAAAGTGAGATCTTGCTTTAAAAGCCCTTTCTTTAAGTTACGACTTTATGTGATGAGCAAATAGCAATTTTTGTTTAAAAAAATTGATTAATTTGATATTAATTTAAAATTACCCTTTGAGATATTTCTTAATTAGATGCTCATAATTACTTAAATACAACATGTGAATAATATTATAACATTTTCAATTATTGTATTTATGACAATTAAAATGGAATTCATATTTGTTTAAATTTCAAATTGAGAAAGAAATTTTCATGAGCCGTCCCATTAAATCTCGATGATCAATCGTTATAGAAGAGAAAAGAAATCACATGATGTAATAAAAATCACATATAATATAATAAAAATCATTTGTTAAAATTATGATCTTGCTTTAAAAACCTTTTCTTTAAGTTACGATTTTATGTAACAAGCATATAGCAATTTCTAGAAAAAATGATTGATTTGGTAATAATTAAATCTTACTCTTTCAGATTTTTCTTAATTAGATGCTAATAATTACTTAAATACAACATGTCTTATAATGGCCAATATTATAAAATTATCAACTATCATATTTATGAATATCAAAATTGAATACATGTTATGTTTAAATTTCAAATTGACAAGGAAATTTTCATAAATGGGCTGTCCCATCAAATCTCAATGACTGTAGTTATTAATTTAAAGAAAAAGATATTTTTAAGTGCTCAAAACTATTGTAAACTTTAAAGAAAATAGGTTATGCATTTGAATATTAATCTAGTAATACCTTGATTAAACCTCTAAAATTTGGAGAAACAACCCAATCTAGTCTTATCTTCACGTTTAGAAAAAAATAGAAAAATATATAGTTTACTCTTTTTGAGGAAAAAAAATATATTGCTAAGAATTAGGTATAACAGTATCTTGTAGTAAGTAAAACTATATATATATGTATGTAATATTCAGCCAAGGAAAGAAAAGCAAAGCGAAATCAATAACTCAATTTCTGTTTTGACATTTATATATGATAATCAAACTCATGTAAACAACCATGTGAATGCTTGATATCTAAAACCAAACAAATAAATATTAATCTAAGGTACAATATGTGTGTCATGAACTCTTAAATCTAAAATGCAACAGTTAATACTTAGTTTAAAGCTTAAGGGTCAAATCAAGTCCTGATGAATCCTCGTTATCTTCCCTGTTTGATATAGAAGGGTCACCATGTTGATGATAATCACCAGTTTTAGACCAATTTGGAGCTTGAAATTTTGTTGAGGCACCACTAAAGCTTGGAAATGGTGGCCTAGAATTAATACCAACTGATCCAACCTGATTGTTCATCATCCTTAGCCTTTCAATGGATGACTGTATAGTGTTATTATTAGTCATGCCATGCCCGAATCGGTTATATCCCGATGGCAATAAACAAGGCCAAAGACATGAAGGTTTATTATCAATAAGTGATGGTGATCTATTGATCATTGAACCATAAATTGAATGTGGAGAACCAATTGGAAAATAAGGATAAGAGAATAATTTTGGAGATCCAAATGTACCCAGCTGATGAAGATGCTCTTCATTGATTTCTTGTCTTTTTGCCAACGCTCGCTCTTGCTTGTGTGCATTTTGATGCCCTCCTAGAGCTTGTGATGTTGAGAACTCTCTTTTGCAGAAATTGCATGAGAAAACCTTGCTTTCTAATTCCTCATGATTTGAAAGCTTCAGGTCTAGCAAAACACCACAAGAATTTGATGAAGCTTTAACAAGTTGATGATCTTCTTTCATGTTCATCTTCTTAGATTAAACCCTAATTTGTGACTTTTTGTTTTGGGTATATAATTTTGGTAGATGCAAGTTCAATTTATAAACAAAGAATTATGAAATCTTTTTCATTTATGGAAAGAAATCTCACTAACTTATTTAAAAACTTTTTACATGATTAAGGTTGCCAATAATTTTTCCAAAAATTTATTATTCAAAGTACTGACATCTTAAATAAATACTTGTATATAAAAAGAATTCCAGGTTATTTGGTGCATGCCAACGTGCTTAATTTCATAAATGGAAGCATGATTATTATTTAAAAATATATGAAAATTATATATTGAACATATAGCGAGTTATTTGTGAAGTCCGCGTTCTTTTTTCATTTATAGAAATAATATTTAAGTTAAGAATTGATATTTGTTTCTTTAAAGAGAAAGTCTTTTGTGTATCTGATGATGATAGTATTATTGTGAATAATAAAAATTAATGATGGTGTAATTGTTAAATAAAACATATAAAAGGAATTCTTTTATAGATGGAAGGTTGATTATAAGGAATTTTCTAATTTAAGCCTAAGGTTGTTATATCATTACCTTTTAATATTAACATTAAATTCATACTTATAAGATTATTTTATTGAAAATTTTAAAAAATGCATCACTAGTAAAGATACTAAAGTTCGATAAATCAAGGAGGCAATTTAAAAAATTTACATCATTTTAAAATTTTCAAAATGAAAAACTCTGGAATTTAATTACTAATACAGTCAAGTACATACTGAAAACTTTCTAGCTACTATGTAAAGTATAAAACAATGTTGATATTCCACGTCTTCTAAATGGAAAATGCCCAACCAACAAAATTGCCTAAATAATATTATGAGTTGGCATTATATAATTTAATTAATTTCTAAGATAAATGATTAAACATACATTGAATCTTTTAAATACTTGCGTAACAAATCTCTTAAAATTTGCATGTGTCAACTTTAAATGACTTTTTGTTTTAGGCATAAATGATTAAACATACTTTAAATGGCTTTTGTTTGAACCATCTTGTCATCATCCTGACGAAGTTGAATTCGTCTGGATGATGAAGGTCCAGATAAAGAGTTTTGACTCTTTTTTAGGATTTCATCTGATTTAGATGAAAAGTATGTTTAAATGATTAAACATACTTTAAATGACTTTTTGTTTTGGGCATAAATGATTACACTTGCAGGTATATTTTTATAAAAGTATGTCTAAATAGTGGCTTTGATACCACTATAAAGTTTTAGGGCACAGTTAACCAACAGTGTAGTGGAATTAAGAATTTAAAAATTATCAAAGATTCTATAACTTATCTAGGATACCTATTTTAATGCATAGATTCATGAATATAATAAACACACATAAGGTGCTTAAAAATTACACCTAAGTTGTTGGCTTCTCTAAGACTTCACATGGCTATGTAAAGATTGCTATCAAATCCTCTTAAGGTGGCACCTTAGTATTCATATGGAGCACGAATGAGAGACGATCCAGAAAGAAGGCTACTAGGGCTTCTGTCGATTGGATCTTGGAAATTGGATCAAGACAATGAAAGCTTACGTCAACAAGATTATAGGCATAAAGATGTGTGTATACGACGTATGTGTTTTTGATTATTGTGTTAAAAATTTGACTCAAACTAAATATTTATTTATAAGGTGTGCATAAATCCTAAGTTAGTTAAGACGTTAACTACTTAAGTGATAAAATGTCCAAAAGTTTTTATTAAATTAAGACTCTTAATTTATTGAAAGTTTTAATGCATAGAATGCTAATTAAATTAAGATTTCAACTTACCCTAAACTTTCTATTAAACCAGGAGTTTGAATTTACTGAAAGTTTTAATGCATAGGAATCTTATTAAATTAGGATTCCAACTTAACCTAAACTTTTTATCAAACAAGTACTTTGAAGAATGGTTGTTTAACTAAAACACCTTGCCCACGAGTTAACTCAACCAGTTGACTCGCATCCATCATTTGGCTTTGCTCAGTTAGACTTCTAAGTGGGTCCAATCGAAACTATGCAATGCATTTGCACGATACAACGTTGCATTGTGCACACAAAATGATTCTAATCAAAACTCATTTATACGTTTCTCCTTTTCTATGATCTTAGGATTGTCGTCAAACAATCCTTGCCTCTTGGTTCCTATCAACCTCTTAACATGTTTGACTTATAAACTCTCCATCGAATTCATAATATATGAATTCAGATTGAATTGAAACACAAACCAAGATTGGCCTCTAGCAAAGTGTCATGGTCACCCGAATGATAGAGTGCTAACGAAAATCTCTATAAGCTTTTACAATATCATAATCACTTGCAATTCACTCTTTTCGTCAATGGTGTATCTTGAGGCTGAGACATAGAAGATTTTCTATCTTAGTAGTTTTTCAATATAAATTGATACACATTAATGACTTACACGAATTAGGTTACAACCTTATCCCACCATAGCCAAAGATTCAAGTAGTCATGAATGTCTTTTAGCATTCATGAATGAAATATCTTTTCTTCTGCTTAAAAGTGATGAATCCTTTATTGATCAACCATAGCATTCATGTATCTCACGATATGGTTATTCACTACATTTATGATACCTCTATTATGACAATACATTAGATAGTGTCAAACCATGCTGATCCTTATATGAGATGGTCTAGTGATACCAAGTTAAAGGATCACATGTTTCTATAGTGTTTAGAGGATTTATTCCATAGATACTAGAGCAACCATCCATATGGATATTCTTTAATGGGGTTAATTTAATAAACACGTCTATAATATACACTCATGTGTTGCACTAAGTCGTTAATAAACAACTTCAATATATAAGAATTATCACCACCTTTCAGTGGGTTCGCTCAACATTATGAAAATCTTATCTCTATTACAGGTGCCTTTGGTCATTGTAATATCGAGACTATGGACATTTTTAGAATGACCATTTAATATATGTCTATGATTCCCATGATTAGTTGTCTGATCCCTTTGTTACAATTCTACCATTCTAATGGCATATTATTCTCACTATCATATAATAGACAAACATATTAATTGAATAACTATAAATCCTTTTATTAATCAGTTGGCTTTAGGGTATCTACTCTAACAATCTCCTACTTACATTATAGCAAATTGGTCAAGTATTTAATTCCCAATCCTACCACGTGTCTGTCATGCTTCTGTTGTGATAGAGGTTTTGTAAATCGGTCAGCCAAATTTCTGTCTATATCAATCCTCTTTATTTGTATGTCACCTTGTTGAATAATCTTTCAAATCAAATCATATCGTTTAAGTATGTAGTCATAACTCTTATAAGACCGTGGCTTCTTTGTTTGAACAATCATTCCATGTTGTCGTAATAAAGCTCAATCAGCTCAACAATGCTTGAAACCACTCCAAGTTCTATCATAAACTTTTTGATCCATATAACCTCTTTTGCCACTTCTAAAAAGGTAATATTCTTAGACTTTATTGTAGAATGAGCTATTGTACTTTGCTTGGAGTTTTTCTAATTTACTACACCACTATCCAAACAAAGCACAAACCCAGATTGTGATTCAAAGTCATCTCAATTAGTTTGGAAACTGGCATCACTATAGCCTCTAATAATAAGTTTAAAATCTCATCCATAAAGCAAGAACACATCATTAGTTCTTTACGGCTACTTTAGGATGTTCTTGATAGTCATCTAGTGTTTTTCACTTGGATTAGATTGATATATACTACAAATGCTCAAGGTGTATAAGATATCAAGTTTCGTACATAACATGCTGTACATGATTGATTCTATAACCAAGGCATATAAGATATTACTCATCTTATCTCTTTTAGATTGTGAAGATAAACACATCTCTTTCAAAAGATATAAACCATAGGACATGGGCAAAAATCATTTCTTAGATTTCTCCGTAAAGAATCATGTCAACACCTTATCTATATATGTGCTTTGACTTAGGCCTAGCAATCTACTTCCTCTATCTTGATAAATTTTAATCCCAAGAATGTAAGCTATTTCTCCTAAGTCTTTTGTGAAAAAATACTTGGATAATCAAGTTTTTACTGATTGCAAGTTCAGTATGTCATTTCTAATAATCAAGATGTCATCAACATATAATACTAAAAATGCAACTATGCTTCCACTAACCTTCTTATACACACACAACTTATCTTTAGTTTTGATAAAATTGAACTCTTGTACAACTTCATCAAAATGAATATTATAACTTCTAAAAGCCTGCTTAAGCCTATAAATGGACTTTTATAGCTTGCATACTTTATGAGTCTGTCTAGTAAGAATGAAACCATCGAGTTGTGCCATATAGACATCTTCTACAAGGTTACCATTTAGAAAGGCAGTTTGTCATCTATTTGAAAGATTTTATAGTCATATTATGTAGCAATAATAAATATAATTCTAATAGACTTAAGCATAACAACTAAAGAAAAGGTTTCATTATAGTCAATGCTATATTTTTGAGTGAAACATCTGGCAACTAGTCGTGCTTCATAAGTTTGCATGTTACCTTTTATATCAGTTTTCTTTTTGAAAACCCATTTGTACCATATGTGCTTTACTTTTATAAGTGCATCTACTAGAGTCCATATTTGGTTCTAGTATATAGAGTCTATTTGAGATTTTATGGCATCTAACAATTTATCAGAATTTTAACTCGAGATAGCGTCATCGTAAGTCTTAGGTTCGTTATCAAAGATGACCAATACATCGCTATGCTAAGCAATAAGAAAACCAATTCTTTTTGGCTTGTGACATACTTATGTTGATCTAAGTAGCTCTTGTGTGCTCTAAGGTTATTTTTTTTGAGGTTGGGGAACTTCCTCATGATCAACCATCTATGGGATCTTATGATATAAACTTCATCGCATTTCACCCTCTTCCCATTGGTCTTCTTAGGAATAAATTCTTTCTCAAGGAATACGCCAGTACGAGAAATAATGACTTTTTACTCTTCTAAATGGTAGAAGCAGTATCTCTTAGTTTCCTTCGGGTACCTTACAAAGATGAACTTTTTGGAATTAGCATTCAACTTTTTGAAGTCAATTTCTAAACATAAGCTTCACAACTCCAAATCCTTAAGTATTCTAGATTAGGCTTTCACCCACTCTATAACTCATATGAAGTTTTATCCATATATTTAGATAGGACACAGTTCAGTGTATAGGTTTCTAAGACATGTTTCTAGAAAGATACGGGTAAAATGGTAAAACTCATCATGAACCTGACCATTTCCATAAGGTCTTATTTCTCCGTTCTGACACACCATTATGTTATGGTATACTAAGAGAAGTGAGTTGAGAAACTGTCCTATTTTCCTTCAAGTATCCTCTGAATTCAATACTTAGATATTCACCTCTATGGTCACTGTGAAAGTTTTAATTTGTTTCCCAAGTTGTTTCTCTACCTCGTTTTTGAATTCTTTGAATTTATTAAAATATTCAGACTTTTGTTTCAACAAAAACACATAACCATATCTATCAAGGTCATCAATAAATATGACAAAGTAGGTTTTCCCATATCTAGCATGCACTCTCATAGGCCTACACATATCGCTTGAATGATCCCTGATAATTTAGTCGCCCTTTAACTGTGTCCAGTAGAGGGTTTTTTTATCATCTTACCTAATAGGCATGATTCACATTTATCATAAAATTAGAAGTCAAATGATTGCAAGACTCTTTATTCAAAAAGTCTTGATATATGTTTCAGTCTAATATGGCCTAGCCTGCAATGCCATAAATATGTGTTATTTAGTTTATTTGTTTTCAAACATTTATTATTTTTCACATTGAGAATTTTATTATCTAATTTTAGAATGTACAAACCATTAGGTAAATCAGCTGTTCCATAAAGAATATTATTAAAGCAAATTATTATAGTTCCACCAGTAATAAAAAATGAATATACTTCGTTGTCTAAAACAAACACAAAAATTAAATTTCTAGAAACAAAGGAAACATAATAGCATTTATTTAATTCTAAAACAAGCTCAATGGGAAACAGAAGATAATAAATTCCTGTGACTAATGCAACAACGCATGCTTCATTTCTAACTTGTAGGTCAACCTCTCTTTTTGCAAGCAATCTACCATATCATAGTTCCTGCATATCAGAACAAACATAAGTATCACATTTTGTGCTTGTAACCTAGGATGAACAAGGAGAATAATTTATCTCAATGACAAACATACCTAAAGTCTAGGCTTTAGCTGTTTTCTTTTTCTTGTTTTTTATGAAGGCCTTGCAATGTCTCCTCTAGTGACTAGCTTTGCCATAATAGAAACAGACAACCTTTCCCTTCCCTTCACCATCTATTGGCCAATTAGTAGTATCTAGATGTTTTTTTGCTTTGAACTTAGACTTAGCTTTGGCTTTGGGTTTGCCCTTAGCCTTGGATCTAGGTGCATGGAATTCAACCATAAGTACATTAGTTGAAGTTACATTTCATACCTCCTGTTTGGCTTGCCTGAGCACATACAATAATTTCTCAAGGGTTTTCTCCTTTTTATTTAGGTTAAAGTTCATGATGAAATTAGCCCATGATTTAAAGAAGGATTTCAACATCATGATAAAGCCTAAGCTCGCTAACCGCTCAATATAATCAATTATCTTGACTATATGAAGGCCAACTTGTCCTCTCTTGGAGAGTTTGCAATCAAACAATGCACTTGACACCCCATATTGTTCAGCCCTTACATGAGTGGCATATAACTCTCGAAAGTGTGCAAGTATGGATGGAGCATCCATTTCCTCATGTTGTTTTTGAAGCTCAAGTGACATGGATGTTAACATAAGACATTGAACTTTCATGGAGTCATCAAGATACTTATTAAAAGTATCTTTTTCCTTTTAGGTGGCATCGTGACTAGGTTTATAGGGCAACGACCTTTTAAGGATATATGACCTCTTTTCTTGACGTAAAATAATTTGAGGATTTTTATACCAATTAGCAAAGTTACTTCAATGAGCTTATTTTATTTTTCTAGAATCAATCAATATGTTAGGTTTGACATAGTGATAATTTGATCTACAATTTATAAACAAAGATAATTAGTAATTTTATTGATAATTAATATCATTTTAATTATGGATTCAATTAATTAAAATGCTCCTACTAATTGTAATTAAAAGGTTCTGATGAACTTTCTAGTGGATCGAGGCCCTATTGCATTAATTTTCCTTTTCACTTTAGCAAACAAGTTCGTATAATTGAATAGGTAAATTTCAACTTAATCACCAAAAGCTCATTATCTCAAGTTAAATTTTGGCCTAACAAATCATGCAACCTCAAATGTAACTCTCGATATTAGTAGGTAAAGCCTAACATATCACATTGTATTTACAAATACATTCTCTACTCATTCCTATAATATACTTCACCTTCACTTTGACAAACAAGCGAAGTACACTAGTTAGGTCAAACCTAATATGAACATCTTCTAATTTTTCACCAAGTAGAAGTGTACCTTTCACTTTGGCGAACAAGGTTCCAATGAACAAGGTCTTAATTAGGGTATCATATTGGAAGATATTAATTTAATCTTAAACTTAATATTTAAATTAAGGGTTTTTAATTAATTGGTCTCATCAGATTTTATGTCGCATGTTAAGTTATGTTAAGTGATATTTAGAAGAAACCATTCACTTCCATCCAACAATGTAAAATTAAAACGTGTCAGTATATAGCCATATGTAATGTCAAACCTCTCGAGCCAAGAAAGGTCTGACTAGTCAACCTAGGTGAATATTTTGTCTATGGGTTTTCGTCTTCACATTTGTCATTTTTGCCTCTAATCTTCAATAATTACATGGCAAAATAATTTTTCAACCCCAAGACTCAGGAAAATTTCAGTTTGGTTTTAATTCAATGAAACCCAAATCAAAATTTAATTCCCAATCTCAAAGAGCATGATGAAAGACCACCATACATGGTTTGCACAAAAAACAATCACAACTTAGGCAAAAAAACTGCCTAGCAACACACAAGTTCAAGGTGCAATGAGTGTACTAGCGGTAACATGCATCCTGGACAAAACTACATAGATAGGTGTTGTTTGATGATGCATCAGCTTGTACCTCAAGAATGGGATATGGTAGAGGCTACCCTACCATATCCAAGTGGCTAAAGCTCAAGTTGCCACCATTGTTAACCCATAGAATAGATTTTTATCTAGGCACGAGTCATGAATAAAGTTGCCTTGCCATGCACAATAACACCTTGTTCAATTTTTGTTCTAGCCATGTAAGGTCAACCTTGGTTTCTAGACTTTCTAGTGATGAGAAATCTAGAAGCCATTGTGTAAAGGCTAGCTAACCATTGTATGAGCAACAATGGTGTGTAAACCATGCTCACGTGACAAATTGGCTATCAACATTGAATTTAATCATACATCAACAATTAAACTCAAGAAAATTTTAGGAATAATCACTCAATAAATTTAAAACATCTTTATATTATTCTTGAACTCAACCAATTGTGCGGTAACAAGAATGGAAATCAATTTTACCAATTTTAGGTTTTGGACTATTTATCAATTATAGGCAACAACATATAAATGTAACCAAAGCATGTAGGTATATTTTTATGAAAGTATGCCTAAATGATGACTCTGAGACTACTGTTAGGTTTTACGACATCATTAATTGGCAACGCAGTAGAATTAAAAATTTAAAAATTATCAAAGATCCTAAAATCCATCCAGGATACCCATTTTCATGCATAGATTTACAAACATGTTAAACACACATAGGGTGTATATAAATTATATCAATGATGTTGGCTCCTCCAAGACTTCATATGGCTATGTAAAGATCGTTATCCAACCCTCTTGAGGCAGTGCCTTGTATGCACATAGAACATGAATGAGAGGCGATCAAGAAAGAAGGTTACTAAGGCTTTTGTCAACTAGATCTTAGAAATTAGATCACAACAATGAAAGCTTGCATCAACAAGATTATAGGTGTAGAGATGTGTGTATAGAATGTATGTGTTTTTTTTTAAATTATTGTGTTAAAAAATTTGACTCAAACTAAACACCTTTATTTATAAGGTGTGCATGAAGTTAGTTAGGACTGTAACTACTTAGGTTATAAGCTCTCCAATAATTCTTATTAAATTAAGACTCTTAATTCATTGAAAGTTTTAATGCATACGAATACTAATTAAATTAAGATTCTAACTCAACCTAGACTTTTTATCAAACAAGAACTTTGAATTTATTGAAAATTTTAATGTATACGAATACCAATTAAATTAGGATTCCAACTCAACCTAAACTTTTTATCAAATAAGGACTTTGAATTTATTGAAAGTTTTAATGCATAGGAATCTTAATTAAAATAGGATTCTAACTCAACCTAAACTTTCTATCAAATAAGAACTTTAAAGAATCATTGTTTAACTAAAACATCTTACCCACGAGTTAACTCAGCTAGTTGACTCGTATCTATCATTTGGCCTTACTCGGTTGGACTCCTAAGTGGCTCTAACTGAAACCATGCAATGCATTTGCATAATGCCATGTGGCACCATGCATACCAAATGATTCTAGTCAAAATACATCCATTCTTTTCTCTTTTTTCATGATCTTGTCATCAAACATTCCTTGCCTCTTGGTTCGTATCAACTTCTTAATGTGTATGAACCATAAGCTCTCTATCAAATTGACAGTGTTTGAATTCAGGTTAAATTTAGACACATACCAAGATTAGCCTCCACTAAGGTGTTAGACAACCTGAACAATAGAGTGTCAGTGAACATCGATATAAGCTTTTACAACATCATAGTTATTTATAATTTAATCACTTTGTCAACTAATATATCTTGAGGCTAAGACATATAAGTGCATCTATCTCAATAGTTTCTCGATATGAGCTGATACACATTAATGACTTAGACAGATTAGGCTATAACCTTATCCTGTTGTGGCCATAGATTCAAATAGTCATAAATGGTTTTTGGCATTCGCATATAAGATACCTTCTCCTGTGCTTAAAAGTGACGAATCTTTTGTTGATTACCCTTGGCCTTCATGTATCTCATGATATGATCATTCACTACTTTTATGATACCCCTTTATGATGATACATTGGATAGTGTCAAACCATACCGATCCTTACACAAGATAGTTTGATGACCTTAAGTTAAAGGATCACATACACCAATGGTATTCAAAGGATTTATGTAATATCCATAAGAATGCTTAAGGTTATTTTGGTCTCTAAGTATTTTTCTAGTGTAAGGATGTGTTTAAGAAGCTTTTAGGTGGTTTCTGACTCATGCAATCGTGTATGAGAACCTACATGCCCATGTATAAGGTGGTAAAGATGGTAAAATACTTTTTTTGCATATAGTGTTTTTTTGACAATTTTGGCCAAGATACATGCCCGTATAAGTGGGATACACAGTCGTGTCTAGTCAACAAATTTTAAATTCTATGATAAGGATATGTTCCATAGGAATCCCGTGACATGGTTTTAATGTTTAATAACCAGGGTATCGCCCATGTGTTTAGCATACACACCTATGTATGTCTATTTAATCTAAAAATAAAAAAGGTCATAGAAGAGGAAACTCTCATTTTTTTCTCAAAATCCTTTCAACCAAACAGGAGAGAAAAAAGAATTGAAGAGTGCTAGAGTCAAATTTCTCTAGGAGAAAAGCTTTTAAGAGTCATTCAAGCCACAAGAAGACTGGTATCATCATTTTATCAAGGTAAATAGCATGATTCCTTATGATATTTATGTATTGGGTCTTACTGATGGTTCCGTATTAATTGAAAACATGATACTTGATGGCTTAGGTTAGTTTTTTATATATATAGTGGAAGTAAGGGTTGATTGAGTTTTTACATGACTGTGGTCCTATTTGTAGTTAGAATGGTTTGATCTAGGTTTAGTAATGATTTCCTCTATGCATGGTTATTTAATATAATGTTGGTAGAATGATAGAAAACTCACTGAAATTAATAGATGGATGAGTGAGCTTTTGATGTGTAGTGTAGAATGAGATAGGCATATTGGGTATATGTTGTGCCTTTTCCCATGTGAGGATGTGCTTAAGAAGCTTTTATGTGATTTTTGACTCATATGACTGTGTATGAGAGCCTACATACGTGTGTATGAAGTGGCAAAAGTGGCAAAATAGTCTTTTTACATATAGTATGTTTTTGTCAATTTTGGCTAGGATACACGGTCGTATCTACTTAGTAAATTTTGAATTCTAAGATAAGGATATGTTCCACAAGAATCTCGCAATGTGGTTTTAATGTGTGATAACTAACTTACACACTCGTGTGTTTAGCATACATGCTTATGTATGTCAGTTTAATCTGAAAATAAAAAAAGTTGCAAAAGAAGCAACTCTCATTTTTTTTAATCAAAATCCTTTCAATCAAATAGGAGAGAAAGAGGATTGAAGAGTGTTAGAGTCATATCTCACTAAGAGAAAAGCTTTTTGGAGTCGTTCAAGCTGCGAGAAGACTAGTGCCACCATTTTATCAAGGTAAGTAGTATGATTCCTTGTGATGTTTATATATTGGGTGTTATTAATGGTTTTGTATTGATTGAAAACAAGATACTTGATGACTTAGGTTAGTTTTTATATTTTGGGTGTTATTGATGGTTTTGTATTGATTGAAAACAAGATACTTGATGACTTATGTTAGTTTATATATATATATATATATATATATATATATATATATAATGAAAGTAAGGATTGATTGAGTTTTACATAATTATGGTCCTATTAGTAGTTAAAGGTTTAATATAGATTTAGTAATGATTTCATCTATGTGTGGTTGTTTAATTTAATGTTAATAGATTGTTTGGTTCACAAAATGATATAAAAATCATTAAAATTGATATATGGATGAATGAGCTTTGGATGTGTGGTGTAGAATAAGATAGACATATTAGGTATGTGTTATGCCTTTTCTTGTGTGAGGATATGCTTGAGAAGCTTTTATGTGGTTTCTGACTCACACTTTCGAAGGTTTTGTATATGCTTTCAAAGGAAATGGGTAACAAGAGGACACAAGGACTAGATTCACCCTATTTAGAGACAACTCTCTCAGATCTTATACTAAGGTAGTAGGCAGAGCTCAACAATCAGAGCAATGAGATTGAGAGTAGATAGAGAGAGAGGAGAAAGAGACAGATTTGTTCCAACAACTCAGAGTTATAGCCTATATAGCCTTAGGGGTAACCATGTAGGAAACAATCATGACACTAGGAGCAACAAAGATAATTGGGTTAAGAGGAGTTTCTAATCCTGAGGTTTCAAGAGAGACTGGAAAAGTAAGAAGTCAAGGCATAAAGAGTGACCTAAGCGAGAAGAGCCACCGAGGTGGGAAGAAATCCCTATATGTCAGAGATGTGGTCCTAGACACATTAGTAAGTATGTAGTTGATTAAAGGATTTGTTTTAGATGCAGACCGCTAGGACATTTTACCTAAGAGTGTATTATATTAGCATTAGCCCTAACAGGGGAAAGAGGATAGACAAGGGTTTATGTAGCTACCCAAACTCAGGTTGAGGCTAACTTATCTACTATGACTAGTTAGTTAATTTTTCACTCTTGTCCTTTATATACACTGATAGATTTTGGTGCTACTCACAACTTTATTACTTAAGAGCTTGTGGAAAGGTAAGGGTTAAAACATGCCGCAATGTTTGACATTAGTATAGAGATGCCAAATAGAGATAAAATTCAAAGTAACCAAATGTCTTTGGGTAAGATCGTGTTCTTGAGAGTCGAGACACAGTGGTGTATTTGATAATGTTTGGCATATCAGACTTTGATATAATATTAGGCATGGATTTTTTAAGTCACTATAGAACTAAGATAAACTATAAGAAGAAGAAAGTTTGGTTCTAGTTGGAAAACGGTGAAGAATTCTTATTTAGTGAAAGTTGAGTATTAAGCATGATGATCAACAACCTAAAAGCTTGAAAAATGTTATTAAAAGGATGCTCATGTGGTAATGTGTGAAACTAGTAGAGACTGCCCAAAGTTTGCAATCCACTAAATAGTGTGTGAATTTTCTGATGTGTTTCCAGATAAGTTGCCTAGATTTGCACTAGTAAAAGAGGTAGAGTTCAGTATAAAGTTAACCCTAAGGACAATACCAATTTCTAAGGCCCCTTATAGAATAACACCAATAGAGTTTTAAGAGTTGAAGAAACAATTACAAGAGTTACTTGACAATGGATTTATACAACCGAGTCATTCGCCATAGGGTACACCAATCTTTTTTGTGAAAAAGAAAGATGGGTCAATGCGTATATATATTGACTACTAGGAGTTAACTAAGGTCGCCATCAAGAACAAGTATCCAGTGTCATGGATTGATGATTTATTTGATTGGCTAAATGGTGCTTCAACATTTTCAAAGATTAATTTGAGGTTAGGGTACCATTAAGTTAAGGTAGCCAAAAAATATATTCCAAAGATAACCTTTTGAACAAGATATGGGCACTATAAATTTGTAGTGATGTCTTTTGGTCTAAGAAATACACCAACAATCTTCATAGATTTAATGAATAAGGTGTTTCAAGATTGTTTTGATAAATTTATTGTGGTATTTATGATATATTGGTGTACTCCAAGTCTCGTGAAGAGCATAAAAGACATTTGAAATTTATGTTACAGAGACTACATGAGAAACAATTGTACACCAAGTTCACAAAATATAAATTCTAGTTTGATCGTGTTACTTCTCTAGGGCATGTGGTATCAGCTAATGGTATCTCGTTAGATCTGGGTAAGGTTAAGGCGGTGTTAGAATAGCAGAGACCTAATACCCTTAAGGAGATGAAGAGGTTTTAGGGGTTGGTAAGTTATTATAGATGTTTTGTGGATGGCTTAGCTAAGTTAGCTCAACCATTGACTGAGTTGACTAGGAGTAACAACCTTTTTAAGTGGTCCGATACCTGTAAGAAAAGTTTCTTGAAATTAAATAATTGATTGACCTCAATACCAATTTTAGCCTTACCTATAAAAGGAGAAAAGTATAACTTGTACACAGATGCCTTCCATCAATTAGGAGTGGTACTTATGAAGAAATGGAAAATGATAACTTATACCTCTAGAAAGTTAAAGAATTATGAGGTTTGGTATCTTACTCATGATCAAGAGCTAGCTATAGTGGTTTTTGCTTTGAAAATCTGACGACATATTTGTATGGAGTTCGATGTAATATCTACATGGGTCATAAGAGTTTGAAGTACTTTTTCATTTAGAGAGAGCTAAACATGAGACAAAGGAGATGGCTAAAACTGGTTAAAGATTATGATTGTGACATTTGGTACCATCATAGAAAAACAAATGTGGTGGCAGATGCTTTAAGCAGAAAAGTGATGTTATCACAAGTCATAACTTGTCGATAGTTACAAAAGGATATAGAAAAGGACTAGATCAAGCTAGTTATAGGAATGTTAGCTAATTTAAGGATTTGATCAACACTATTAGATAAGATTCATGAAGCTCAATTGTCAGACGAGTGGTGTATCCATATAAGGAAAAAGATTACTAAGAGTGCAGTGTTTGATTTTAATATCATTAAAAAGGTGTTAAGTTTAATGGATTGATAACTTATGAGTTCTTAGAGTGTGTGGACAAGGTCACTTATAGACTTCCATTACCGGTGAATATGAATACTATGCATAACGTATTTCATGTGTCATTATTGTGTAAGTACCTCTATGACCCGACTCATGTGCTAAGAGTTAAAGATGTAGAGCTTAGAGATGATTTGGTTTATGAATGAAAGTCGGTCTTGGTTCTTGATAGATAGGTGAAACAATTTAGAAACAACAAATTCCTTTAGTCAAAGTCTTTTGGAGGAATCATTGAGTAGAGAAGGCCACTTAGGAAGTAGAGCAAGATATGAAGCAAAAATTCCCATAATTGTTCAAGTGAATTTCGAGGATGAAATTCAATTAAGAGGGAAGAAATATAATATTTGCAAGTATGTTTAAAGTTATTTTGGTCTTTTAGTATTTTTCTTATGTGAGGTTATGCTTGAGAAGCTCTTATGTGGTTTCTGGCTTGCACGACCTTGTATAAGAGGCTACACACTTGTGTATAAGGTAGCAAAGATAGTAAAATAGTCTTTTCTCATATAGTGTGTTTTGGTCAATTTATGCTAGGATATATGCCCCATGTAAGTGGGATACACAGTTGTGTCTAGTCAACAAATTTTGAATTTTGGGATAAGGATATGTTTTGCAAGAATCTCGCGACATGGTTTTAATGTTTGATAACTTAAGTACATGCCCGTGTACGTTTGTTTAATCTAAAAATAAAATTGGTCATAGAAGAGGCAATTCTCATTTTTTTCTCAAAATCCTTTCAACCAAACAAGATTGGAGAGTGCTAAAGTCATATTTCGCTAGGGAAAAAACTTTTAGGAGTAGTTTAAGCAACTAGAAGACTAGTGCCATCGTTTTAACAAGGTAAGTAGCATGATTCCTTGTGATGTTTATGTATTGGGTGTTATTAATGGTTTCATATTGATTGAAAACATGACACTTGATGGCTTAGTTTAGTTATATATATATATATTAATAGTGGAAGTGAGGATTGATTAAGTTTTTACATGATTGTGGTCATATTTGTAGTTAAAATGGTTTGATCTAGGTTTAGCAATGATTTCCTCTATATATGGTTGTTTAATTTAATGTTAATGGATTGTTTGGGTTGGTAGAATGATAGAAAACTAACTAAAATTGGTATATGGATGAATGAACTTTTGATATACAATGTAGAATGGGATAGACATATTAGGTATGTGTTATGTCATGTTAATGATGGGTAATTTATTGATTCATATGTGTAGCACTAAATAGGACTATACGGTAAGACGTGATTATGAAATATGTCTCTTTTTGAAGTGCTTTGGTAATATATGAAAGTATGAAAATGTAAGAAACATAGAATCAGAATTCTACAAATTTTAGAATTTCAACGACACATGCTCGTGTGTATTTAGGAATATGAAGTTGGTTACACGAGGATGTGGAATTAAGAATAGGCACACATCTGTGTGGTATGGGACACACAACCATGTGCCCTCTACCAAGGATACACTCCCGTGTGTTTTTGTTACTAGCTGTGTAGATTGGATAATACACGCCCATGTTTAAAGATACACACCCGTGTAGTTTTAGGGAAATTTGGAAATGTAATCCCTTGAAAGGGATTTAGAATGTATTAAACTTTGCTATAAGTATACAAATTAGAGAAATGACAAACCTACCTTTATGAGGGCTATTGAAAGAAGAAAGTTAGAGATAAAACCCTAATGAAAGTTATTGGTAATGGAAATTCATAGGGTGTGTCTGACTACGTGAATGACAACATGTACTTAACTAAATCCTATTTGGATTGAAAAGTTTGAGATGGTGTACAATGATGTGACAAGCCACCAAACTACGTGTAAAATGACAATGAAAGCAACAGGGCTAATATATCTATATGATTTCATACCGATGATAAGCGTCGTAGCATTTAAGATAAATAAACAAAGATGAGAGAGGTTTAGAGACCCACTGTATGAGTAATATTGTCTTAACAACCCAAGTCAGATTGATATGTGTATAAATAGCACATAAGAATGACATTTGGGATGTCATAAGTTTTCACATGATGCTTGGAATGTTGATGTACATTATAAGGGTTAGTCATTCAAGATGACGCCCTGTTATAAGGATATGATGCTAGGTGTTGTGATAATCCAAATGGGATCTAAGATGATAGAGAATACATTCGAGAATTTTTTAGGAAGGAAGTAACACCACTACATGTATTACGTTTTCTATTTACTGAGTGCGAATCCACTCACGTGTTTTTTGTGTGATTTTGTAAGTAAGGTTCCAGAGCAATAAAGTGGTGACAGGGAAACTATGGTACAGCTACTTTCAGCATATGAGGCCGGGGGACTTAGATGTTCTTCATTGTTATTCATAAACCATTCATTACACTTTTATGGACTCTTTATATGTATTAATGCATGTGGATTTGACTGTTATTGGTTTGGATTGATTTGCACAAACTTAAACTTACATTTAAATACTTTTATTCACATTTTCCAAATAATGTTTGAATTATGGTGCTTCATTCTAGTATACTTTTGGGATAGTGGGTCAGATTTGAATGTTTTGTATTTAATAATTGAGATAGCATGTTATAGAAGTCTATCTAGTCACGTCTCTCAGAAAACATATTTCGAATAAGGGTAAGTGCTTTAAAAGGTGTGTTACAATTTGTTGCATAGACACTGGAGCAACCATCCATATGGATATCCTTTACTAATGTTAGTCCAATAAAAACGTCTACAACATGTACCATGTGTTGCACCAAGTCGTTAGCAAACAACTTTTGACACATGAGAACTGTCGCTACCTTTCGATAGGGTCGCTCAACACTATGATAATCTCATCACTATTAAATGATTCATTGGTCATTGCAATGTCAAGATTATAGACATTTCTAGAATGCTCATCTAATATGTGCATAAGATTCTCATGATCAGTCGTCTAACTCATTTGTCACAATTCTACCATTCTAAGGGTATGTGATTCACATAATCATATAATAGACAAGTATATAAACTGAATAACTACAAATTCTTTTATTAATTCAGAAAATAAATTACAATTACAAATGTCAAATCAATTGACTCTAGGACATCTACCATAATAAAATCCTGAATATGTTGTATGAAAAAAAAATATCGATAAAATATTAGTTAGCTTGTTGCTTGCCTTAATATCAACAAAGATTTTGGGATAATCTCTAAATGTCAATTCTATGTCGATATTTACTCTATGTTAGAAAAAGAATTCTCTAGTGAATAAAAACCTCAGATGTTGTACGTTGTAAACTTGTTACAAACAACTAAGAAGGAACATTCAAGTATTAGTGAGAACACACTTAAAATAAAAGGATATGTTGAATCTTTAATATCAAGTGGATAGTTGTTTCTAGTGAATTACTTATTAATTGTGTGTTGGATGGTTTAGGGCTGAAATATGATGCTGTAGTGGCTAGCCTTATAGCTAGTTTAAAGTCAAAATTTGACTCACTTTGTCTATAAGTGGGTATATGTTATATAGTCATGAAAGATTGACAAATCCAAATAAATAATTAATTATGTCATTTTGATGGATTTTTGTAGTGGTTCAATTAATACAACTAGTTTAGTCAAACCGCAGAATAAACTGAATAGTCATAAAGAAAGTATTTTGTTTGACAATGTCATCAATTGTTTTAGTCGTCACCCAAACAAAACACAATGTCTCAAGTGTGCTAATTATTATAACTACTAGTTGTAAGATAGGAATAGAAGGTGATTTTAGTACTCAAAATCAAATGAGACAATTTGGTAATTATTTATCAAGTGTTAGCTTTCTACAATATAAAGTAAGTTCTACAATTTAACCCTCAACCAATATACAATATAGGAAGAGGAGACAATGGAGAATATGGTAAAGATAATTTGTCAAGTACGTAGTAAGCCTGAACATATGACATTCTAATACTACAATAAGTTTAACACAAGTTTTAATATCTAATAGTGATACATCAGTTTTATATTGACCAACCTAATGGAAACTAATTTGTGCTTAGAAATGTAGGTGTGGATTAATGCATGTCAAGTTTTCTATAACTGGCCCCTCTTCTTCTGTTGGTCAACTTTTTACAACCAATCAATTTTTAAATGTTAACAAATCCACACTATCTTCAATCCATCAAATATCATACAATTACCTCAAACCAATCATGATCATGTTACCTTTAATCTTTCATTTATGGTGTATGTTTCTCACCATGCAAAACAAATTATTCCTAGTTAGATAGCATCACCTGCTAATGTTCAAGATTATGCATGGTATATGGACTTTGGTGCTAAAAACCATGTTACACCAAACATTTCTTAGTTGCCCATATTAACGAACTATAAAGGAGATGAGCAATTTCAAGCAGGCTATGATAAGTCTTTAATCATAACTCATGTTGGTTATGTTTTAGTACCTAGCTTGTTCCATTATAAAGCCTTATACTTGATAAATGTTCTATATGTTCCTTATATGACTAAAAACTTGCTCAATATATAAAAAATAACAAGAAATAATAATGTCGTTGAATTTTGTCTTGATAAATTTGTTGACAAGGACAAAATCAATCAGGCAACTCTTTTCAAGGGCAACTTAAGGATGTACTCTATCAACTTTCAATTCCCACATCTAGCACCCTTTCTATACTAGCAAGCCATTTATCAGATTAGTTAATTCCTATATAATATAAAATAAGTTTATTCTCCAAGTGAGCATGTTGTTTGTGTTTTAAATAAAAATTCAAATGATTGTCCTATTGTTTCTATCTTAGGCTCTTATAATAGTACTAAACTAAACAATAATAGTTTTTTGAATAATGCATCTCAACATTAAACATTTATTGTATTGTATCAAAATTGAGAGTTGAATTATGGCATAATAGCCTACGACAGCCTAATTCTAAGGTACTTGTATATGTATTAAAGACATTAAACACTGGTTTAAGTTTAGTTTCTGAAATTGTCATTTTGTTAAGCTAGTCCACTACGACCATTTGCACCATAATACTTATCCATTCTATGACTCGAAGACAATTAAACCATTTGAGTTGGTATATTCTAACTTGTGGGGACGATAACCTATTGTTTCAATTAAAGGACATAAGTATTATATACACTTAGATTTGCTCAGAATTGTCCTTTAAAATGCAAGTCTGAAGCAAAATTTCCTTTTAAATCTTTTCATCTTCTTATTGATAGATAATTTGATACTAAAATTAAATGTTTACAAACTGATCAAGGGTGAATATAGATCCTCAACTTCTTACCTTAACTGTTTAGAAATCATGTTTAGATCCTCCTTTTCTTACCTCAATAATCTAGGAATCATGTTTAGATGCCCATGTTCCCACACTCATCAACAAAATGGTAAATTTAAAGAAAAAAATAGCATTCTTCTAACACATTCAAGTCTGCCCTTAAAATTTTGTTGGTTAACTTTACAAACTATTGTGTATCTCATCAACAAACTTCCTTTAACTCCTTCCAAGTTATTTCACCTTTTTAAAATGTTGTTTAATAAAAAACCTAACTATTCAAGCCTAAAACTATTTGGTTATTTAGTTAATCCTTATCAAACTCTATAATAAACACAAATTTGAATTTCACACTGTCAAATGCATTTTTGTAGGATATAGTCTCCATTACAAAGGTTATAGGTAACAACCTTAAGTATGCTAAGGGGCATTAGAGTCTTTTCTCTAAAATTTTTAAGTTTAGGTTTTAGTCAGATTCAAATTGAATTTGGGTTAGAATAAGAACTAAAATTTTGATCAATTTTAAAAAAAAAAAAAAGAGGGCTTCATTTAGCTCAAATATGTGTTAAGTAGAAAGGAAAAGAAAGAAAAAGAAAAAAATAAATAAAGAGAAAACATAAAAAATACAAGACTTCCACAAGTTGGAAGTCCTTGTGAAAGGACGACACTTGTTACGTATTTAGGGCACCATCCTCCAAGAATCAATCAAACATTGATCATCTATGTTCAGAGTAGGGAGAGTGATGGAAATCACAATAGCAATCATGGAGGACAATAGCTTTCACAATCCTTTACATATTAATGGTGAAGCAATGACAAAGGCCAAAGTTAAGAGGATGAAAAAAGAGTTAATTAGGCTAATCAAGGATATTTGCACCAAGATTCATATGTAACATAATTTGGATAGCTTGAAGGAGTTATAAAGGCTTAAAAACATTATTCAAGTTCAAGAGGATTAAGATTGAGAGAAATTAGGCCAAAACATAAGGGGGGATGCACAATTTGGGTCATACAATTGGAGGTAACACTTATTATCTCTGTATAGAGGTTACATTTTGGGCCTTAACTTATACTTAAATTATGCTTAATTATGCTTAGCTTTTATTTATTTTAGTTTATGTTTGTTTTAAGCTAAAACCTTATTTTAACTTAAGCTCATTTGTTTGATTTTAGAGGTTTGTTAGGATTGGTTATATCTTAGTTGGTTTAGAGTTATTTTTCCTATATAAAGGTTGTGTAACCATAAACTACAAGGGTTGCCTTTAATTATTGAATGAAACTTTTCTCTTTACTCTTTTACGAACTTTACGATCTTATCAAGTTAATGTTTATGGCAATCAAACTTAACTTATCTTTTACCTTTTCAACTTGTTTTTTGATAGTGGCATCTTATACCTTTGGCTCATGGTTGTCCATAATCATTAGATCAAAGTTTTATTAATAAACCTGTTTAAATCTTTTTTAGGGCTGTAATTCTAAATATTGACTCTAGATGTCAGATTGATATATAAGGTTTGCATAAGAAAGAGCCAAAATCCAACAAATTGGAGACTAATTTCCAATAACCAAAAAGAGTGAAGAAAGTAGCAAGAAAATCACCTATCCACCACATTTGGTTGTTAGGTTACTAAGAAAAAAATAGAGGAAAAGAGGAAAAAAATAAAACAGCCATTAATAACCAAAAAGAAGGCATTAATAGAAGCATAAAGAGGACAACACAACAACTCAAGGCTGTCATCTTCTTATTGAAAACCTATAAGTTAGTAGGGTTGTGTATGAGTTTTAACTTGATTTTTTGATTTCACGAGTTTTGTTTCTTGTGCGTTGTGCTCTTTGAATCCTTGAATGTGATGTGTTCAGGTTACTAGTTTGGATTGGTTTTTTAATCAAAATGTTATGCCATAAGTTGCTTAATAATCAACCTAAAAAGAGAAATGAAATTGGTTGGACATCAAACCATGTTTGGGCTAAAAAATTTGCCTTTAAAGGACATCGATGAGCTTCTAAAAGGTATCTCATGAAAGTGTCGTGCACACACTTGAATATGATGTGCATGGTTTATGAGTTTAGATTGGTTTTCTGGTCAAAAGGTTATGCGGCAAGTTGCTTGAGAATTAGCCTAAAAATATAAATAAAAGAGGTTGGTCAGTAAGGCATGTTTAGCTTGAAAAATCTGCTTACCGGGGATATACGTTTGACTACTTCATGCACTCTTGAATGTGATGCATTTAAGTTGCAAGTCCAAATTGGATTTTAAGTCAAAAAATAGGTCAGAAGTTGCCTCAAAGATCAGCCTATAAATTCTTTTTTGCAACTGCCAATTTCTAATTTGTACGAAATTCTTTTTCCTCTACTATAAATAGGTTTTAAAGTAAAGTTTTGCGTTCTATAAAAGAAAACACATCGAACTTTAATTGATTTGGTGATAGACGTATGGATTCTAGTTGGAGAGAATTGCATGTCAACTTATTGATTTGAACATTTAAATATGATTAAAGATTTGTCGTATTTCGAAGGAAAAAAAATGTATGGATGTAAATTGATTACGCATAAGCTAAATACGATTTAGAAATTGTTGGAATTACGACATGATTAGGATAAAAGGCTCGTTGAGTTGTTAGAAGATTCTTGAGGGGTTAGATACTTGGGGGAAGGATTTAATAAGCATATGAAATATTCTTAAGAGGGTAGATACATAAGGAAAATATTTAATACAAACACAAGTGATACCTGAGGGATTAGATACATGATGGAAGGGTTTGATATGAACATGAGATAAACTCTCGAGAGGTAAGATATTCGAGGGAAATAATAAGATTGATATGAGGATACCTAAGGGAAAGATTCGATACGAATAGGAAAAATTCCCAAAGGTTAAATACTTAAAGGAAAAATTGATATAAATACAAAAAAGATAACCAAGGGGGTTAGATATACAAGGGAGAAAATAGATACCATTAAAGAAGAGAAAAAATTTCAAGTAGAGAATAGATTAGATTCAAGATAAGTTTGAGAGCGTTTTAAAAGGTTGGGTATTAATAGGTACCAGATATCCCACTGAGATTTGAGATTATTCGATACCTATGGGATGTCAAAATTAAGAATATTAGGTTGGTGAGTATGTACTCATAAATAGGGTAAAGTCTAACAATTAGTGTCCTTAGATTGAAAGACACATCATTACCAGGAATGTGGGTTTATCAAGTGGCTAAAACTTCCTAAGACGTAGATAATCCACTGATTTGAGAGTCCCAGACTTACTAGGATGTAGATAGCTAATAGAATTAGGGATCTAAGACTTAGAAGGGTTTAAATATTGATTGAGGGTTCATTGATTGATTTAGCTAGGACTGTGAGTTCATCAAACAACAATAAGTGATTGGACAACCCAAACAAGATAGATTTTGCTTAGAGATAGGCCATTAGAATAGGTATGTTGATTCTCTAAGATTTAAATTAGATAATGACAACCTAAGATCTAGATTAAGATATCCTAAGTAGTAAAAAAGGGGATGGATTAAGGTTTGAGATTGTAGGACTATCATCCTTATTTATTGAGTTTTATACTTATCATATTTTTTTGCATTTTATAGGTGGCAAGATTAAAGGTGAAGGTGACGATAATAATGACAACAATGGCAGGGTGATGACTCAATGATGGAGCGACATGCAAGAGATGGACTCATAGACATAGATAACCATGACTTTCATATTATGATATGCATATCTGATAGATTTGATTTAAAATGTCTACTACTTGGATTTACGAGATTATATGTTATATGCTTGAGAATTATTTGATGATTATTAGATAGTTAGTTTTTATTTTTACAGTAAAGATTTTGATAATTTATTCAAACATGAAATTTTTACATATGGATATAGGGTTCATAGAATAATTTTAATCGTCATATTCATGCATAGTATATTTTAGTAGCATTTTACCCATATGATAGAATATTCAAGATATGGTGTTATAATTGGTACCCAAGTTTAGATTTTAGGCACCTAATCATATAAATTAGATTAAGTGTACTAGAAAATGAGTTCGACATACCATAATGATCGTCTGCACCACTATAAGTAAAATTTAAATTTATGTAATTTAATTTGATCATGCTTATATAGAATATGGGTTTTGATGGGTTAGGAATGAAAAAAGCAAATCTAGTGGCTAGAAGCCCTCTTGAGGATAACCTACCTGAGACAAAAATTTGGGGATTGTTGCCTCAACATTGAATGATTAAGAACATCTAGGACATTGTCCGTGAAGTGTTGAAAGAGCATCAAAATGCCTTTGGAAATGAAAATGAGTCAGTTTAGGAACCATTGATACATGGTAAGACTGAGGGACCATCTGATTAAAGAAAAAAAGCATGTACCTTAAACAATATGGGCTTGAGCCCTAGATGGAAGGATTGATGGGTTTGGTGTAAGGATCTAAAAAAACATGTCTTTGAAATGTAGAAGATCACTAGATGAATAGAACCATGGTTTCAAGTGATCAGGAGATAATGAGACACGAAGATACTGAGAGACATATATGGGGCTTAAATACCCAATAATAATGTGGAGAAAATGCATCTCTCATGATATAAGAAATAAGAAGCTATCTAAGAAACAAGAAAAGAATAGGATATGTTAAAGAAATGATTGTTATGAAGGAGCATGAGTTACATAGGTTGATACTCGTAGATAAGGTGATAAGAGAGCTTTAGAAATGAGTTAGCCTTCTTAAGGATAAAATCCCTACAACAACCTAGTAGGATCAATTTAGAATGATGGGATCAAAGATTGATAAAAAGACACGTCAACATGTAAGTATTAGATAACGGGTGCATGCTAGCATTCCATGTCATCTGAATAAAGGGAGAAACAAACCCTATATAACAAGAGAAAGTAATTATGGAATGTAAGGGACGATATGAGAATAGGGTTAAATTTCACTCAATAACAGAGGTGGCTAAAACTAGTTAAGAATGAGTTAAACATACAATGACAGAGGTGGCTAAAACTAGTTAAGAATTAAGAATTAAGATCGCAAGACAAGATATCACCCAAGAAAAGCCAACATTATATCCAATGCACTAAGCAAGAAGGTCTTTTTGGCATAGATGTCTACACATACAAAGTTCCAATAGAAGATAGTCAATGAGTAAATTAAGATAGTGATTATGCATTGGCAAGACTAGGGATTCATTCAACTTTGATTGGTGACATCTAAGCTCTTTAGGGTAAAGATGAATGATGTAGAAATATTAGAGAGAAAGAAAATAGAAGACTTGAGGCCAAGTTTTAGGAAAAAGATAAGATTATAAAATTTTGAGTTTGCGTATGCATTCCTCAGGTAGTTGAATTGAGATAAAAGACTTTGATTGAGGCTCATTGTTCCCTTTTAAATGTACCAAGATATAAAGAAAAGTTTCTAGTCATTTGAACTGAAGAAAGATATAGGTGAGTTTATAGCAAGATAGCTGACCTACCAATAAGTCAATGTCAAACATTAAAACATAATAACCTTTGAGCTTACTTGAGTAAAAATGGGAGCACTTCTTGATGGATCTTATAGTTAGACTCCTAAGAATTCAAAAGGGGTATAATGCCCTTTAGGTGATCATGGGCCAATTGACTAAGTGTATTTCCTACCAGTTAAGGATACTACCTTTACTAGTTAACTGGGATAGATTTACATCTAAAAGATAATTAGGTTACATGAAGTGCCTCATATGATAGCCGCTGACCGTTACACTCAATCATATCCGTAGTATGGAAGAGTTTACAACAATCATTAGGCATGAGTCTAGTCTTCAATATTCCATATCATCCTTAAATAAATGGACATATGAAAAGGACAAATCAAATTATAGGAAAATATTTTAAACTTGTTGTATGGACCATATGGCCACCTAGGTTGAGATTTTGTCATTAATGGAATTCACCTATAATAATATATATTAGGCAACGATATAGATGAGACCTTACGAGGCTTTATATGAAAGAAAATGTTGGTCAACTCTCCACAGGTATGATTTGGGTGAAAGAGCTACCCTAAAGCAATGACTTGGGTTTGAGATAATTGAAAAGATGATTAAGGATGTTCGGTTAATTAGACCAAGAATGAAACAAGCCTAAGATCATTAGAAGAATTACATTGATAATAAGGGAAAGACTTTGAATTTGCCATAAAAGACTATCTTCTTCAGAGTGGCGCTCTATTAGCATATGATAAGGCTTGGAAGGAAAAAAAACTTGAGCCTAGATTTATCGATCTACTTAAGATTTTAGAGGGTATCGATAAAATACCTTATAAACTTGCCTTGTAGGTGAGCATGGATCTCATCTACAATGTATTTCACGTCTCATTGCTTCACAATTACATGGGACAATCAAGCTATGTGTTAAGGACTAAAGAGTTGAAGTTGACAAAAACATTGTATATGAGAGGCCTTTGGTAAAGAACTGGATAGAAAAGAGAAATTTTTCTAATGCAAATAGATTCCCTTAGTCAAAGTCTTTTCAAGGAAATTAGATAGACGAGGAGGCTACTTGGGAGGTCGAGTAAAACATGAGAGATCAACATCAGAACCATTCGATTCTACTTTCAGGGACAAAAGTTTGAATAAAGAGAGACATGTAACATCATCAAGTATGTTCCAATAGCACTAGAGTCATTTCTCCAAAATTTTTAATTTTAGGTTCGAGTTAGATTTAGGTTGAATCTAGGTTAAAATCAAAAAAAAAAAATTCAATCAATTCAAAAACAAAATGGGGCTTTATTGGGCCTGGACGTTTGGCCTAAATATGTGTTTACTAGAAAAAAGAAAAAGAAAAAAAATAAATAAAGAGAAAACATAAAATTACAAGACTTTCACAAGTTGGAAGTCCTTATGAAATAAGGACACTTGTTGCGTATTTAGTGTTAGGTTTTCAGGACATTGATAACTGACAACACAACAAAATTAAAAATTTAATACATCAAACAATCTCAAAAACCCAGACTAGGATATCTGTTTTGCACATATATTTTCTGAACATACATAGGGTGTTAATAAATTATTCATGCATTAAACAACTCCTTTGTTCTTTACATATCTAGAGAATAACACTATCCTACCCTCAAAAGGTGGAATCTTGGTATCCATATGAAACATGAACTCTAGAGGTTAGTTGAATCACAAAAGGCCACTAGGGCTTTATGATTAAGTGTTTGTGCATTTAAGGTAAAAAGACAACTAGGATTTTTGCAAAAATAAAATGAATATTATTATTCCATGAAATATGTCCTTTGATAATAAATGGATGCTTAGAATGGTCAACTATTTAATATGGAATAATTGTTCCACTCTTCATGATGGCACACGATTGACAAGTACCATACACAATCGTGCATGGCCAAAGAAATGTCAAACTAGGCTTTTTTATCCTATTGGATAAGTCTAATCCATTCGAGGTCTTACTCTCGTTCCTAAACACCAGGATTATCACCAAATAACCTTGTCTTTGATTTCTAATCAACTCTTATATGTGTGTGACCCATAAGTTCTCTATTGAGTTGGTGGTATCTAAATTCAGATCGAATTCAAATATAAACTAGGATTAGCCTCTAGCAAGACATTATTGCCACTTGATCAACAGAGTGTCAACATATATCTCTTATGCCTTTGCAATATCACAGTTATATGTAATTCAATCATTTTGTCAACTAATATCTCTCAAGAGTGAGACATAGAAGTATGTCTATCTCAATGGCTTATCGGTATGAATTGATACACATCAGTACCTAATATAGATCAAACTATAACCTAATCTCACTATGGCCATGGATTCAAGCAGTTATGAATGTCGTTCAGTATTCTTATGTAAGATATCTTCTTTGTGCTCGACAGTAATGAATCCTTATTGATCAATCATAGTTTCCATGTACTCATGATATGGTCAATCATTATGCTTATGGTTACCTCAATTATGGTGGCATGTTAGATGACGTCAAACCATCCTTACGCATGACAATATGACAACCTCAAGTAAAAAGATTATATGCACCCATAGTGTTTAAAGAATTTATTCTATAGACATTAGAAGAACTATCTATATGAATATCCACTGGTCAGGTCAGTCCAGTGAACATGTCTACAATATGCACCCATGTGTTATACCAAACTGTTTATAAACAACTTAATATATGAGAACTGTCACCACCTTTTGGTAAAGTCATTCAACACTATAATGATCTCATTATTATTATTGGTGCCCTTAGTTATAGTAATGCTAGGATTATGGACATTTCTAGAATGACCACTTAATGTGTGTAGAGGGTTTCCATGATTAGTCATTTGATCCTCTCGTCACAGTTTTACCATTCTAAAGGCATATTATTTATATAATCATATAATTGATATGCATATGAATTGAATAATAATAAATCCTTTATTAATAATTAATATAAAATTATAATTACAAATATAAAATACGATTGGCTTTAGGACATCTATGCTAATATTTTAAGACAACCTTCCTCTAAGAATTAGCAAAACATTAGTCATTTATATTCAAAAGAGGGAGAAAGCCAAAATCTAGCAACTAGAGACTAATTTCTAGCAACCAAAAAGAGTAAAAAAAGTAGCAAGAAAATCACCCATCACTTTTGTTTATTGAGTTATCGAGAAAAAGAGAGAAAAAGAAATAAGACAACCACTAGTAACTAAGGAGGAGGTCACTAGTGATAGCACAAAGAAGATAGTGTGGTAGCTCAAGACTACCATCTTCTCATCAGAAAACCTTTAAGTAGGATCGTGTTCCTTCTCTTAGCTTACATAAGTTTTGGCTTGATTTTTTGATTTCTTGAATTTTTTCCTTGCATGTTGTGTTACCTAAATCTTACATAACCCTCACATGAATTTGAGGCTTGATCTTGCATGATTTTTTGGGTTGTCATGGTTCCTTATTACATGATATACTTCATGGAGTTGAAATAACACTTACAAGACTTGGATTCTTGAAATTATGGTTAATTTATAGGTTTGCATATGATATAGATATAGGTGAGGTCATGTGCATGTTATGGTTGGTAGAAGAGGGTAACATCATGTGGTGTGCATTTGGTTGTGGTACGAAAATAAAAAAAGAAAAAACTAAGAAAATAATTCAAGTGTTAGGTGGTTGTTGAACAAGAAATAAGTCAAAGAGTGATTGGAAGCCACGTGCTTGGGACGTCTGGTATGCTACCATGACTTAACAATTGTTGGAATTACAATATAATTAAGATAAAAGGCCTATTATTGTGTCAAAAGATTCTCAAGGGGTTAGATACCCAAGGGAAAGATTTAATATGAATATGAAATATTCTCAAGGGGTTAGATACCTAAGGAAAAGATTTAATATGAACAAAAGAGATACCCAAGGGATTAGATACATAAGGGAAATGTTTGATATGAACATGAGATAGATCCCCAAGGAGTAAGATACTTAAGGGAAAGAATAAGATTGATACAAAGAATTAGATACCCAAAAAAAAAGATTTTATATGAATGAGATAGATTCCCAAGGGTTAGATACTCAACGAAAAAATTGATATGAATATGAAAAAGATAATCAAGCGGTTAGACACTTGAGGGAGAAAATAAATATGATCAAATGAGAGAAAAAATCCCAGGTAGAGAATAGATTGGACCATAGATAAGTTTGAGAATGTTTAGAAAGGTTGGGTATCAATAGAGATCATATATCTTGTTGAGATTATTCTATACCTATAGGACATCGAGATTACGATTACTAAGTTGGTAGGGAAGTACCCATGACCTAGATGTATCTGTAGATAGGGTAAAGTATGATAATTAGTGTCTTTGATTGAGAGATATATCTTTCTATAACTGTGGATCTATTAAGCGGCTAAGACTTCCTAAGACATAGATAGTCCACTGATTCAAGGGTCCCAAACTTACCAAGCTATAGGTAGCCTATTAAATTAGGGGTCCAAGACTTACTAGGGTATAAATAACACATTGATTCAGGCTTTATTAATTAATTTAGACAGGACTGTGAGTCTATCAAATGACATGAGTGATTGGACAACCCGAATAAGAGATTTTTCCTAGAGAGTGGTCACTAGAGTAGGTATGTTAATTCCTTAATATTTGAGTTTGATACTGACAACCTAAGATAAAGATCAAGATAACCTAAGCAGTAAAGGAATGTGATAGATTGAAGTTTTAAACTATAGAATAGATCATCCCTAATTATTGAGTTTTATACTTATCTTATTTCTTTACATTTTACAAGTGAAAGGATTAAAGGTGAAGACGGTGGCGAGGTAATGACTTAGTGATGGAGCGACATATGAGAGACAGACTCATAGGCGTAGATAACCATGACTTTGATATTATGATATGTATATATGATAAATTTGATTTAAAATGTCTTGTACATGGATTTACGAAATTGTATGTTATGTGGTTGAGAATTATTCTGTGATTATTGGATAGTTTTTATTTTACACTAAGGATTTTGATGAATTATTCAGACATGAGATTTTTACATGCTTTAATAGGATTCATAAATTAATTTTAATTATCTTATTCATATATAGTAGATTTTAGTAGCATTTTACCTCGTAGGATAAAATATTTCAAGGTAGAATGTTACACTATAAATGTCTAGACTTAAAAGAAAGGATTTTCATAGCTCTAAGTGTAAGGTTTAATGAGTCAAATCTTCTTTACTTTTATGATAACAATTTTTAATCTCTCATCTCAAAATTACCTTTTTTACAATCCTTTATTCTTATAGATAAAAGCTCTTGGTATATACCACTGTTTAATCTCTCATTCAATCTTCTATTACTCAAAATTTTGTTGAGTCATTTAAACAAGCATATATTTCTTATAAATATTAGTCATCTCGATCATTATAACCTAATTCTTATTGTTCAAAGTTCATCTATTGTAATACTCATAATCAACACAGAAGTTTAACATCATTAGATAATTTCTTGTTTACAAATAAATAGTCTATATTGATCCACCTATGTTTATACCCTTCAAAGCCATTAAACTTGACACTTATTTTACTATAAAGAGATCATATTCTTCTCCTTCTGTTAGCAAAGCTAAATAGAAGTTAATGTCAACCTCCTTTTTAACTCTTAGAGACTTTGCTCGTAGGTATTAGACCACCTAAAAGAAACATTTCTACTAGTCAAGTCTGTGAGCGGTTAGACAGGCTTGATGAAACCCTAAAAAAATCGCCTATGATAACCTGCCAACCCAAGGAAACTTCTCACTTGTTTAGTTGTCTTGGGCCTCTACCACTCTAATATATCTTCTACTTGACTAATGTCTACCAAGATACTATCTATTGAGACCACATGTCCAAGAAAAGTCATTCTGTCTAGCCAAAACTTGCACTTGGAAAATTTGCGATACAATTACCTCTCTCATAATCTTTACAACATAAATCTCAGATATTGTGCATATTCCTCCCGAGTCCTATAGTATACAAGGATGTTATCTATGAATACCATCAAAAACTTGTGTAAGCAGTCTTGAAACACTCTATTCATATGGTTCATAAACACTACTAGGGTATTAGTCAACTCAAATGGCATAACTACAAACTCATAATACCCATATCTAGTTTTGAATGTAGTTTTGGGTATATCTTGCTTGGTAACCTAGACCTAATGATAACCTAACCTTATGTTAATCTTAAAGAATATTGATACACATTTGAACTAATCAAACAAGTCATTTATCTTTAGGAATGGGTACTTATTCTTTATTGTTTCTTTGTTCAACTTCTTATAATCGATGCATATTCTCATTGATCCATCTTTCTTCTTTACAAATGAGATTAGTGCACCTAATGACGAGTGGTTCAGTCTAATAAAACCACTATCCAATAGCTCTTGTAATTGTTTCTTTAACTTTTATAGTTTAGTTGGGGCTACTATGTATGATGCCTTGGAAATTGGTGTTATATCTAAAGTAAGCTTAATACTAAACTCCAACTTTCTTTAGGTGCTAACCCTAAAAGATTGTCAGAGAAAATGTTGAGGAACTTGATGGAGCATTAAATAGAGTATTGAACCATAAGGTTAATCCACTTCAAATACTAGTAAGACCAATTATAAGAAATCGAGCCAAGAAGTTGCAACAAGTCTTAAGTAGACTCACGGAAGAGCTTTGGTCTAAGTCAAGCATCATAAAGGTCGATTGGGTCAAGGAAGGCACTGAAGGACTAATTAATTTGATCCAATCCTTAGTTCAAGAAGGAATAGAGGAATCGGCCATAGGGGATAAAAGTCTAACCCAAAAGTAGCTTGTCATATTTGACCATCAAGAAACCATTAAAAGGAAACGTCCAAGCATGCCTTGGCTAGGCCTAGGATTATGTTATTAGTATTTTTTTTTTTTACAATGGGCCAAGACTTGTTTTATTAAAATCCCAAGCTTTTATTTAAGTTTTATGTTATATAATAGACTACTTAAATTAGTTATTTTTAACGTCCAAATGTCATGTTAGTTTTTAACTTAGGTTATTAGGCATTTAATTTGTCAATGGGCTTAGGTAAATTAGGTAGTTCATTGGGTTAAGGTCAAGTTAGGCCTTTAGGGTTTGTAGACACCATTTTAAAAAATAATGTTTTTTGAAGAATGAGCAATAACTATGAATAGTAATGTGAGTTCAACCTTGTTTCAAGATTTTAACTTCTTGATTCAAAACTATCAAGAACTTATCAAGGTTCATCCCTTGTAGTATTCTAATCACTAATCTATACTAAGGTTTGTACGAATTTTATTCTTATCAGGTCGAGGTAAAACCTGTTTCAATCCTAGACAAAGCCCAAGTTTTTCAATTTCCTTTGTGATCTTAATCCTTATTTCTTGTGTCTTTTTTGTTAATTGTCATTCTTGATGTCTTTTCCTTTGATTCTTGGAATTCTTGCTTGAAAACCTAATGAAGCCGAATTCTAGGTTGTGTGGTGTATAAATTTATTCTTGATTGATCTTTGATTGAAAAAAAAAAATAACAGCAAAAAAAAAAGAAAAAAGAAAATAAAAAAAAGGAATTGGTTATGGTCGAATAGGTGTGTTTTGTTTTGTTTAAGGTCTAATTGGTTTATATTCAAAATTTCAAACAAACCTTGGTATGTGTAGTTTAAGCCGAATTACGAAAGTAATATCTTAGGTGAATTTTGTTTTATATTGATCTTGAAATTCTTAGAGAAAAGTTTGTTTGCCGAGTTGGGAAAGTAGTTTCTTGGTTGATCTTTCTTGTTTTGTTCTTGAATTCTTAGGAGAATTTTGGGTTGGCCAAGAGTTATTGTGAGTTTGTGTTGAATTCTTTGAACTTTGGGAAGAAATCTGAGATTGCTGAAATATAAAGCTTTATCTTGACTTATTTTCTTTGGGTGCATGAATCTTATTTGGGAAAAGGTGTGAGTTTACTGAAATTGGGAAGTAGTTGACTAGATCTTGTGTGAGTCACTTCATTCTTGATTGAAGTTTATTTTCAAGTGATAAAAGAAAACAAAATCAACAAACTAGTGTAGTGTAAATTTGGCCAAGAAGTAAAGAAAAATCAGAAAAGAAAGGCAAAAAAATAAAAAGAAAAGAAAGATCAAGGATAATAGTTAAAATCACTTACCTCCTTTAAATTTGACTCTCCATTCTTTTTTTGTCTCTTTCTAGATTTCTTTTCTTTATTGTTTCATTCTTTTATTTGTTTCCATCTTTTTAGTTCTAAAAATTTTTCCTTCTTGAGTCGTTATTCCATTCGTTTGTCTATATTAGTGTTGTGTTCATCTCAAAGTTGTTCTTAGTGGGTTTTTTTATAAAATTCAGATTATAGAGTGTATGAGAACATTAGAGTGAAAACATGAGCATAAGTGTAAACACATGAGGGAGCGTGTGAGGATTCTTATTTATATATATACATTTTTTTGTTTTGAAATTTTAGACATGGTATATCCCAAAAACACTAGTGTTATGGAAGATTTGGGTAATACGGAGGCTTTTACAATGCAAGCCATCTAACAACAATTCAAGCGCCTCTTTAATGTGATGAGGAGTGTTAATGATAGGTTAGATAGGTTAGAGAAGTAACAAAGTGATAGAGAGGGATAGTAAGGAAAGAAGAAAAACACTTCTAGAGCGAAATAAAGATAAGATCGATTGTAATAGTGAGGGTGATAAAGGTAATGATAGGCAAATTACTTTAGAAAGCAAAGGAGGATAAAGATGTCATAAAAATAGTTTGTATAGAGAAGATAGATGAGGTGATAGTAGCCTCAGTAGTATTAAGATGAAAATTCTACCTTTTTAAGGAAGAAATGACCTAAAAGCCTATTTAGATTGGGAACGTAAAGTAGAACAAGTTTTCGATATTTATAGGTATATGAAGGAGAAAAAGATAAAATTAGCAATTGTAGAATTCATCGATTATGTAAGTATTTGGTAAGATCAGTTACTAAAGAATAGGCATAGAAATTTGGGTAGACCCATAGATACTTGGGATGATATGAAAAGTGTGATAAGACAGTGATTTGTTCCAAGCTATTACCATAGGGATTTACTTCAAAAATTATAGGAGATTAAACAAGGGACAAAAAAAATAGAGGACTATCACAAAGAGATAGAGATAGCCATAATTTGGGCTAATATAAAGAAGGATAGGGAGACTACTATGGCTAGGTTCTTCGATAGGTTGAACAAGGATATAGCAAATATAATAGAGCTCTAACATTATATAGAATTAAAGGATTTGGTGAATATGACAATGAAGGTTAAAAGGCAATTACAACGAAAGGGTAAAAGGGATGTGGGGTCTTATTCTAACGTTTGGAAACCAAGTATGTCAAAAAGAGATGATAACCCACCTTATAAGCCAAAAATCGAACACTCAAAACTTAGGGGAAAGAAACCCAATTGAGAGAAATTGAGTACCAAACTTGAACCACTGAAAAGAAACAGTGAGATCAAATGTTTTACATGTTTGGACAGGGGTCACATAACCTCTCAATGTCTTGACAAAAAAATATGCTATTGAGGGAGGATATTGAGTATAATATAGAAGAAGAGTTGAGTTATGAGTCTATGCCACTATTAGAGGATGCTAGTGATAAAGAGTTAGAGCATGTAGTAAAAGGTGAGGCACTAGTGTCTAGGAAAACTTTAAATTTATAATACAAGAAAAAAAATGATGAGCAAAGAGAGAATATCTTTCATACTAGGTGTCATATGAAAGGTAAGATGTGCACTTTGATCATAGATGGTGGTAGTTACATGAATGTAGCCAGTCTTGAGCTTGTAGAAAAACTTAGTTTATCTACACTTAAACACTTTAGACCTTACAAACTTCAATGGTTGAATGGCTGTAGAGAGATTATGGTAAATAAATAAGTGGTGGTGGCTTTGTTTGTGGGTAGGTATCAAGATAAGGTTTTATGTGATATAGTACCTATGCATGCTGGTCATATTTTGTTAGGTAGGTCATGGCAATATGATAGAAAAGTGACACATGACGGGTTTAAATATAGGTATTCCTTTATGATGAACAATAAGTTAATAACCCTTGTACCTTTGTCACCAAAACAAGTTTATGATGATCAAGTGAGGAGGAGAAAGATGTTTGATGAAAAGAAAGAAAATGAGAATGAGAAGAAAAGAGAAAATTTGAGTGAGTAAGAAAGAAGAGAAAGTATGGTCAGAAAAAAGAGAGAAAAAAAAAGAGTGAGAAATTCGGCCTTGAGAAAAAAAGAGAAAGAAAAAAAATGAGCAAAAAAAAGAGCTTTTATGCAAAAGTGAGTTATGTGAAGGTAGCCCTTGTGACTAAACAATATTTATTATTGTTTGTTTACAAAGAACAATTTTTGTTTTCCACTAACGTTGACCATTCTCTTTCTAGTGTGTTTATTTCTCTTTTGTAAGAGTTTAAAGATGTATTCCCTAAGGAGATTCCAAATGGATTGCCATTGGTTCATAGGATTAAGCACTAGATTGATTTCGTACCTAGAGCAATGATACTAATCAACCAACCTATAAAAGTAATCCCGAAGAGATGAAAAAACTTTAGAGGTAAGTGAAAGAGTTGTTGAAGAAGGGATCGTGAGAGAGAGTATGAGTCTATGTGTCATACTGGTGATTCTAATGCCTAAGAAGGATAGGTCAAAGAAGATGTGTATTGACTATTGAGCCATCAACAAAATCACTTTAAATATCACTATCCCATACCTAGGCTAGATGATATGCTTGATGAATTGCATGGATCATATATCTTTTCAAAAATTGATTTAAAAAATAGGTATCATCAAATTAGGATGAAAGAAGGTGATGAATGGAAAACTAGCTTTAAAAACCAAACATGGCTTGTATGAGTGGTTGGTAATGTCATTTGGGTTTACTAATGCACCTAGTACGTTTATGAGGTTAATGAACTATGTCTTATGTGCATTTATAGGCAGGTTTGTAGTTTTTTATTTTGATGATATACTTATTTATAGTCGTAGTCTAGAAGAGCATAAAGGACACATGTGTGATGTTTTGCTTATGCTTAAGAAAGAAAGGTTGTTTGTTAATCTTAAGAAGTGTTCTTTTTACACTGACTAGTTTGTATTCGTAGGATTTATGGTCTCATCTAGATGGATTAAGGTATATAAGGAAGATGTTAAGGCTATTCAAGAGTAGCCAACGCCTACTTCCATTACCAAGATTAGGATTTTCCATGTTTAAGCTAGTTTTTATAGAAAATTTGTGTAAGACTTTAGTACACTAGTTGCACCATTAACTGAAATAATTAAAAAGAACGTGCATTTGCTTTGATTAAAGATAAGTTAAGTACTACACCTTTACTTGCCTTGCTTGGTTTTCTAAACTATTTGAAGTTGAGTATGATGCTTCAGGTATAGGCATTAGAGTTATTTTGATGTAGGAAAACAAGCCATAAAATTTTTCAGTAAGAAACTCAATAGGGCCACCTTGAAGTACCCTACTTATGACAAAGAGTTATATGCTATGGTAAGGGCATTAGAGACGTGGCAACATTAACTTTGGTAGTATGAGTTCATCATTTGGACAGATCATAAGTCCTAAACCATTTAAAGGGATAAGGCAAGTTGAACAAGAGACATGTCAGGTGGGTTGAATTCATATAAACTTTTCCTTATGTCATTAATTACAAGCAAGGTAAGGAAAATGTTATGCTAAATGCATTATCATGCAAGTATATTCTAATCTCAACTTTAGATACTAAATTACTTGGGTTTAAGTATATCAAGGATTTATATGTGATTAATGTAGACGTTTCTAGTATTTATTATGCTTATAAGAAAGTTGTATTTGGTAAGTTTTATAGGCATGGTGGATATTTGTTTAGGGAGAATAAATTGTGTGTGCCTATGAGTTCCTTACATGAATTGCTTGTTAGGGAAGTAATAAGTCATTTTGGCATAACTAAAACCTTAGGCATCTTATAGAAGCATTTCTTTTGGCCACATATGAAAAGAGATATTGAGCGTATTTGTAATAGATATGTTAGGTGTAAGCAGACTAGGTCAAAAGTTTTACCCCATGGATTGTATACACTCTTTCCAATACCTAGTAAGCCTTGGGTTGATATTTTTATGGACTTTGTGTTGGGGTTGCTTAGGACAAAGAAGGGTAGGGATGTAATTTTTGTACTCGTTGATAGATTTTTCAAAATGGCACACTTCATTTCGTGCCATAAAATTGATGACACTACTAATATTGTTGATTTGCTTTTTAGAAACATAGTACACTTACATGAAGTTCCAAGAAGCATTATGTCTGATTGAGATGTTAAGTTTTTTAGCTACTTCAGGAATATATTGTAAGGAAAATTAGGTATGAAGCTCTTATTTTCCATTATATATCACCCACAAACCAACAGGCAAACTAAAGTAGTAAATAGGATATTAACTCAGTTATTGCATGTTATGATTGAAAAGAACTTAGAAACTTAGAAGAAATGTTTACCATACATAGAATTTGCATATAATAGGATAGTGCATTCCACTACAGGTTATTCCTTGTTTGAGATCGTTTATGGTTTTAATCCACTAATTCCTTTGGATATTTTGCCATTGCCTATTGATGAGAGAACTAGCTTAGATGGAAAAAAAAAAGTGAAGCTTGTGAAGCAGATTCATGAAAAGGTTAAACAAAACATTGAAAAACGGACTAAGTAGTTTGCTAAGCAAGCTAACAAAGTAAGCAAAAAGATGGTATTTCAACTACGATATTGGGTATGGCTACACATGCAAAAAGAATGATTTCCTAAACAACAAAAGTCAAAACTCCACCTAAGGGGAGATGGTCTATTTTAAGTCCTTGAGCAAATTGGAGATAATGCCTATAGATTAGATCTTCCAGGTGAGTATAATGTAAGTGCTACTTTTAATATGGCATGGTACAGATTTGAGGGCAAATCCTTTTCAAAATAGAGGAGTGATAGAGCACCGAACAAAGTATCGAGCCACAAGATTGAACCATTTCAAATACTAATATGACCAATTAAAATGAATCAAGCCAATAAGTTGCAACAAGCTTTAAATGGACTCATGAAAGAGTATTGGTCCAAGTCAAGCATAATAGAGGTCGATTGGGTCAAGGAAGGCACCAAGAGACTAGATAATTCGACTAGTTCTCAGTTAAAAAATTAGTAGAGGAATCGACCAAGAGGAATAAAAGCCCAACCCAAGAATAGCATGTTATATTCAGCCATCAAGGAAACATTCAAGGGAAGGCATCCAAGCATGCCTTGGTTGGCTTAGGATTATGTTATTAATATTTTTTTGTAATGGGCTAAGACTTGCTTTATTAAAAGCCCATGCTTTTATTTAAGTTATGTGTTAAATAATAAGTTACTTAAATTAGCTATTTTTAAAGCCTAAATATCATGTTGGTTTGTAACTTAGATTATTAGACATTTAATTAGTTAATGGGCTTAGGTAAATTGGTTAGTCTATTGGGTTAAGGTCAAGTTAGGCTTTTAGGGTTTGTAGACAACATTTAAAAAAATAACTTTTTGAAAGAATGAATAGTAACATAAGTTCAACCTTGTTTCAAGATTTTAACTTCTTAATTCAAAACTATCAAAAACTTACCTTTCATCTCTTGTGGCATTCTAATCATTAATATATGCCAAGGTTTGTACGAATTTCATTCATATTGGATTAAGGAAAAATCTATTTCAATCTTGGACAAAGATTAATTATTGATCGGGGTTTTGCGTGTCATCATTGAAGTTCGTATTAGAACTCTTACACCATTGGAGTATTTTTCACACCCAGGACTATCTCATTTGAGCTATTCATAATGTGTGTCATATATGCTATGCATTATTTACTCAATATTTTCCTAGTCTTGACGTTACTAATCATCAAGCTCAAAACTTGGCTCTTTCCAAAGTTGAACTACTCACCATTATCTAGGTTAAATCCAACTTTTTTTTTTCAATCTATGTATGCCCTATATCTACTCAAGAAGTCCATGCTAAGCATTACAACAAAATCAAGCATGTCCATTACTATCAAGTTCACGACCATTTCTTGGCCTCCCAAAGAAAACCATTCTCTAATCAGTATGTGGATACAATGGATTTTATATCCATCTAGCATCTTAGTATAGATCTGCAGCACAGTTACAAGTCATAGCGCTAATCTATCTATTATGCCATTAGTAATGAAACAATATGTAGCGCTAGAGTCAATCAATGCATACAAAAGCCAAGAGTGAAAGGTTAACTAGTCTATCACTACTATCGAGTTAGCCTTGACTCAGGTCTGAGTAGTTATGTACACTCAAGCCTATCCTTCCTCAACTATATACTTTACTAGGGCTGGTGTTAATGTTGCTAGGGTTGTGCATTGTTTACACTTATAACATACTTTTTAATTGATAAAGCATTATCTAGCATGCCTCTACCTATATCTGTGGCAAGTAGGGGGCACCTCAACTAATCATTTCTCATTTGTTTCTTACCCTTCCAGTTCTTTCTATGTCGATACTGAAAGGACCTATTACCTTTGAAGTTCTTATTACCCCTTCTCAGATACCACCTGAATTCATTTGATCTCACCTCTAGGATAGGGTTACTAGTACTAGTTGGTATGATATTCCTCTCTCTTTTTCCATCTTCTACCTCATGACATTTGACTTCAAAGCTCTGTCTAGGGCCTCTAATAAAAATTTGTGAGGATTATCTCTCATCTTCATATCCTTGGTGATTTTTGACTTGAGTCCTCCAAGGAAAACCTTTAACTTGCCTTTGTTTGAATTGGCAACTGTTGAAGCATACTTCGCTAAGGAGTTTAGCTTGGTGGAGAACTCTTTGATTGTCATACTACCGTATTTTATATGGAGGAACTTTAGAGCATTCACATAGAGAATGTCTATAGATAGGTACTCATTCTCAAATGCCTATCTGAAATCAGCCTAAGTTATCTCTAACACTCAATAAGTCTTTCATAATATCCGCTACCATACCTTTTCATCATCTTTTAATAGGATATTGGCATACTGGATCTTATCTACATCTATCATGATGTAAACCTCATGACATCCCCTACTGCTTCTAGCCACTCCTTAGCTAATAACTCATTTAAAATTGAATTACCTTTAAAATCAAGGGGTTGGTGTTTGTTTACTAGACTATAGATAAGATGAGCCTAACCTCTGTTGTTATTTATTATCTCTACCTTAAATGCCTTTATGCTCACTTTGTTTTGCTATGGTGGTATCTCAATGACTATAAGCTGTTTTAGCATTAGTAGGGCATGAACTAGGTGTTTAACACTCTTGAATACCTTTTGGTGTTTACCTATAGATAACCTCAACTATCTATTGGATAACTTTGTTGTCTATTGATAGCATAACTAATGCACTGAATACTTGTCTCTAAACCTTAGCTTGGCTCTTCTCTTAATTGGGGACCTCTGGGGCATCCCTAGTTAACATCTTAGATATCCTCATCCTAAAATAAGATCATGATTTAGACATACATAATAATTTAATTGAATGTAGACTTATTATACTTATAACGATAAGTGTGCAAGGGCAGTCAACACTGTATAAGAAGCTACTTTCCTTACTTAACTTTATTATGCACTTTTAGACACATTAAAAACTTAACACCTTTTTAGGTACTAAGATCATGTTTTGATATCATAAATATAACACCCCTCTCCAAATATATACCTTTACTCAAAATATGACTTGAAGTGGTATGTACGACTTGACTTCTATACTTTAAAACACAAAATTTAATGCATGTCCATAAATACTCAAGTATGCAAAAAAGTGTGGTTTGAAAAAAATCTAAAATACCTCATAAATAACATCAATGTCTAAAACTCAATCTGAGCGAGTATTGTGCATAATCAAATATCAAACTTTATCTGAAATGACAAAAAGTACATCAATGGAAAGTAAGTCTCGAAAAAAGATAATTATGCTCCTCACCTTTATACAACTTCTCATTAGACCGATGACTTCCTGTATGCTCTACTATTTACCTCTACCTATAAAACAAAAAGAAAAAATACTTGAGTGAAAACACTCAGTAAGTTAGTGACTTATCAACACTCTAAATACACAAATGAACTGATAAACCTAACATTCAACTTGTGAATCTAGATGTTGTCATAACTTAGCACCCTCATACCCTAACATAAGTCATGCACATAGGTTAACAAGGTCTAAACTGAAATTGAAATATGTAATGCCATAGTGAAGCATAAGATACCTTGCATGTCACTATCTGTTGTGCCTTATGCATATGTTATATGGTTTATTAAGCTAACGAGAAAATATGGTAGCAGTCTCTTTCCTTACCACATATGCTAATCGAAACTATTGTCTAAACCATCTTAGGATTGCTCTTACCATGGGTACGTATGTGATGTATCCCGCTAACCATATAAGGAAAATTAAAAAGTCATAATCTCTTACCGTACACACCTAAATTAAACTAAATGGCTATACGTCTTGGCGTCGAGTGCATGATACATCTCATAGGTATTCAACCTTATTGCTTTCACATATATTGTAATTTACGCATACAGTTGATACCTAACTAGATATAAACCATTTTCCTTAACTTCTCTGATTTTTTACTCAGATTTGACTCAGTTGGCATCACATGTCGTTTTTCATATAGTCAAGCATGTTTTCTAATTATAATTATCTTATCTTTCTTATTGAAGTTTCTTATTCTTTCCTCAAAATAAGCATGCAAAAATTACTGAATTTCCTATTTGTTTGAAGGACACATAAGTATGTCTGACACCCTACATAACTGTGTTATGATTTGGAGATCATAACTTCTATAGTTTTTGTGTTTTCTAACTAACCTTAAGAAATCCCACGCATAATACAAATCTCAAAATTTATTTCTAATCATCTCAAATTGGTTTTACACATCAGTAAACGCATAAACATGGTTAACACACTAATCTACAACATTAACATCGTTAATCTGTCATATTCAACTTAATACTCCACTATTATATTCCCAACCAAATAGTCATGTTTATAACATCTATAATCAGTTTTCTTCAATTTAAAAGCACATATACATATAAACATAGAATCTCACATCTTCGACTTTCATCATCAAAATGCAAACTCTTCTATTTAGAATGCATGCTAAGTTCATAACAACATGATCATACAATTCACACATAATTAGCATACTAGAATTTCACTATTTAATATCACGATGCCCATATCTCTAATGAACCATTCTTTAAACCAGCCAAAAGGAGAGCCAACGTACGTGTCCTCTGAAGATTGCTCTAGTCTTCACGTGGTTGTTTCCGATGACCAAGAACTCCTTTTTGGTGATTAAAAGTCTCTCATCTCAAGACTTTCTTGTTTGGGTGTGACTGGGTGAGAAAAATATGAGAAATTAGGTTAAACGCCTATTTTTAGTTTGCATTCTAGACATGACACACAAACGTGTATGGACTCTACATGGGCATGTGTCATGTCGCACAATTATGGAATTCATCTGATTTTCTCGAGATTGAATTAATTTAAATCTTATCTAAAATTTAAATCTTATTGATGATGCACAACCATGTATGCCTCTACACAAAGGCATGCATCACTCTAGAAAATCAATATTAATTCAATTAAAATAAGAAAAAAGACTAAGATGCCTTTGGGCTTGCCAGTGGGTGTTACATAAATAATACACAACCTTCTTTCCTTGTGACTTCTCCTTATGTAAACAAAATCACAACTTAACATTTATTTCACTTTAAATCATTAATACATCACTCATACAAAAATAAAATGTCATTATGCTTTTGAGACATACTTGTGGGTGTTACAATTTGATACGAACCTCACAGATAAACTATGAGACCTTACAGGCAAGTAAGGAAACTAGGAACCAAGAAAAGTTAAATCAGATTTTAAATTAAGAAAACTTTAACCTAATGTCTATAACAAACCTTAACCAAAAGTATAAAAACCTTTATTGAATGATTATGGATAATCAAGAACCAAAGGTATAAAAACATTGACCCAATGTCTAAAAATTGATGTGAACCAAAGGTACAAGTTGACACCACAATCTAGAATAGAAAAAAATGAGAGTGATAAGTCATTTTGAATATCATAAGAAAATATTTTTGATAAGTTTATCAGTTTTCAAAAGAACCAAGAGAAAAAAATCTCACAATTTCATTATGTCATTGTGTATCATCTATCCCAAGGTTACATTATTATTTATAGCCCCAGTCTAAATAGGATAATAACAAGCATAATCTCTAAGATAATAACAATCTTAATCTTTAGGATGATAACCGTCTCAATCTAAATAAGATAATAATAATTCTAAATAATAATCCTAATGTAATTATAATTCCTAAAGAAAATAAAACTAAAACTCTTAAAATAAATAAAACTTCTGAACTAGAAAACTATAAATACTAGGAAACTAAACTTCAATTGAATTCATTTGCTTTCTTCACATAAATTATTGTCTAATCAAGCTTCTACTTCATATTTTAACAATTGAAAACGTCACTAATGATGTGTCATATCATTTCCCATTTGTTTCATGCTCTTCATGTCATTTGTCATGTCATCCTTGAGTGTCATGTCATGCTTCTTACCTTTTGCTTGTGTCTTCAACGTTCTTAATGCAATACACTCTTGTTATAGTCCTTTATTATTAGATCACACATTTTTGGTCTTTCATGGATCACATTATTGCCCTTCTCTTCAAAATGATTTGTCTTCAAATTGTCCCTTTTAGAAAAACTTTTATTTAGGCATGATGACATGATTGTAACCGACAAAATATGTTGGAAAGGACCTCACACACTCTCTCATTTGTTTTCACTCCTCTCCAAAAAAAAAAAATTCACTTAATCACTTATATTTGCACATTTTAAATTGGTTTTTTTGTTTAATTTATTTTTTTCTTTTTTTTTATTTGGTTTCTTTTTCTTTTTGTTTGATTTAAAGCCAAGCTCTAATAGCAAATTGATGTGAACCTCAAAGATGAACTATGAGACCCAACACCCAAGCAAAGAAACTAGAAACCTAGAAAAACTAAATCAGATCTTAAATTAAGAAAACTTGTCTATAACAAACACGAACCAAAAGTATAAAAACTTTAACCCAAGGATTATGGATAATCACAAACTAAAGGTATAAAAACATTGACCTAATATCTATAAATTGACATGAATCAAACTTATAAGTTGACGTCACACTTTAGAATAGAAAAGAATAAGAGTGATTAGTCATATTTGAACTCCACAAGAAAATATTTTTGATAAGTTCATGAGTTCTCAAAAAAACCAAGAGAAAAAAATCTCACAATTTCATTATGTCAATGTGTATCATTTATCCCAAGGTTATATGATCATTTATAGCCCTAGTTTGAATAGGATAATAACAATCTCAATCTAAATAAGACAATAATAATTTTAAATAATAATCATAATGTAATTATAATTCCTAAAGCAAATAAAACTAAGACTCTTAAAGCAAATAAAACTCCTAAACAACTAGAAAACTAAAAATATTAGGAAAATGAATTTCAACTGAATTCTCTTGCTTTCTTTACATGAATTTTTGCCTAATCAAGCTATGTTTTGACAAATAAAAACATCACCAAGGATGTCTCATATCATTTCACATGTGTTTGATGCTCTACATGTCATTTATCATGTCATCCTTGAGTGCCACATCATGTTTTTTACCTTTAGCTTGTGTCTTCAACTTTCTCAATGTTATCTAGCCTACCACACTCTTGTCATAATATTTTATTATTAGGTCACATATTCTTGGTCTTCCATGGATCACATCACAATTCCTCCCTCTTTTTATTATTCCATCATTGAAATTCATTGAAATTAGCTTGGATGTCTTTCTCTCATATCCTACTTTATTTCCCAGGTAGATTCTTCAACCTTACTTTGACCAAGGGGATCTGTCAGTTCCTCAGTTGTTTGATTCTTCTATCTAGAATCTAAATTAATCTTTCCTTATAACTCAAGTTCTCAGGTAATTGAATCTCTTCAGTTCTTAAAACAAGTGAGGGATCACCAATATACTTACATAGCAATGAGCAATGTAACACATTATGAATATGATCAATACTCATCGATAAGCCAATCTATAAGTTACCTTACTGACCCATTTCATTATCTCATAAAGGTCGATATACCTCAAAGCTAACTTATCCTTTCTTGCAAGCCTCATCAAATGCTTATAATGGATAACTCTAAACTCTAAGTCCTTATGTCTTTCATCAACATAGCTATTTTGTCGATCCTAGGCTTTTTTCATTCTTTTCTTGATTAATTGGATATCTTGAATCATCCTCTAAGTTAACTCCGGTCTAAGAGACTATACTAAGACATCCCTTTCACCCAACTCATCCTAATGTAGAAAAGAATGACACCTTTTACAATAAAGTGCCCTTTAGGGCACCATGTGAATTATCGCTAGATAGCTGTTATTATAAACAAACTCTACTAAGGGCAACTTCTCTAGCCAACTAGCTTTATGATTTAAACAACAAACTCGCAACATATCTTATAACATCTAGTTAGTCTTCCAAATCTGACCATGTGTCTATGGGTGATATGTTGCACTGAATGTCAAGTTAGTGTCTAACGATTTGTGCAAACTCTTCTAGAAAATTGACACAAATCATGTCTTTCTATTTGATATAATTGTCTTAGGCACCCTAGGCAACCTGATAATCTTTCTCACATGTAGCTTTCCTAACTAATTTGTAATTATGGTATCCTTAATAGGTAGAAAATGTGTTGTCTTAGTTAATTTGTCAACTATAACCCAAAGTGCATTATAACCACTATAAACCCTTAGAAATGCAATAACAAAATCCATAAAAATGCTCCCATTTCCACTCAAACACACTTAAAGGTTGTAATAGTCTTAACGATGTCTAGTGCTCAACCTTAACTTGTTAACAGGTGACACACTTAGTTACATGCTCATTCATATCTTTCTTCATACCCAGCCACTAGAAGCTCCTTTTCAAATCTTGATACATCATTACACCGCCTGGATGGATAATGTAAAAAGAATTGAAAGCCTCTACAAGAATTCTCTACCTCAATTCATCAACTAGTGGAACACATACTCTACCTCTAAACTTAATAACACCTTCAATAATATGAAAACCTACTTCAAGACTATTCTAAACTCTCTAGACTTTCTGCTCACACTCGTCATCATCTAATTGAGTTGTTCTGATCTCTTCCATCAACTTGGACTTGATCTCTAACTTGACTAGAACCCTAATCACAAACTCAATTTACTCTCAGTCTATGTCTATTTGAATATCTCTTTGAACCATAAACTGTGATAGAAAACCTTCTTGCTGAGGGCATCTCTTACTACATGTATTTCCAGGTTCAACTCTTCATGCATTCTAGAATAAATATGTAGTATTTACAATTTACATTCAATCCATCAGATTTAGTTTAACATATAGGTTACATTAATATGCACTTAAAATGCATATTTATCATATACAACCTACACATTTTACAACATTAGTTTAGTTATAATGGACAATAATGAAATCTAGAAATTTTAATCAAAGCTATGGTATTTGTAAATTTAACAGGTCACATATAATGTTGATCACAATAATGAAATCAATACAGTACATTTGCTTACCCTAAATGCAATTAAGATAAGCAAATCACATTAATCTAATTTTCAATTTTAGAAGTAGTGATTTGATCATTATATAGTGAAGGGTAAATTGGTAATTCATATTTAATTACAAAATTACTATATTAAATTAATAATTTAAATTGGAGGGCATTTTAGTCATTTCACTAAAAAGGTAAGATAGTTATTTAAACCTTAAACTAATAGAAGTCATTCACAGAATTGTATTATAGGTGAGACTTTAGATATTTGAAAAGTTACGTGCGTTAGTTTGGCAATGCACAAACTTTCACGCACATAACTTTGGGTGGAAATAAGTCTTGCGGCCTATTAATACCTTTAATCACATAAAAAAAATTATCAAACCCCCCCTAATCGCATAAAAAACTTGGAAAAAACACTTAGTGTTGAACCATTATGTGACCTACAGTAAATTTTTAAACCCTGAGAACTACATAACATGACTTAGGGCACAAAGACCCTTTATTTTAATTAGTTTTCTTAATTCTTTTCATGTTGTTTCTTTGATTTATACATCTTTGAATTTTGAAAACCATTTACCAACATAAAATATCATATATTACACCATTTATTTAAACACCCATAACAATACATTAACAGTAAACCAACATAATAGCAATACACAATCTTATGTTTCATTAGACATCAACACAATCTAAAGTTAAGATCCATTTTAACTCATGGATTTAATGATCATTCTTCTTTGATTTCTAGTATTTAGTATAATAAATTATAAATGAGATGAGAGTTAGAGATTGACTGGGTTGAGGAGTTTAGTTTAGGATTGGAGTGTTAGGGATGAAAGGAAAACTGTATTTGATTAAATTAATTGGTTAAAAAGGTATAGGGGTAAGGTTGTTGGTTATATTTGAAAAAAGAAACCCTAATTTGTAATTGTTTTAATTAAATTTGTTGCTAAGAGCTCAAATATATTTTTTTTCTTTGTATGTTTGTGTGAACACGTGTGGAGACTTGCAATCATAATTAAGAGGGCCTATGAACCCAATTATATAATGACTATTTAATAATGTTATGGGCTACTTTAATCTTCTTATATATTAAGTATAAATCATTATCATCTAGAATTAATTAAATTAGCACTACGAAATTAAAAATATATATATCATAAGCACGCTTTGACATGTTATATAGAAAAATATGATTTCACTTTTGACATGATGTAGTTTAGCAATTGTAGATAATTTTGTCCTAATATTCTTGATCAGTATTGCAGAAGAAAAAAAAAAAGTGCTTTAAGCGTGAATCTTTATGAAAGCCTTAAAAAGAAAACCAATAAATTAACTTTAACTCGAACTAAGGAAAAATAATTTCTTTAATTTTTTTCACAAATAAAATATATTATGTGATAAAAATAGAATGTTAATTACATATTATTAAAGTAGATAAACTTATTCATATGATTCTATAACTTTTATATATTCATTTGAAAATTAACATTTTCTCGAAGAAAGTTTTAAATGTATGTTTTGGTAAGAGATAAACATATTAGCTTTATGCACCCACGAGGGGAAAAGGACTATTTCTCACTCAAATTTTAGGTCATTTTTAAACCTATACCTACGGGAGATGAAAATCCCTATTTCTACTCATAAACAAACTTCTGTTAATTTTTTGTATTAAAAGGAGGGGATAAAATAGTTATCTTACTGTTTATATTAAAAAGTTATAAAGTTTATTACTTTTCACCTCCTTTAGATTTTAGAAACTAACATTTCACCTATACCTAAAGTTTTTAAACTTTGAAAAGTAACATTTTCACCCTCAAACCTAGGGTCTTCATTTTTTTCAAAATGCAGCCGCCCCTTATAACTTTCAAAAATAGTAGTTTTATCCACATTTTTCAACTTTATCTTCCGACGTTGTCTCATGCCTCCTATTTCTCTTGGTGCGATGGCGGTGGTGCAATGAAGTAATCTTCATCTCCTTGTCGCAACACTGTGTGACGAAGAGGTCTCTTTTCGTCGCTCCACCCAGATGATGAAGGATGATGCTTCGTCATCCTTTATCGCTCGTCGTGTCGTCTAGACGCAATGATGTTGTCCTTAGTCTATTCTTCTATATCTAGACGATGCTAATCTGAGCGACACTTTATCATCCTTTGTAGTTAGAGATGAGAGATCGATGGAATGCGTCGATCGTCGATGGTGGTCGGAGAAGGAAGCAAACCCTAAGGATGAAATCTAAACTTTTCAAACTTTAAGAATGAGTTGAGATGTTAGTTTTTAAAAGTTAGAGGAGGGAAATGGTGAAATTTTAAAGTTTTAAGGTTTATAATTAAAATGATGATTTTATCCCTGTCTCAAATTGAAAATTTGGACGACAGTTTGGTCATGGATGAGAATAGAGGTTTTTCATCTCCTGTGAATGTAGATTTGAGAAGAACCTAAAAATTGGGTGGGAAATAGTCCTTTTCCCACCCACGAGAATGGTATAGCCACCCAAACTCATAGTTTTTTATTTTAAAATTTTATGTATAAATATAATTTATTTTTATTGAAACTTTATCTTTCTATAATTTGACACTTATAATTTGTTAATCTTTATCTTTAACCTTTCGATTGTAATTACATATATACATATAATCCATATATCTCGTAATAAGAACTATGTTTATACATCATTAAATCTTAATAATAAAACACATATAAGCATCAGAGCATTTAGACTAAAGAGAGAGCTAACTAGGTTGTTCATATGTAAATTTAGTATGAATTATGCATACTTGCCGTTAGATTCAATATACTAGAGTGAAATGATATCCTGTAACCAACATTTAATTGGGTATATTAATGATTGTGATATGCAAACTATGAACAATTAATTATGATCACATTTTTGTTTTCTAATTATGTGTATACGTATCATGTACTTGACATCTGATAGACCTCTTTTTGCCCTTACATTATTTTGTTTTGAAATGATAAACACACTCTTATCATTGGTATATGTGTCAATATTGTTCTTACTGGAGCTGGGTATTTAAATCAACTTGCTTCTCCATTTTGAATAACTTGAATATTTTTACAATTTCAGTATTGATTTCGTTGAGCTTGATCAGGTTATATTCATGGTATTTGCAATTATGATAAATTAATATAAAAAAAAAAGAAAAATCCCTAATGACATAGTGATGGTGAAATAGAAATACATATGAATGTACAAGAGTTTTAACATTTTCATACAATCGAGACAATGACAAGAGGGGGAATATGTTAAAATTTGTAGCGTGTTTGTGTTTGATGGCATAAAGCAAGTGTAGAGGGCGGTGGAAGGGCGGTGTGTACTTGTCTCAATCATTACACAAGTGGCCGTGGCCGTGGCCAACTTTCACTCCCAACCATGCGCAACAATCAATCCTCATCATTCCTGTCCTACTTTCAACTTCTAACATCCATCTAAATTTAAACAAATAATTAACTGTGTATATCAAAAAAATAAACGTGTCAGATTTAATTTAAAAAAACCTAAAATAAATTAATTAAAATTTTTAGTAGAAGCATTAACCCTTTTAACATCCTCATATTAATATAATCGAGATATGAAAAATATATATTATTTTATTTAAATTAAATTAAATTAATATAGTATATGGTATAAATCTAATACTGTATCAGAATTATTTTGATAAAAATAAATCATATTTGGATGTCCTAGCTAAAGATTTAGTGTGTATATCTAACAATTTAACACTGTTGGGATTTTTTTTTCTTTTAGAATTTCAGTAAGGGATTTATATATTTTAAGTGGGTTTTCTAAGTAATATTACATATATATATTTTTTTATATTAATTAATAATTATGTGTGAGACTATAGAGCGCATGATCTCAACTATAATAAAAGAAATATTGATGATTAAAAGCAAATAAATTATGAAAATGTATAGTGTAGTGTGGATGGTAATTGATACCAAATCTTGTGAGATCAAGACTAGTTAATGTGGTGAGTTATATGATTAATAATTGAATATGAGATAAACTGGTTATTATATTATTATATTATTAAAAAGTTGGAGGATGTTTTCATATTTCTTTTTAAATATTTATTATAAATAAGCAGATTTTTAATAATACTGTTTAATATTTCATTGTATTATTAAATGTATTTTATATTATATTAGGTTTATTGTTCTCTCTTATCTTACCTTCTTTTGATTCTAATAAATAAAAAAGTTATTTTTTAAATTAGTAAATAATTATATTTTTATACCATTAATTTAAAAAAATTATTTTGATAAAAAAGACAAGTAATTTAATTTACTCTATTTAAAATCTATTGGGTTGGGATTGTAAAGTCAAGTCTATCTGACTGGAGCGTCACATCATTCCCTGCAAACAAGCAAAAATTGAATTGAAGTGGGGTAAATCATAATTGTACTTGAGAGTAAGGCCAGCCTTATAGCCGCAAAATTTGACATAAAATTAGGAGAAACCAAAAGGGTCCAAAATTAAGGTCATAAATCATTTATAAAAAAAATCCCCAAAATCAAGCAACCACTCTCTTTCACTGTTTCACGTTCATGCATGCTTCTCTTCGTTGAACTTCGTGCTCCATGTCAGTCTTCACGCGGCTTACGTTACTTGTAAGCTTTAAAAAAATAAAAAAAAATCAAAAGACAAAATCATTTGTTCATACACTAAATTTTCGATGAAACAGATATATATTATATAAATATATATATATATATTATATATAAATATTATTAATTATAATATTGTTGTTAAGTCTAAAATCTAAATTTTGAAATTGGACTTCATTGGTAGTGTTTCTTGAACGGGAACAGATACTATTTTAACTAGGGTACCAAGCCTATCTGCCCCTATAAAACAACCCACCCTAATAGGTTTTTTTTACATTATAATATTATATATTATATATTTTATTGTAAAATAATTTTTTTAAAATAAAATAATAGAATTTTTTTAATTAATATATTATCATTTTTAAAAAAATCATAAATTTTTTAAATTTTTTAAAATTTTTTATATGTATATTTATCATATTATCTTTTTTTTTTAATGTATTAATTTACATTAGTAATATGTATTATATTAAAAAATACATATTATATTATATAATACATTTATTATATCGAATTAATATGATATATTTTAAAATGTATATATTTTTTTACTTATATTATATTATATCATCAATATTTATCATATATAATAAAATATTGCTATAAGTACCCAAATGCAGCTACTTTAAAATTGAAAAAAAAAACATAGATTTTAAAAGTAGCAATAAATATATATATTTTTATTATTTAAAAGATATTTATAATATATTTTTAAAACTAAAAAGTATCTGTTAATTGATGAATGAAAATCATATAAATATTAGATTGTATATAGATAATATTTATGTATAAACTTTCTTATTTTAAGGTGATGGAATTCTTTTAAATTAAAATAAAATTAAATAAATTAAAAAAATTGTTACCCATTTAGAGTTATTTCAATAGTTTGTAAGAAATAATTAATTATTTTTTAGCTAAGTCTAGATTTATAATTTGATATGGACCCAATTAACAATTTCTAAAACTTCGATTGTATCTGTTTTATTACTTACACAATTTATGTTTTAAAAACTTCTACTAAATTATATTTCCACTAAATGATATTAATGTTTTTAATTAATTAATATGATATTAACACTAAGGATAACCCATTAAAAACTTATGAAGCTATGATTTTTCTCATTTGATGATTGTATCTAAAACTGCCTTTGTAAACATTTTGAACTATCTATATTAACATATTTTCATATGTTTTTATGTGTAGCTTGTATAAAAGTTAGTGTAAAATGAGAAAATAATAGTTTTCTGAAGTTTTTTTAACTGCAAAACAATTTTTTAGATTTTTCAAAAAATATGTAAATAACTAAACAAATCTTTTGATCTTTTAAGGATTTTGGAGATTTCTTCCTACTTGTTGATTTACTTTTAAGCAAGTGGGAAAAGGTTTTCAATAGCTTGTGCATGCGTATTACTTGAAAAAGGTTTCGCGATCCCACAAATCTACCACAAAATAAAATAAGACCCACTAAGAACAAAAGTTTTCAAGAACTTAATCGATCTATTTGTTTTATTTTTCTCATGAGATTTGTTCTATTACGGCACCATCATTTCTCATCTCACTTAATTATTTCATCAACTTTAATCAAAGTGTATTATACTGATTTTAATTTATCATTAAACTTTGCCAGTATCATGAATGCAAAAAAGATAAAACTCTTGATTTTGATTGAGTTTATTTAAAATTACTCTCTAATTTACATGCCATGAGTAGCTTCCAGTTTCTTTTATTAAGAGGCAATTCAATAGAAATATTAGTATACAATAAGAGCAATGCTACATGTTATCATAAGAAGATACATAACTTAGAATACAAATTTCGACATATTTCTAAAAATGTGTATCATTATTACACAATAGCTTTGTGCCCCGAAAAGTGTTCTTAGGATCCTTCATTTGGTAAATTTGATGTCATCATAACCTAAGGTTTGTTAGAAATAATCTATGACATAATGAGAAAGTGTGATTTGTTTTAGAGCATTTTAAAAGTTACCACTATGGGAGATATGAAGACATTTAGACACTCTTTATTCTCCATGTCTTTCTTATTCTTCACTTATTAGTGAGAAGTTGATTTTTCTCCATTATGGCATCCAAGATTTTTCTCAACCTGAGAAAAGTTTACTTGGTGAAATGTGATTTATGAATAGGGATAGATTTGATTGAAAAGGGATCATTGATGCCACATCAAAATTTTCTTTTATAACTTGGTTGAGGTGAGGCCACATTTGATATTTCATTTGACCATATATGAGACCTAAGTCTCATGGATGATTATGTCACATAAGACAATGATTATGACATGTAAATGTTGTAGTCCTGAATACAATTAATAAGAAATTCGAGTCAAGAGAATGAGTGCTAAACCAAACGCCTTTGTTGACAAATAACAAACGCACTAAGCAAAACTCACATGCAAACCGCACTGACTCAATAATACTTCCAAGTTTTATTAGATTGCAAAGTTACACAAGTTTCATATGAATCCTTTGTTTATATAGAAAGAGCTATAACCTGACAACTGTTGACAATTGTCATTCTATATCTCTACCGTTGACAGACTCACCTGAAAACGACTTTTCCAAACTCCTCTGTCGTCGGATTGTTTATTTCTTTAAGAACTCAAAAGTTTTCTGTCCAACCATTAAGACAGTTCCCTTATCGAAACACCCACGCTTCTTTTTGTTTAAACTACAGAAATTCTTCCTCTGCTGGATGGAACGACACCGCACCACGTAAGCCTTGCACGCACTATTTCATTAAACAGCCAAAACTTACCATTTTTTGCAATGTTGGTTTAACATTTACCATATATTCAAATGGGAAATAAATTGTTCCACTGTGTAATTACGGTATAATGAGAAAATAATATGAAAAAAGAAAAAGAAAGGAAAGATAGGATAAATATAAGGGGCTGAAGGAGATGTATAGATAAAAACGAAAAAAAAAAAAGATAATATTTTACATTAGTATAACTTGGAATATCTAAATAGGGATTCAAATCAGTAATAAGATATTTTGATATTTTAATTTATTACTAATTACATGCGTTCAAAGTACATCAGATGCAAGAGAGGATTTTTTTTTTTTCCATTAAATTGAAGGGTAGATGACAATTTCTCACCCAAGGTTTGATGAAATCATAGTTCCTATCATTTAAATTTCAAAGGAAAAATCTTTTTCCACCCATATATTAAATTTGTTAAAAATTCTGTTAAATTTTTTATAAAATTGTTGAAAAAATAAAAATGTCCTCAAATTAAATAAAACTTTACTCCTAAAATTTTATTAAATAATTTTGTACCCCTTAGTTATATTAATTTAAACTAAAGTTATAAAAAAATTTTACAAGTATATACATGAGTGTCAATGATATATAATCGTATATTTGGGTGATGAATTTTTATTTTTTAAAATGTTAGGGATTTAATAAAGTTTTTTTTTTTTTGGTTTTGGAAATTCAAAAAAATAATTTTTTTTTGAAATTTTTAATGTTCAAAATATCTCTTGGTAGTTTAAAAATGATTGTTATACCCTCAAGAAATTAGACATAATACAACAAATTAGGAGTGTATATATCATTTAACAAACTATTAGGGTTATAAATATATTTTTAAAATGCATCATGTGAATATAATAATTTTTTAAATATGATGAGAAAATTATCAATTTGCTCCTTTTGAGTTTAAAAAAATGCATTTAGATCCCAATATTGTTCGCTGCTCAATCTGGTATAGGTGTTATTGTAGTATTTTAAACCTCCGAAATAAAATAATAATTAATTACACCCTTGTTATAATATTTGGACAAAATGAGATAAATACATTTAGTTCTTAAAACTAACCCTCATCTCTGATTAAATTGGTGAGAAAATAAAATTTTTAAACTTAAAAGGATAAGAATAAGACTCTATATCAACCCTTCGGTGGGCAAGAGTTATTTGGCCTTAATTGAACACATAAATAAGTTTGTTTTGGCCTTATAAAAAAAAAAAAAAAAATTCTGAAGCCGTGATATCGCCTTCAGGAATGGCGGGAGACAAAAAGTAAAAATAAAAATTTGACAATTTTGCAGAAAGACAAACATCTTACAATAAATTATAAATGACATGTAGTGTGTACATGTGCACCCATGTGACCTTTAGACACTTAAAATTGGCAGCCTACTGTGCTTTTGACGTTGAGAGCTAAGAGAAGACTGGTTGAGAAGATCTCTTATTTTGGCTCAAAGTTAAGTTAAAACGATGACTTTGTGCCATTTTTCTAATGCTTTCAACCAAAGTTAGGTTACCGCCTTTTGAAATTAGATACATAAAAAAATTAAAGAAAGAAGCCTCTATATAATTGTCTAATAAAAAAATATATGGATTTAGGACGATTGATCGAGGACTTATAATTTGGTTATAGTACATGAAAGGTAATAGAAAAAGTTCAAGTTACAATTGAGTGTAGCATATTCCGGATTAATTATCTCTCCTAAGAAAGCGAAAACAAAGATAGTGTCAATTAGCATGTCAATCTAACAAAATTATATAACACATGTTGTCTCACTTAAGAATTATTTGAAATTGAAGGATAGAAATAAAGAAAGTCTTTTAACTCTGCTTTAATCCAATAAAAGCTTATAGTTATGCATGCTTGTCTCCACTAACAATTAATTTAAGTTGAAATTTCATTGAAGATCCACCATCCCATTAGATCAATGTATTATGATTTTAATTTTCGACAACTCCATGGGTAATTGTTAGATTGGTAATGTCTTGTAAACATTCTAGTAATACAATTTATACTTCATCATTCTATTGGAAATTGGCTTATTAAAAGATCAATAGCCCAAAATAACAATTAGCAGCTACCATGTTATAAGTTTCTTCCTCTTAACTGAATCTATGACCTTCATTAGCAGTAGGTAACATTATTGATATGATTATATTATAACATGAATATTTTATTTTTCATTTTTAAGAAATTAAATGGACAGCATAAAAGTCTTGTACAAATGTAATTGAATGACAAAGTAGAAGTATATATTAATATGTTTTACTTCACTGCTTCACTTGTTTAAAGATAGGTTCGCAAAACATATACCATACTTAAATCATAAGATGACAAGTAGAATAGATTTTGCAGAAGAAGATACAAAGAGAGAAACTCAATTCTCTAACTCATTTAGAGTTTACACGTCTCGTTAGAAGATGCTCCTTAGGCCAATTACTACAAATATATATTTCGCCTAGGCATATATGCATCAAAAAACCAGAACTAGCTCGACTAGCTTTCCAAAATTGTTTAAAAAATACTTGGAAATGGCTTGCTCATGCTGTTGTGGTCGATTCTGCTGCAACTCTTTCTTCTAACTTGAAAGGAATAATCGAAATTGACGTCAAAGGCTGCTCATCTAGATTGAAATCTAGTTGAGTCATTATAAAGAGGTTCCGTGTCATATGTCACATATGCATTCATTTTAAAAACTACCCACATGGGTTAAAAAAAAATGTATATATGATGAAGATTTTATTAAATAGACGCACAGAGAACATGGTACTACCCATTTGAGTCATCAAATTCCTTCCTATGATCATCATGAATATCTTCAAAATTTGATGAAAATCTCATAAGCTCCTGTTGCTGCTGGTGATGTGATGAGCTGGTGGAAGAAGATAACGTTGAAGAAGAATGAGGTGAGAAACCTTCCTGATTAAAGAGACTTGAAGTGTAATAATTAAAACTAGCATCATCGCTTGAAAGAATTTGAGCATATTGAAGCAAGTCGGGATAAACTTCTTGGTGAATTGGAGGAGGAGGAGGAGGATTATTAATCATTGGTGGCCTTACATTTTGGTCATTAAAAGACCTAGTGTTTGAAGAAGAATCTCCACCCATTAAATAGAAAAACTCAGGCATTCCTTGAACTCTTTCAGGGAAATTAAGTTTAGCCTTGGTTCCTTTAAATTTGAGGGCTGCTCTATCATATGCCATGGCTGCATCCTCAGCAGTCTCGAATGTGCCGAGCCACACTCGAGCTGCCTTTTTAGGATCTCGAATTTCAGCCGCCCATTTGCCCCAAGGTCTTTGTCTAACCCCTCTGTAATGTCTCTTCCTTGTTGTTCCTTCACAAAAATCATACAAATATACAAGATGAAGATAAATAGCACAAAACATGAAGCAATAAAGATATTAAAAGTGTAGTTTAATTGTGATCCAAATATAATTTTAAAAAAAATAAGATACAATTAAAAAAACATTGTAGCGATGGATAATGAATGATATGATAATGGATTAAGAAAGGGTTTATGCATGAGTAGGAGGATATAGAAAAAATTGTTATTTCATGCAAAAGTTAGCACTCTTAATTGCTTGCCATGCACGAACGAGTGAGGAAGCTTATAGTGGGACACCAGTGGCCCTATATTCACTAATATGAAATAACATGCTATCAGAAGTAATTAATTTTAAGTTCCAAAACAGCTTTCGGCAACACTTTCCTTTATTTATGGGGCCATTTTGCTAAAACAAAATTAATTTAAAAAGTAAGTTACGCCCCAAAGCAACTTATAATTTATGGAATTAAATGTTTAAACTGTCCTTTTGGTCAGTTCAGATGCATTCTATTTTCCTTTTTTCTTTTTCAGCATGCGATTGAAAAAAAAAAATGGAGATTTTCAAATGAGACCCCACTCAATATTACTCAATTCTAGGTCCAAAACAATTGTAGCATGATAAACTCAGTATTATTTTAAAAGCTATATATGATAAATATTGTCATACAAATAAAATTAACACCACAACATTATTGGAAGTGCATCCAAATGATTTGGTATTACGGTGGTAAAATTTAGAGAAATAAATTAAATAAGAATATCTATGTATATATAAGAAGATATAAAGTACCAATTTAACTAGGGAGGATAGTGTAATACATAAATTCTAAGTAATGTTTAGCAAAATTAATGATATTAGTTGAATTTTGGGAGTTCTAGAAGGGAAAAGTAGGATGAAGTTTAAATCCTCTAAGAAACTTGGCCATCATCTTTTTTAAAGCAAGAAAATGTGATTGGATTGGAAATAAGAAGATAAGGTTTGAATGCCAAAAACGGGAACAAATGGAATGATTGAAATGCTATTAAAGCATACCAGAAGAAATGTTCCAGAAAAAGATTGATAATTTGGTACCAAACCAATAAAAAAACACGAAAAAAAAATAAAAAATATGAATAAAAGTAGGTGTTATCTTGCCAAAAATTAGACAAAATACAAGGATAGATATAGATATCGTGCCTAGAAATGGTACGAACAATTACACTTTAGAGAGAGATGATTCTTTACGCAAGCTTAATTACAAATACATTGAATTTGGCAATGCCTTGACATTTGACTCTTTTGTCTTCCCTTGCATCTCAACCTAAACATTTAAAACCATCATCATAATTCTTTTAATCCAAACAAAAAATATATATATATATATTTAAAAAGAAAAAGGGACCTTGGATGGGATAAACCACGAGAAAACTTTGACTACATAACTCATCTAATAAACTTTGACATTTTAGGCCTATGTATTGTCCAATAATTATCTATTTCCGTATGTTCCTCCAATAAAATTCTAAATCCGGTTACTAGCAACAGTGTTAGCACATGTATATATTTCTGAATGCCAGTGAAAAGTAAGAGTGTAATTATATGGGAAAGTGTGAGAGTTGTATAAAATACCTTGATCTTGAGCTGGTTGGGGCAAATCTGAAGAAACTGTTGAAGGGTTGGATTGCACCATGTTTGACTGGTCATCGGTGGTGCCAATGACTTGAGTTAGAGCAGAAACCATGGCTGACATATCAGTCTCTGACCAAGAAGATTCATAAGAAGGAAGCTCTTGATGTTTCTCTTTATCTTCTGATGCTTCCGATGGAAGTGGGCGCTTTCCATGCCTTCGATCCACCCTTTTAAACTTGTAAAAAATGCAATAATCGATCAATTATGTAGTGAGGATAGAGTAGAAGTTGAAGAAGATGTAGGAATTGTAAGAAGAAATATTTGTCAAAAGGATTGGGAGATTTGAGAATAAGGAATCAAAATCAGGAAGAAATGTTGATTCTATAGGAAATTAATTAGAAGAAGAGATCGAGGGCGTAGAAGAGGAAAAATAGGGTTTGGGTTAAAGGATTTTATGGATGGATCGGTTTGAGTTTATCTCCTGTTTTTGGTGGCATGTGATGAAAATTTTGTAGCGAAATGCTCAGCTTACAGACTAGTGGATGAGCTTCTCATCCATCCGATTGTTGCTTTGGACATGTGTGGAAGGATAATAAAATATTGAAAAATAGAAAAGGAATTCAATGATAATAATAATAATAGAAGAAAAGAAAAAGATGAAAAGCATATTGTACAAGTTATAACTATATATGTTTTATCCTCTACACTTTCTCAAACTTTTTGGTACAAGTTTGCCAAGGGGATGACCTGTAAGATAGGTTGGCACCAAGTGAATAATAATAATACGCATTTTGATTGTTTCCATATATGAAAAATTGGGTTCTTTCCGTATATGAATTTATTTGAGTTTGATTGATTTTTTATTTATATTATTTTAACATATTTCTTTAATTATATTAATTACTTTTAGCTTATTAATATTTTTTTTTCCAAAACAGGCTTTTTTTTTTTTTTTAAATTTTCAGTTAAGATCTATTTTGTATTATATTGAATCTTCTTATATTTCTATAAATTTTATATATATGAGAAATTCTATAGTATTATGGTGATATCTTATTAAGTAAAGTATGAGAATGCTGCTACAGATGTCCTCCTCCTTACTTTCAAGCCCCACTTCTAGGTTATTATATCAAATTGTTTTAGCATTTGTAAATGTCTTTATAGACCCTACCTACTTGCAAAAACAATATTCTACTTATATTTTCAAAAATTTTATGCAATTGTTTGAATGAAATGTTTAGATATTAGATCTATTTACATGTTGTAAGATTGATAGTTAAGAAATCTTAATTCATTAAACTAACAATTTTTTACAAGAGCAAATTACATTTTTGCTTCCAAAGTTTGGCCTAGAAAAACTTTTCCACAGTTTTGCACCTAAAATCAAACTTATTTTTTTAAAAATTAATGGTGTAAAGAAAAAATAGCAATTTTATTATCCATAAATATTAAAAAAATTAAAAACCCTTCACATATTAGACCAAGATGTTTTAAACATGAGAGTTAGGCCTATTTATAAATTTGAAAATCTACAATTTAGTTTTTGTAAATATTCAGAAACCCTCGCCTTTGTCGTTAGTGGCTATCGATTGGAATCTCACCTCACTGTCAACTCACCATCTTCACCACCTATATACTAGAACATTTCCATCCACTCCACCTCATGGGAAGTCATCAAAAAAGTTGACATTGTCAAATTTTATCAATGAACCGATGGTGTTAACAATTTGAGATGAAATATGATGACTTCACACAATTAGATTTCGTCGATGACGATAAGATTTAGGGTTGAAGTCATGGAATGATTTTTTTGGTGAAGGTGTCAACATTGTCAGATTTCTTGGACAAGATTTTCAATTACTATATATCAGAAAGAAAAAGAGTTTGATTGAAAAAAAAGAGAGTAAAAGTGAAAAGAAAAAAAAAGAACTAGGTATCATACAAATTTGATATCCATAAGGTGAATCGAAGAGGGAGAATGATTATTTCATATTTTTACTATACCAAAACGATAAGTTTCTATTTTTAAAATAAAAAATAACAAAATTGATCACATTTATTCCATTTTTTTTCGTCTATTTTAACATATATTTGAGCAAGTTTATCCATTTAATTTTTAATATTAATTATAGTTATAATTATTATATTATTTTTCTTTTTTATCTTTTTTTTTCTTATTTTCCCACAATTTTGTCTTCTTCATTTTTTCTTTTATTTCTCGTCTCATCACCGGCTTTGTCTTCTTCATCTTCATCCAGCTTGTTCTCCATCTTCCCACATCTTCTTCCCCACCAACGCCAACTCTTTCACCACCACCAAAGCCAATAATACCCACACATTACCACCATCACCGCCACCAACGCCTACCACGCCACTCGCCAACTCCCTCTTCTCCATTAAACCCACCAATATTGTTGAACCACAAAATTGAATAATTCATTATAATCCATCACAATCATTGTAGAAGATGTAAGAAAAACTAATTCAAACACTGACAAAACCGTATCATGATTTAAATATTTATGTTTTGTTGTTGTTACAGTTAGGTGAATAGAGGAAGTGATAAAATTTGAGATTGGAAGTAAAAGCGGAATGGCAGGTTGTTTGCTCAATATTGCACTACTCTGACGTGATTATGGTTGGAGTCATACCAAAATGGTGTAATTCTAATCATAATTGCATCGAGATGATGCAATTAAACTAAAATCGTATTATCTCGGTGCTATTCCAATCAAATCACACAATCCCAATGTATTTGTATTTTGAATTGAAGGTAGAAGGCAGTTTTGGTTTGTCCTACACATTTTATTGTATATATTAGTGGCAAATATAAATGGAAAAGACGGAGCCTTGCAATTTACTGAAAAATTTGGGTAGGATTGAACAACTACGTGCTCTCTTAGCCTATATAATTCCATACTATCTTTCCTTGTGAATATGTTTGCTTATAACTGAAATGGTGAATACCTTTTATCCCATTACTGGTATCAACTCAAGAATCTGAGTTTGATCTCTCTCTCACACACAAACACACACACACAAGAGAAACTAAAGTGTAGCATAAGAAATCCTAACCTTATAAGTTATACATAAAAATATAAACAGTAATCAATAATATATATTATTTATTTGTTTAAAATAACATTTTCTATAAGCATTCATGCAAAAATATAAGAAAATTTCCATTATCTTTTTCTTTGTAGATGTCACATCCTATAATTATTACGTATAACTGTATGAAACATTATGAATTTGGTAAAAGCCTCATATAACTAACTAATTAATTACAACGATCCTCTCTTTCTAGAAGGTTTTGGTGGGTGCTGCTCCAACGGCTTATAGGAAAATTATGTTTAATCTACCTCTATTAAGAGTACTGATTTAGGGCTATGATCATAATAAATTTGTTGATGAAAATTAAAAAAAAAAATATCTCAAAAAACAGTAAATAAAAATGTTTCGAAGAAGTAAACAGTAATAAGCAATAAAGGTTGTTAAGTTTGTTGAAATGTGAAAATAAGAGTAATTAAAGTATAAATAATTGCAAGCTAGATAGGAAATTAAAGGTGTGATAGCCTAAAAATAAGTGTAAACTAATGTAAATTGAAATTAATATTTTAATGCAAAGGTCATTATCTAGGTTAATCAATTTCAACGATCAACTGATACTTATAATATTTGAATTAAATGACTACATAGGAGGGACAATGACAAATCTCATGTTGATAAGCATATGATCCTCTTTTGACATTTTTTTTTTTTTTGTATATTAATGTAATATATGTACTACAAAATTAATATTATTAAACTTTTTAAACACTTGGATTAAGAGTGGATCAAGACAATTTTACATTATGAAAATTATGATTATTGAATTATGATTACATGAACAAAAAAATTAGTCTATTCACTTTGAATATACAAATGAATACATACTTGATATATATCATCATATAATTGAATGATTTTGAATTAAAAGTAAAACAATACTTAATCAAATAATGACACATATAAGTATGTATCCATTTGTATACTCAAAATAGATATATATTATATTACTCTTATAGGAATAATCAACCATGTGATAGTCAATTCTTGCAAATTTGATACAATTTATAATTACTAGATTATAAATAATCATAATTTAATTGTGACTGTATGCCAAATAATCTGAAAAGTTGATTATTTGTTTTAAAATGTATAATATGTCTAATACTTTAGTTCTTTTTTACACTAAACCATTACACTAAAATCTTTAAACTAATTTAAAAGTGTACACTTTTTTCTTTTTTTAACTTTGCAAACTAAATTTTAATAAATTATTATACTAAGGAAGTAGTGTTTTTTTTTTCCTCTCAATCTTATTCATTGTTTTACTCCCTTATTTTGTACTTAGTAACATTGTATACATGCCAATTATAGAAAAAAGAAAAGGAAATACATTTAAAAAATTATCAATTGTGAAAACTCAAGAAATATATAATACCAATATAACAAATTTGATGATTTCACATCCCGTGTGTGGCAAACACATTTGAATATTGGATAAGGATACGTTTCACGGAGATTTTGGAACATGCCTTTATTATGTGTGTTAATGGATGCATGCCCGTGTATCGCTATCTAGAATGAAAATAAAACGGAACTTGGATGCGTTTGGCTCATTATTCTTCCCCTATTTTCAAACCATTCAAAGAGACTTTGAAAGAGAATATTGAAGTTTGGGCCCAAAGAATGAAGGGATCATTGAAAGAGTTATCAAGCCACGTGAAGATCAGTTTTATCTTTGAAGGAGAGGTAAATAGGCAATCTTCATTCAAAGTTTCATGTAATTTCATTTATTTTGTAGTTGATTGGTTTTGTATTGATAAAATCTCTTATGTGCTTGTTGTTGAATGATAGAATATACATAGGGCTAAATGAATCATTGGTGGTTAGTTGTATGGATTATGTGTGTGTGATGATTTTCATTCATGTTTAGCCTTGTATGGATGTCATAGGGTAGGGATTGAGTTGCAAGAATTACATGATGATTGTCTGTTTTATGATCTAATTACAATTAGAAATATATGTTGCTACTGCTTAAACAAACTATGAATTGATTTTTACTCATTTAGTTGACACTGGAACCTGTGTAAAGTTATTTGATAAAGTTGATATGGATGTTATCTTCTTTAGATTAGGGTTGTGAAGAATTTCGAAGTAGAAATGATGTGTTGAAAGGAATTTAGTAGCATGAACTAGTTTGGTTTAATATGATTGTTGGCTATAACTCGCTACATTATTCTATGATTTTGGATTTGATATTATGTTGTCAATGATGAAGAAGCGTATTGTCTTGGGTAGAAGTGTTTTTTTTTTTTTTTTTGTATCTTCTAGAACATTTGGGTTGAAGTTAAAAGGTTACAAAGTGCAAAAGAGTTGCTACAAAATTCTGGAAATTTAGTGACACATGCCAGTGTACTTTTAGAGGAAAATTTCTCCCTATATTAGGGTAGTGCCACAAGAGTATAGATTTGGGAATGGACATATGCCCATGTGGTATGAGACACAAGACTGTGTGCCCTGTCCCAAAGATACACTCTTGTGTGTAGAGATGTCCATGGGTTGAGTCAGATCGGTTTCACCTTGACCCATCGGGCCCATGGGTTAAGTCGAGTCAGGCCTTAGGCTAGCATAGTGATAAGTCTTCAGGGCGATCTAACCCATGAAATTTTCAAGGCCCATGGCATGAATATACATATAAGGTTAGGTCTTAATCGGGCTAACTCATTTAAACAAATTTAATTAAAAAATTTAAACACAAATTATTTTTTAATTATTAAAACTGAGAATGTTACCTTGAGCATTTTATTTATAATCTTTCACTGTGATGAAGGAATACCATGATTATATGATGAAAAAAATTATAACATAATACAAACAAATTAATTTGCATACTATATAATTACAAACATAAATAAAATATATATACCATACCATTTATCTACTCGTCCTTAACAACCAAATTTGTGAATTCTTCAAAAATATCTTCTACCACCCAATTTTGTAATTCAAAATAGTTTTGATTCAATCTTTCATATACATGATCACCTCAACCATGTTAGGTTGTAAATCAGATCGTCTATCATCCAACATGCTTTTACCTACACTAAAAGTGGATTTTGATGCTACAATCGACACTGAAGGTATTAGTAGATCTCAGGTCATGGCAACAAGCACAGGAAAAGTTTTTGCCTTGTCTTTTCACTAAGCCAAAACATCTAGTTTTTCAGTATTATATCTTTGAACATTTTATAGATAATGAACAATGTTGATATAACCATAATTTGTACTTTGACTAGTAGGTTGTTTACACCAAAGGTATTAGTAGATCGACATCGACGGTATTTAATTGGTGGATTTGATGCTATAATCGACACCAAAGGTATTAGTAGATCGACATCGACGACATTTGACTGGTGGATTTGATGCTACAATCGACACCAAAGGTATTAGTAAATCTTGGGGAATGGTGGCAAGCACAAGAAAAGTTTTTGTCTTGTCTTTTCACTATACCAAAACATCTAGTTTTTCAACATTATATCTTTGAACATTTTATAAATAATGATCAATGTTGATATAACCATAATTTGTGCTTTGATTGCTAAGTTGTTTACCTTTACATAAGAGCAACTATATAAGCGACTTTGTTTTACCTGAACTACTAGAACTTACATCTAGTACAAAACTTTGTCTAATCTTTTCATATTTTTGTTCATAAATATTATACATTTGAAGTAAAATATCTTGAACATATTTAAAAAAATTAATTTACAAATTTTTATTAATAACATCAAATAAATTTTGCAGTCTATTAGTTGTTGCCCTAAGATCTAAAATAGTAATTGTAAAATAAAGTAAAAGAATTTCACTCCAATATTTTTAAAATTTTTGTTCCATTTGCTAAGATATATTCTAAAAAGTATGATGAGAGTCATGACACCTATGTTCTTTAAAAAGATCACTTGTTTCTATAATACTATATATTATTGAACAAATAGTTAGATAATACACATCTGAGCAATGGTTTGTGGCTATCTTCAATGACTCTAACATGTTCATTAGAGTCATAGCTATCTCCTAATCTTCCAATCTTGATTTGCCAAAAAAAATAGGATTTGCTTAAACTTTTGATTGGGTATTGAAGTATTCTGTTATAGGAATTTCATACTCTTTATATGTTTTCAACATGAGGTATGTTAAATTTCACCTAGTTTTAATATCTACTTTTAATTTTTTTTCTTCTTTACCCTATTGATTTATATAATTAATGATATGTTTGTACTTGTGATGAGGATGATGAAATTTATGCAATGGCATGTCTAATTATTTGTATATGTTTTTTAGCTAGGCTTAAGCCTTCTTGGGCTATTAAATTAATAACATGACATGCACAACTAATATAAAATTATTTTCCATTAAATGGAGGAGATAAATGATTATACATATACTTAATAATTTTATCATTATTTTTGGCATTATCAAAAGTAATTAAAAAATACAATTGTTAATTTATATTCCAAAAAAATATTTGCTAATGCACAATAAATTGTAAGACCATTATGCAAACATTCTAATTTTTTAAATGCAATATTTTTTTTTGCACAATTGTTAATCAGAATTAATATAATAAATAGTTGCACATAGATACCCTATATCTTGATTGTGATTGTCCATAAATCAGAAGTTATTGAAATAACACCGTTGAAATAATACCATTGAAATTGCTTAAATCATGCTCACTCAAGTGAATTTTGATGTCTTCCTTGTCATAATCATACAATGCAAAAGTATGACTTCCAACTTACATGCAGCTTGTTATTGACAAATTCTCAAGATGTATGACCTAAGAATTAACCTAGGAATTCTCCTGAACTTTAATTGAACACTATGTTACATCATCCATTTAAAATTTTATTGTCTGCATAACTAAAAGGTTGATCAAAAGCAACTATATACCTGGTCATGTAATCCTACATCTTCATTTGATCGTACTAAAAGTTGATATTTTTCTCATGTGTGTGAAATAACTCCGACCTCCTACTAAACTAGCGTTAGAACCAATGAATCATGATCGGGTAAATATAATTTGTTTTTGCCCTCTGAGCTAATATGAATTTTTTTTACAATAATTAGTAATATGTCGGTGAAGATGTCTTGTGCTACTTGTACTTGCACATGTTAAACAAGAACCACAATGTTTACATACCATTGGGTGAATTAATTTTCTTTTGATCATTTCCTCTATTTTATCAAAATGCTTTCACACCAATGACGTTTGTTTTCTTTTTCTCTTTGTCAAATGCAAAGTTATGCCTATAACACTTTCACCTGTTAATGCTCCACCTATTTCACCTTGTGCATCATTAATAATATTATCAGTGCGAACATGATAATATTCAAATTGATTAAATTCATTTAACATTGGATCCATTTATAATATTTTGTATTAATAAAATTGAAACGAAAACAAAATTATAAGCACATAGAATTATTATTTGCAAATTTAGATAGTTTTTAAAAGAGAGGTAATGAGAGAAAATGAGATTGAAAATATAATGAAAGAATTGAGATTGAAAGACTTGTAAATAAAATTGGAAAATTGAGAAGATTTGGGTTGTTTATATAGACAACAAAATTAAAACTACAGGTTCTACTAATTTAACTTGTGGTAGAAGAAGGCATTTGCTCTGATAGTCTACTAGAGCAGAAGCCAAATTTTTTTAATTTCAGTAGTAATGGGTTGGGCTGGGCCAGCCTATAGGCCTAACACTTAGGTCCACAACCCAACCCAAAAGGCCCATAAGTTAGATCTAACATGTTATAGTATCAGCTCGAGCCTCTATTTGGCCTAACCTAATTGTGTGATACCTTTAGGCAAATCTAAAATCAACAAAGCACAAGAGAGATGTTAGGTCTGTCTGTGTATCTCACATCAGTTAGAGGTGAAAGAATTTGAATAATTAAATAACCTGTGAGCTCTTTAAATTGTTAAAACACGTTTTGGGTTGCAAAGCCCAAAAGTAAAACTATGATGGACTATGTGTCCAAAGTGAATAATATCTTGATAGTGGATCAGGTTATTGGACTAGAGATGTTACAATTGAGTGTGCCTAAGGTTTACAATGTGTGGATTAAACAACACACCTTTGTGTGTGTTGAGTACACACTTATATGTTTTGAGAGTAAAGACATGAAGAGTTAGTGAAGAGTATATGAGGTTCAAATGAGTGTATAAGAGTTTGGTAATGACTATTTTACTTTTAAAGGAGATGGTTATGTGGAAAACCAATGATAAAACCCTAGTGAAGGCTATTGGTGATGGAAACTATTTTATGAGTGTCTGATTGTATGCATGATAGCACATACCCCGACTAAAGTGGTTTCGAGTCAAAAAGTGGAAATGATATATTATGCTAGTTAGAACCACCAAACCGTATGCAGTGTAGTAGTGAAAGCAATAGGGTTAGTCTGCGTGACCTTGATACCTCTAGATGATTATGCATTGATGATAGACATCATAGCATTTAAGATACATCTGTGATAACATGAAAGGCTTAAGGTCTCACTACTCTTTTGACATGGTATCTATAGCCTAAGCCCGATCAGCATGTGTATAGGGTATACCTTATGATTGACATTTGGGATGTTACATGTTTTCACTAAACGTTCAAGATGTCAACATACATTGCTTGACATTAGTCATTCGGGATGACATTGCCATTGAGAATAAGGCATTGGATGCCGATGAAATCAGGATGGGCATCTAGGATGCTAGAAAATATTCGAATACCATAAAAAGATTAGTAAAGGACACCAAACTGTATGCTTAATTGGGATATATATATATATATGTGTGTGTGTATGTGTGTGTGGGTATTATGAGTTCACTTGCTTACTGAGTGCACTTCACTCAGTGTGTTCTTTTATATGGTTTGTAGGTAGAATTATAGAGTAGCAAGACGACAGTGAGGGAGCCAATGAGTCAACTCATGGTAGTGCATGAGGGTATGGGCATTACCATCATTTCTTAATGTTAGATCTATTTATGCATTTTGAATTGTATTTGTTTAACTCACACACAAGATTTTACGATTTGGTTTTCAGACTCTGTTGTTTTGATTAATAAATAATAAATACACTTTTGGGATTGTGGGGTTTTGTTTATTAAAGCATATTTGATATAAATTCTTTGCATATAAAGTTTTAATTAGACGCATCTCTTTGAATGCATATTTCATGCAGAGGTATGTATTTAGATAGACAAGGAGAAGGTCCGAGCCAACCTCGATGGGAATGGGGGGTTTCGAAACGAGTCACAGAGGTGAGATTTTTGGAACCCAAAGGTGTTTGAATATGCATAAATATTTTGATAGCCCCTCATGCAATGTTGACCATTCCTGTGTGTCGATCGTTATAAGTATTATTTTAACCTATATTTAAATTATGGTACATTTGATTAACATTATTTGTATGGTTTCAGGATAAGGAGATCTAAAGAATAGTTAGGTAATGTTCAGGATGATGCTAATAAGGTCCTGACCTAAGAGGGTGTTCATGTATGTCTTATGAACTATTCATGTTGTCAGTTTCAGGGCGTTTTATCTTGTATATACATTTGTAATAATTTATTAATATAAGAAATAGTTCTTTTGTTCGTATACATAAATTATTTCCTTTATTTACATTAATATCAAATATATATGTAAACTATATGGATGATTCACTTGATGTATAAACTAAATTATCAAATTATTCTCTAAAGACATGATACAAGTTAGGCAATAATATCACGTTATAGGCCAACTGAATGTCTCCATTGAATATCATGAGATGATATTAGTGTGGGTGATGATGATAATTATATCATTAGGGCATTAGTATGGATCAATAGTTAGAGAATCATTTTTTGAACATAACCAATAACAATAAGTCACATAGTCATTAAATCATAGTTAATGACTTATTATATGATTGTACTAGTGTATGAAGTAATCTTTTGACCTGAGATACCATGATCGACTCTGATATAGATACATATAATTCATATGGTGTATAAATATAGGGATAACCATTCCATACAAGAAGCCATGTTAGTCATGTGTTATTTGTATGCGAAGACAAATGATGATCAAGATAGGATCTGTTGTCTCAAAAAATATTAGGTTTTGGATATCCATTGATTTGACCCAGATATGAGTTCTAGAATAAACGTCGATAAATATTAAAAATTGAAATCCCTAGCCAAAGTATAATATAAGTCATACGAAGAATGTTTGTGATGACGTGTTTTGAATATATCAATTAACGATTTGTATAGAATCAAAATTAGGATTTTGATGATCCATGAGCCTGAAATTAATAAGGATTGGACAACAAAAGATATTATCTACACATAACGTACAATTGAAGATATTAAGTTCAATAGAGTATTTCTTCATCGTGGTTTAAGAGTTATAAAACATTATTACATGTTCATTATAGTGGTTAAGTTTTTAGATGCACTTTCAAATTGTCCAAAAGGTGACTTACGACTATGCTATGGTGAACGTAAAAGGTCACATCAATAAACCAAGCTTTGAGAATTAGAAGTAATTATCTGGGGTTAGATAGCACCTATCAAAGGATAATAAAAATCAAATAAATTGTTATATAGGTGCAGAAATAACATTTTAAAAATTAACATGTTAGTGAGATAGAATTAGGGTGGCTAAAGTATATGGTTGATATACTAGCCTGGTCATACTTTAAAATATGAATTTAATTGGCTAAAAGAGAATTTCAAAATTACTTATTAGCCATTAGTATAAAAATAAGCCATTAGTCCCTTTTAATACATGTTGGTTCATTTGAACTAAAATCACTCTCACATTAAAAGGCAAAATCCTTTCCCCTCTCACTAAAGGCTCTTGGCCAAAGAGATTTTTGGCTTGGTGGTGAACTTGTTTGGAAGTTTTGCAAGTGGAAGGCTACATCCATCATCCAACATTAAGATTAAAAACAAAGGAATAGGTAATCTTCCAACCTTTTCACATATGTTCTTCATCATGGCTTGATTCTTGGATATTTATACATGCACGTTCATTTTTGCATCATTCTCTTTCACCTTCTCCTTCAAATGGTATTAAGCCAAAATGGCTCCTTGCATGTTGATTTTGAAGCAAAATATATTTGTTTTTATGCATAAGGGGATGAATGTATATCATGTGCGTGCACGCATATTGTGAATTTGCCATAAAATCAATTTTTTCAAGCATATTTCTTATTATACCTCTCAGCTAAACCTTCTTGGCTAGGTTTTTATTTCTTTTCCATGTTCTAATAATTGTAAGATGAAGAACATGTATATGAAGTGTTCATGGGATGCTTGTAAATATGCTTGATTTAGACATGCATGTGGTTTTTGGCTTATGAAATGGATTTTTGAGTCATGGAACATGGATGCATGCCATGACAATGGCATATATATGGATATACATTTTGATTTTGTGTTAATTTCATATATAGTACATGAAATACATGAATTAGGGGTATGCATATATGGTATGTCTTATGACTTTGGCTTAGGTGTCGGAGATGGTGGCCTGAGGGGAGAAGAAAAAAACTCTAGGTTTGGGGGGAAAATGTGACTTTTCAAAGTTAGAAAACTTTAGGTAGGGGTGAAATGTTTGTTTTTAAAACTTAAGTGGGAAAATATAATGGATTTTTATATATTTTTTAATATTTTTAGTAAAATAACAATTTTACCTCTACCTCTAATAGAAAATTTTAACATCAGTTGTTTAATAGGTAGGACTTTGGGTTTTTTAAACCCTGTGGGTGTGACTTTGAGAACGCAACTAAACTTGGGTGGGAAATAATCCTTTGGCCTTCCATATAAGTTAAAATTATGATACATGGTGAAAGGAATTTGCATGACATTTCAAATGAAATGGTATGTATATGTGTCATGAATGTTTAATGCATAATTTAGTTCAGTTTGATTAAATAGTAAGTTTTGCATATATGTCAACTTGCATTAAATGTGATTAAGTATTAAATGTGATCAAATGCTGATATGAATTGAATATATTGATATTATATATGTGAAAACATGTAAAATATTGTGTGTATCTTTATATAATTATAATGCAATTTAAATACTTGGTTTACAATTGGCGTGATGGTAAATATATTCATAAAATAAATATTAGGAATGTAAAATGTTGCATGTCTTTTTCTTTTTATTCATTGTCTTGAAATTGAATATTTGGATTTTACACAAGCGCACACACACACAAAAAGACACATTATGTCATTTGTCTTTAAATCAATACATGATGCTAATTGAGTAATACTATGCGTACCCATTGTAGGTACACAAATGTTTATAAACTTTTGTGTGTCATCACATGATTGAGTATTATTTCATCCTTAGTTTAAATTTATCTAATTATGTAATAACACATACAAGTGTATATATATTTATATATTTAAAGTGGATACATATAGTTTTAGTAATGTTAATTTTATATTTGATTATATCATATTTGGTAGATTAATGTTTAATTGGTTATGAATGAATTCAAAATTTATATTAAATGTTAATTTAAATGATGGATGTATGGATTTAGGGATGATCATGGGTGTAATTTTTCGTTTTTCAATGTTTAAATAATTGGGTTGTAAATTCTTTTAATTAAGGGGCTTATATAAATAATCCCCCAATTTATTTATTTTAATTTTATCAGGCTTGCGTGCTTAAGTTTCAACTGTGATCAAAGTAGCTGAATGAGGATCCGAAGGCGATCCGAATGGTGATCCGTATGAAGACATAGACTTAGGCAAATACTTTCTCACTAGGATGTATTTCCGAAAACCTCATGATCATGTCACCATGTTTTATATTATACATATATGAGATGTATGTATGTCATGTTAGAACAATTTAACTAGCCCTAACTTAAACCTAAATCTCCCTAATTAAAATTATTAAATCAATATCTCCCATCATGGAATAACTAAATTTCATAATATAAATTTTAATATCCCCATATTTCTAATATGTGAGACATATGGAATTTATGTCATGGAATTAAGTTTATCTTATTCCTTTTTTTTTTTTTTCTAATAAGTTAGGTTTATCTTATTTTTAGATAGTTATTTTTATCATAACCAAAGTTTCTATCATATGAGGATATGATGAAAATGTCATTTTAGAAAACGTGTTAGTTTAGATTTAATTAGTCAAGGATACCAAGATTTCTATTATATGAAATATCTAGAGCGAAGGGCATGAAAATGAATTGAGTCTTATATAAGGATATAAATGGAAATGGTTTCTTATTTATTAAATTTAATTAACCAAGATTTTTATTATGTGAAGTTAATTTTGTTTAATAAGAATTCGATTCTTTACTAGAAATTTAATCTAACGAAATTTTTGGATCTCGTTTTAACGAGTGTGAGATTCAAACAAAATAGTGTGAGTTAATGAAATTATACAATAAAAAATTTATATTCATATATATATATATATATATATATAAGACACTAATAAAACTAATTTTTTTTACAATATTTTCTAAATCATTTGTGATAAAGTGAAAATGACCAATAATGTACTCCTAAGAATTATGGACAACAACATTTTAGCTAGACGACTGAATTTCAAGGATTAGCTAAGAAATCTTTGAATAGTTCTAGATTTCAAGAAAATTGACTAAGTAATGTGTCTTATGCTTCAACTGTGGGCGAACTCATATACACAATGTTATGTACAAGACCTTATATAGCATTTGTCATAAGTGTTACAAGCAAATATCAAGTTAATTTAAGGGAAAAACATTAGTCGACTGCTAAATCAATTCTTAAGTACTTAAGAAGAACTAAGGATCTTGTTTTAAGTTGTGGATGTTCAGAGTTAAACACTAAGGGATATTTAGGCTCTAATTTTCAATCGGACATTGATGATAGAAAGTTTACGTTATAGTTTATTTTCATATGTAATGGGGGCACAGTTAGTTATAAAAGTTCCAAACAATCAACGACATCTGACTCTACTATATAGGTTGAATATATTGCTACTTTAGAAGCAACAAAAAATGTTGTATGGATGCACAAGTTTGTATCCAAACTTGGTGTGGTTTCGAACATGTCTTATTCGATAACCATATTTTTGTGACAATACTGGTGTTATTGCACAAGCAAAGGAACCGAGGGCACACCAGAAGTCCAAACATATTTAGCAAAAATATCATATTTTGAGAGGTTTCTTTACAACTAGAGAGATAATAATATAAAAAACACCATCAATAGAGAACATTGCTAACCTATTGACTAAGGCGATGACACTGAAGCAATTATACCATCATCTTGAGAACATGGATATAAGATACAATAGTAAATGACTCTAGTGCAATTTGGAGTTTTATTAGTTTATATCCTAAGAACCATTCGTGTCATCGATTTCAGGATGTTTTATCTTATATATACATTTGTAAAGATTTATTAATATAAGAAATAGTTCCTTTGTTCATATCTATAAATTGTTTCCTTTATTTACATTAATGTAAAGTATATATGTAAACTATCTCTAATCCTAAGGATTGAAAAACCATAAAGTGTGAAAGTCATTAACTGACTAAGGGCACAAAGGTTATTTTGCTAACGGATATTTAAAAAAAAAAAAACCATGTTCCAAAGGTTGGAGTCATGGCATGGCTTGTTGTAATGGTTTTCTTCCAATATAAATTTAGACAAAAACCGATACATGAAGAAGCCATAGTTTAAGTTCTAAATTGCTCTGAATAGCTTAGTTTTAAAAACAAAGATAAAGTTATATTGCCTAGACCATCACACTCCCAAATAGCCATCAAAGGAATAAATTGTTTTTATCACAATAAATGAAGGCTAGCTTTGCATGAATGTTTTAATTTAAAATTAATATTTATCAATATATACATTAGAGCTAGCAATTTTCAACACAATCATTAACCAGACACAATACGACATGACATAAAAAATATCAGGTTATGACCGAGTTTTTTTATATAAAATTTATTTCAAATCAACCTGACACGATATAAAATTAAATTAGATAGTATTATGATTCATATGAAAATAATCTAACATGATTTGAATTGACTCGAATATTTTAGAGAAATGTTATTTTAATAAAATTTATTAGGAATAAATTATAGAAATGTTAAAAGACAATATCAATAGCAGTTGAAATCTTCATAGATTACAAATAGTTGTCTCTCTATATAAATATAATTACTCTTATTATTATTTGTTTTTTATTTAAATATTTTTATTTTATTATTAAGTAGTAAGAATTTGATTTAGTTAGTCAGTTTATAAACGTTTTTTAAAGTTTTTATTCTTATAATTATATATTGTATCTTTATAGTAAAAATTCGAAATATTTATAGATTGCATATAATTGTATCTTTATCTAATTATAACTACTTATATTATTTTTATTTTTATTTTAATATTAACCAATGAGAATTTAATTTGGTTAGTCAGATTATTGATGTGTTTTAAAAGTCTTAGTATATAAATTTTTAGACCATTTGTTAATAAAACAAAATATTATATTATGTGTTTTATTAATATTTTGTTGGGTAATTTTGTGAAAAAATTAAAACGATAAGAAAACTTTGGAAAGTGAAAATAATAGATAATTTCGGATTAATTTAGATCAAATCAAATCAATACGAATATTAAAGGGTTAGGTTAGGGTTAAAAATTTGACATTATTCTAATTTGGGTCGAGTTACAGTTGAGGGTGACTGACATGACCCATTGACACAAACTAGCAGGTCTAATATACATGCACTTAAAAGACATTTGGCATCAACAAACAGCTAGGGTAGATCAATAGTATTTATCATTAAAAATTATAGGCTTGTTTTAGAATTCAATGTTCTATAGGAGGAATTTATACGATCCTATCTCTTCACAGAAATAATTACAAAAATAAAAAAAAAAATCTTATTCAAAAGCCCAAATACCCATAATTCTATTAAAATTTTTTATTAGAATTAAAGGTAGAATTATTATTTAACAAAAAATATTTAAAAATAATATTTTATTTTATTTTCCCTTTTTAATTTAAAAAACTAACAATTTCACTTCACCCAAAGTTTGAGAAGTTAACTTTTCTCTCCTTCTTCAGCAACCTTCTCCATTTCACTTGATAGCCAGCCTTCACTAACTTATTCGCTTGTCAACTGGTGACCACCTTTGTTCCATTTTTGTCAGATGAAGATGATTCATCTTCATCCAGCCATGGAGATGATCAATGAGATGGTTAGACAACCAAAGATTGACCATCTATATGGCCAAACAAAGATGAATCGTCTTCATCCGACTTGAAGAATTGTCTTCATCTAATGAAAATGGAACATAAATGATCTTCAGCTAAAAAGAGAAGAAGTTGGTGAAGGTCTGATGTTGGTCAGAATGGAGACAGTCATTGAAGAAGAAGGAAAAAAACCTTTGAGGGAAGTTAACTTTTCAAACTTTGGTGGGGAAAATTATTAGTTTTTTAAACTAAGGGAGAAAATGAGATAAAATTTTATTTTTTTAAATATTTTTTGTTAAATGACAATTTTATCATTAACCCTAATAAAGAATTACAACAGAAGTATGAGTATTTGAGTTTTTAAAATCTTACAAGTGGGAGTTTGGAAATACACCAAACCTGGGGTAGGAATATGTCTTTTGACCTCTAAATGATGTATCATTTTAGATTGCGTTAAAATTAACCCTTTATTTGCACATCAAAATCACACAAGACAATAAATCATTTGAGAAGCGAAATTTCAGATTTTATTTGGGAAGTATTCTCTTATTTTTTAAAATAATGAGTATAATTTTAATGAATAACTTGTTTAGAAGTAATATTAATTCTTTTCTACTTTAAAATATTAAACATTAGATCAATTGATGAGATGTAAAAATATCACCTCTATTGTAAACTAATTTATGGCTATGATGTTGGTGTGATTTATTCTGCCTTGTGAAGTCATACACGTTGATAGTCAACAGTCCACATAAAAAATATTTCTTTTTTATTTCATAAAATATTGTTGTGCTTCTCTTCCTATACAAATCTATCCACATCTCACCTTTGATCAAAGTCAGAGTACATAATACAAGAAAGAACAAAAATAAAGAAACAAACAAACTTCATAGGCAGAAGGATTCGGCATATATTTGTCTCAAAGTGCATGTGCCGTTGCATCAAAATCAAAGAGAAAGAGGGAAGGAGATTGGATTAATTTGAAGTGAAATCAAAACAGTGGGTGCATGTTCGCATGCATTTATGTCTCCTTTTCATGTGCTTTGTCAACTTCGGACTCTAGAGACAGGGAATTGCATTCATGCTTGCACATGCTAGCTATTGAGTCCCTTGTGATTTGTCTATTCAAGCTAATTATAAATGTCTAATTAGAAAGAGAAAGAAATAAGCTAGGTGTAGTGTAAGAGAGAAGTCAGGTTAGGTGAATGGATTAATTCTCGTTTGTTAGTGGCATTAATGGTTCCTTTGTATGAGTGACAATAACCTTTTGTCGGAAGCACGTGCATTAACAACCCGATCCATGAAAAACAAACCACAACAATCTATCTTCTTGCTCTATTGAGGAATGGTAGGTGTTAGTATATGACTTAGAAATAAATCATGTTGTATTGTATTGTCAGTTTCAAGATATTTAATCTTGTAATAATATATATGTAAAAATAAAAAAGAAAGTTCTTTTCCTTTTTTTCACATTTGTATGTTGCTGCAATTTTCATTTGTTAATTTATTATCTAATTAAATAAATTATGCGTATGTGAAGTGTCCGGATGATACATATCTTTAGAAGATCACATCATCGAAGTGTCCCCTACATATGCGATGTTAATTGAGCAATGACACTGCATAGTAGGCAAACTAAATATTTTCTATTAAATATTATGAGATAATATTAATGTTGACGATATGAAAGTCATCTAATTAGAGTATTAATAGATGTGACCAATTACAATGAATCATATGGACGCTAAATATGTGATCAATGATTTGTTATAGGATTATACTAATGTACTATTAATCCTTAGACTTGAGATGTCATGGTAAGATCTGGTATGAACGCATATTCCTCATATGGTGTATAAGTACAAGGTTAATCATGTCATGTGCTATAAGTTGATTTGGTACTACACTATTCGTATGCAAAAACGATGAGGTCCCAAACGATGTTGATAAATATCGAAAACCAAAATCTCTTGTTGTAGTATAAGATAGTCATACGAAGATTGTTTGTTATGATGTGTTTCAAATATATTGATTGATGATTCGGTATATGATTGAGGTTAAAGTTTTGAAATGCCATGAATCCATCCTTGATTAGGATTTGTTAGTGGAGGGAGTTTACTAAATGGTATGTACAATCAGAAATAGATTTGATGGAGTATGTCGTCATTATGGTTTAGGGACTATGAACCATTGCTAGACGACTACCATGGCCAAAGAGTCTTTGGAATTATTTTTTGGTTCATTTATAACTGGCTCTCAACTAGGCCACGGTAAACCTCGTAGATCACACCTATAAACTCGAGAAGTTTGAGAGATATGAGAGAGAAATAATTATCCAGGGATGACTAGCACCATCTAAAGGACAATAAAATAAAATTATGTAAAGAGTAATATGGATGTATTTTTGATATTTTAAAAGGTTAAGGTGCCATGTGATATAACATGAATATTTAAGGTGTATTATTAATACAATAATATGACAACTAAATAATAAAGATTATTTAGTAGGTTCCATGCAAAAGTAATAATTACTTTCAGCCCAAAACTATATATATCAACAATATATCACATTTAACTAAGTTTACATTTAAAAGGCAAAAACTCTCACATCTCTCTCAGGTGGGTGAATACTTTTGGAGACTTTAGTATGTTCAAGTGCTCTACTTCATCAAATCAAGCAATTTTTGCAAAGGAGAATGTACAAAAATAGACTTTTTCCTTTAATTATGCTTGTCTTCATCCATATGAGTTTTCTTGCATGAATGAGTTCATGCATATCTTTTTCTCAACCATTTAAAAAAAAGGGTATCAGAGCCACTTTGATCCATAAATATTCTTGTTTTTAAGTTAAAAGAATGTCATTTAAGCTTAAGAGTATGTTGATGATATGGAACAATGCATTCATGTACTAGCTAATGCCTATAATTGATTACTGATCATGAATGACTTGTTGCATGTCTTGGCCATGGTTTATAATTTTATGAAATTGTTTCATTTTGGTTCTAATGATATTATATTGAAGAACAAATAATTATAAGCACGTATGTTAAATGTTTGGTTGAAAATTTTGATAACTATTCAATGTTGATTGAACATGGGCATGGTTTGATGCATACATGCTTTTGGTGATGTATATAATTTTTCCTTCGCTGGAAACTGATGCGTGCTTGCTGTTTTTATTTGAAAAACATGATTCTATATATTTTGATATATGATTGAAGCATGCATGTCACTTTTGTGTTTAAAAATTGCAAGTAATGTGGTTAAAATTTATGCATAATTTGGGCATAATGCAATTGTTGCATGAAACCATTCTCTTTTATGCATAAATAATATTAAATATGTGATGTTCTTGATGATATATGCATGTTCGATGTGTGTATTAAAGTTGCAATTTGGTTAAGTGCAAGTCATGATGTAATTGGGCATTATATCCACAAAATACTTCTTGAAGTATTTAGTGCATTAAAAAAAAAAATTTGCATATGTTTCTAAGGCTCAATTTGTTGCATATAAGTGCTTTATGCATTTTTTATTGAAAAATGTTAGTTGTATGGATGTCTAATTCATGTGATGGATTTTAAGGATGCATAATAGGTATCATGATATTTATTCATAAATCTTTGAATTGATATGATTTACCTTAGTTTACGTAGTTTATTTTAACAGCATGCCTAATATTTATCAATTTTATGAATGAGTTTATAATTTTTACAAATGGTTGTTTATATAGATGAATTTTTGAACTATTATTAATATTAATGATTATAGGCAATATCTGAAATTTCCAATTTATTCAAATAACATGTAAAATTCTTTTAGAAAATGGGTTGTAATAATTATTTACTTATTTATGTTATTCACGCCTATATGCCAATGATTCATAATGCAACATTTCAACCAGATAAATGGATGGAGATCCACACAGCCATTGAATGAGATTTGAAGAAGAATCTTAGAACTATGATTGTTGTTTGCCATATTAGGATGTATTTTCAAAAAACCCATAATCATCCCATTAGATTTTATATTTTATGGATGCATGCATGGTTTTGATGTTATAACATGTAAGATGCAAAACATATTAACTAAAAGGTTAAACCTAAAATCTACTAAAAAAATAAAGTATCGAATTTAGGCCTTCCATCGTGGGTTGGTTAATTCTTTATTATACAGACATATATCCTAAGATTTCTATTATGTGAGGGATACCATTCTTTACAACACAAAATTAATCGTTTGATTCTTAGAAAGTAGTATTCTTTATGCCTTAGATTTATATTATGTAAGAGTTTAATGGGAATACTATTTTTGAAAGCACGATGGGTTGGATTTGACTAATCTAAGGTGTCAAGATTTCTATTATATGAGGCATCCGAAGCTAGAGGTCGATTTTAACGAATCATAGCTATTTTTTTTTTTGTAATTTGGAATCGTAGCTTATACAGAGATATAAAAGGAGATAATTTCCTACTTATTAATTTTGAATAAACTAAGATTTCTATCAGGAGAGTATAATATTAGAATAAAATAGTAGGAACTAATACGATTAGTTTATTAAAGGTTTAAATTAACAAGATACTAACAAATTTAATTTTTTTTTTCAGTTTCTCTTTCATATTGTGATAATAAAAAATGGCCAACAACATTTTGTTATGCATTCTAGATAATAACATTTTAACTAGTCTAAACTTTATTAGAAATTTGAGAACTATTCTCAATTATGAAAAATCTGGACACGTATCAAAGGAGCCTTTTCCTATTGACTTGGCTCCATATGCCACAACACATGAGAAAGAAGTTTTCAAAACTTGGCAAGAGAATAATCTCAAAGCTTGAAGTTATATGTAAGCTTAAATGAATAAAGCATAAGAATATGGAGAATATGTATGATATTCTTATCACTTTACAAGAGTTGTATTACAGAATTCATGAATTATTGATTACGAATTTTGTTTAACACTTTTCAAGATGAGATTGAGGGAAAGATTGTCTTCGGAAGATCATATCATAAAGATGATCAGCATCCTAAAGCAATTAGATGTATATGGAGTTGTCATACTTGACAAAGTCAAGGTGAATTTGATTTTATTATCTCTTCTATGTAGTTATAAACCATTTATAACAAACTACAATCTTAATAGTATTAAGCGTATGCTTCTAGAGCTTCTGAATGAGATTCAAGAGTTTTATAAATAGGGAAAGGGGCATGAGGAAATTTATGTTAACAAAAAGGAAGCAGAAGAAATCTAAAAAAAAAATCCAAAAGTTAGACCAAAGAAGAAAAACTTTAAGAAAGTTGAAACCAATGCAAAGAGGGCCAGAGGTAAAGGTTTGTGTTTCCACTACAACAAAGACGTACATTAAAAGAGGAATTGTCGTTTTTATCCACAAAGCTTACAACAGAAGAAAGCAAGTATATTTCCTTCATTTATAATAAAATTTGAATTAACAGTTAATTCAAATGATCATTCTTGAATATTAGATTTGGCAGCTACATATTATATATGTGTTACATTGCAAGATCTACAGAATAGTTCTTTAATATCAAAAATAAAGTCATTTTGAAGATAGCAAATAGAGCAAAGGTTGCAGTCGAGGCCATAGGGACTTGCTTTTTTTGCACTCCCATCTAGACACATTTTGAGATTGTATAGAATACTTTATTTTGCCAAAGTTACTAGAAAGATTATCTTTGTTTCTATTCTTTATAAAAATGGTTACAATGTACAATTCAATGGAAATGAATGTTTAATTCATTTTGGAAAATTTGTAGTTAGCAAAGCTATAAATAAAAATGTTTTGAATGTTTTATAATTGAATAATCTAAGATTTATGAATACTGTTACAAATAAGATATCTCGAGATGAAATTACTTAAGGTTACTTTGGCATCAGCGATTAGGCTGCATAAAAGACAATAAAATAATGAGGTTGGAAAAAAAAGGGGATTTTAAATCCATTGGGTTCATCCAACTTGTGAATCATGTCTTCAAGGAAAAATGACCTAATCAACCTTTAAAAATAAAGGAGAAAGATTCAAAGAATTATTGGAATTTATATAATGTGGACCATTTAAATAAATGGCAAGAAGAGGCTTCAAATATTTCATTAGCTTTATCAATGATTATTTGAGGTATAGGTACGTATATTTAATAAAATACAAATTGAATCCTTTAAAAAGTTTACAGAATTCATGAATGAAGTAGAAAAACAATTCAGAAAAAATACTAAGGTTTTACGATCAAATCGTGAAGGCAGATATTTAATATTGAATTTCAAGATTATTTGAAGAAGAATAGAATTATATCTTAATTAACTCATCTGTATACACCACAATATAATGGTGTATCAAAAAGGAGGAACCGTACTTTAATGGATATGGTACAATCCAAGGTAAGTTTTATAAAATTGTCAATGTTGTTATAGGAATATGCCTTATTTTTTGCTGAACATATTCTAAATAAAGCACTATCCAAATTCGTCCAGAAGATACCTTATCAAATGTGGTATGGCAAGCCTCCTGGTCTTAATTATCTAAAAGTTTGGGAATGTCCAGCCTATATTAAGATAGTTAAGACTAATAAGTTGGATCCCAAATCTAAAAAATGTTAGTTTATAGAATATATATCATAAAGATTTTTTAGGATGTTATTTATACTTCGCAGCTGATTAAATAATGTTGATTAGTAAAAACACACTTGTTGGAGAAAGAGTTCTTGTAAAGAAGACGGTGCAAGAAGAAGAATAGAACTTAAAGAAAAGTTTGAAAAGGCTTAAATCAAATGGGTTGAGCAAGGAGAATCCTCTCAGCATACCTTTTTTATATGATACTCCTATTCCAACTCATAGATCTACAAAGGTATCTAAAATTCTAAAAGGATATTGATTTCTACACAAATAAGATTATGAATCCTTTATGGTTGGAGAAGTCAATCATGGTAATGATTCTAGAAGCTGCGAAGAAGTGATATTAGATGTCAATTTTGGAAGATTACTAGAAACCATGAAATTTGAGCTAGATTTCATGCATGCTAATCAAGTGTGGACATTTGTTGACCCTATAAAAGGAATTATTCCTGTCGGATGCAAATGGGTCTTTAAGAGAAAGATTAGCAAAAAGATCATGGTATTGTATTTCTCATTTTGTATGTAGATATCATACTATTAATGAAAAATGACATAAGCATGATAACTAAAGTCAAAGTTTAGTTATCCAAAACATTTTCTATGAAAGATTTAGGAAAAGTGACTTATATCCTAGGAATTCATATCAATAGAGATAGAGTGAAAGGAATAATATATCTTTCCCAATGGATGTATATAGAGAAGATGTTAAAATGGTTCAACATGGATAATTCTAAGAAAGGTTTCTCACCCTACAAACATGGACTACATCTTTCTAAAGATATGGATCAAAAGATTGACAAAAAACATCTCTGAATGCATAGTATGCCCTATGTTTTAGTTATGGGAAGCTCGATATATGTTATGTTATGTACAAAGCCTAATATACTTTATGTTGTAAGTGTTTCAAAGTAGATATCTGTCCAATCCAAGGGAAAAACACTGGTCAATTGTAAAGACCATCCTTAAATACTTGAGAAGAACTAAGGATTTAATATTGAATTATAGATGTTCAAAGTTAAACATCTAGTGATACTCAAATTTTAATTTTCGATCAGATATAGATGATAAAAAGTCTATTTTTGGGTTCATTTTCATATGTAATAGAAGAACGATAGGTTCGAAAAGTTCCAAACAAACTACCATTGTTGATTCCATTACAAAGGCTAAATAAATTCCCACTTAAGAAATAACAAAAGAGGTAGTATGGACGTGAAATTTTGTAACTGAACTTAGTTTGGTTCCAAACATAGTTTATCTGATAACCATGTTTTAAGATAATATTTGTGTCATTGCATAAGCAAAGGAACAAAGGCATATCAGAGGTCTAAAAATGTTTAGTAGAAATATCATATTCTGAGAGAATTTGTTAAAGTTAAAGAGATAATGATTCAAAAGGTGTCTTCATCAAAGAATGTAGTTGACCTACTTACTAAAGCGATAACATAGAAACAACTAAACCATCATCTTGAGAAGAAAGGTATAAGATACCACAACAATTCGCCTTAGTGGAAGTGGAAGTTTTGTTAATATATGCCATAGGAATCAATCGTGCTATTAGTTTCAAGGTATTTAATCTTGCAATAATATATATGTAATTATAAAGGAAAAGTGTTTTTTTTTTCACATTTGTATGTTGCTTTAATTTTCATTTGTTCATTTATTTTCTTATTAAATAAGTTATGCATATGTGAAATGTTCAGATGATACAAATCTTCAGAAGATCAAATCATCAAAGTGTACTATGTGTATGTGATACCAATTAGGCAATGACATTATATAATAGGTATATTGAATATTTTATATTGAATATCATGAGATGATACTATTAGGGTAGGTGCCCCAGAGCCCATCGAACTTGACATTTGTAATTGTAAATTTATGATAACTGTTTTAATAAAAGATTTATTATTATTCAATTCATATATGTTTCACTTAAATATAATTGAAAGAATAATGTGCCCTTAGAATAGTAGAACTATGACAAGGGGATCACACAACTAATTGTGGGAACCTTACGTGCATATTTAGTGGTCATTCTAGAAACATGTATAATGTCGACATTATTATGACCAAAGGCACTTCTAATGGTGATGGGATTCATAATATTGAGCAACTCACGGAAAGGTGACAATAGTTCTCATGTGTTGAAGTTGTTCATTAACAACTTAGGATAATACACAGGTGCACATTGTAGACGTGTTCATCAGACTAAACCAACCAAAGGATTTTTATATGGATGGTTTTTTAGTGTCTATGGAATACATCTCTAATGCATGAGTGTATATGATCCTTTGACTTAAGGTCACCAGATTGTCTCATGTAAAAATCGGTATGATTTTATATTATCCAATATGTCACTATAATTGGATTAACCATCAAGGTAATGATTAACCATAACAAGATAGACATGGAGGCTATAGTGGATCAATAAATAATTCATCTCTTATAAACACAAGATAAGATATCTCACCTAAAAATACTATACGACATCAATAACCACTTGAATCTATGGCTACAGTGGGATTGGGCTATATCTAAGTCCATATTAGTCATTGATTTGCATCAGTTAATACTGAGAAGCTACTAAGATAGACACTCTTCTATGTTTTAGTCTCAAAAGATATCAATTGATGAAATGATCAAATTATATGTAACTGTGATATTGACAAAAGTTTTGTTAACACTTTATTAACTTGGAGGTCATGATGTCTTGCTAGAAGTCAATCTTAGTCTAGGTTATAATTTGACTTGAATCTAGGCACAATCAACTCAATAAAGAGTTTATAAGTCACATACAATAGGAATTGATTTGACTTTAAGCAAAGAGTTATTTGATGATAATCATGGTATAAGGGGATGAGAATAAGGTCACGAATGGACTAAGCTTGTTCGATAGGATTAAATTAGCCTAGTTTGACTTTTTCCTCAATAACGAATGATCATTCATGGTGGGTGACACCTGGTCACCATAACAAGCAAGTGAACAACTATTCATACTATTAGTATTGGTCATTCATGGAATTCTTTGTAAAATAAACGCTCATTCATGAAGTTAAACACATTATTCATTATTAAGAAGCCCTGGTCGTTCTCAATCTACTAATACACATATAAATTCAATCACAAAATCCTAACAGCTTCTTGTGATTGAAACAAGCTTTCATTTGGGTTCGCACTTCAGATAAATACCACAACATTACCTTTAAAGGGTAGGATAACATCTTCTCTAAGCCATATAAAGAATAAAGGAATTGCCTAATGTAGGTATATGATTTCAAACACCCTATGATTGTTGATACATGTTTATGAAATTTATTATTCAAAACAGGGTCCTAGTTAGGTCTTTTCAAGTATTTTGAGTAAGTTTTAAATTTTTAATGCATATTTTGCTACCTTGCCAGTGTTTGGTAATCCCAAAAAGCCTTACACTGGTATTAGAGCCACCATTTGGCAAAATTTTTCATGAAAATTTTACTTGCATGTTTTGATTAATTTTTGTATATTGATTGCATATGAAATTGACTTAATCAATACTCGTTTTAATAAAAATTTTAAATACAGTTTGCAAATCATGTTGCTGCATGATGTACAATGTAAAGTCATGTCAATTTTAATAAGTTGTGGTGTTTTAGATTTTTGCTTGGTTTTGTTGATTTTGCAAGTTTGCAAAAATCTGGTTGGTGGCCATCAATTTGGTATGGTTACACGGAGCCTTTGAATCACATTGTTGCATGATCTGAAGGTTGGTGTTAGTGTGAGGATGGCTTACATGCCATAGAACTATTAATGTATGCCTAGGAACCATTTGTTTTGTCGGTTTCAAGGCATTTTATCTTATATATATGTAATTATAATTTATTAATAAAAGAAAGTGTTCTTTGTTCATACATGTTAACTATTTACTTTATTAGTGTAAACATAAAGTATGTATACAAACTGTCCAAATAATTCGTTTAATTAGTAAAATAAGATTATCAAATTGTTTCCTATGGATGTGATATTAGTTGGACAATAATATCATACAGCAGGCATACTTAATGTCTCTGTTGAATATTATGAAATAATATTAGTGTGGGTAACAATGATGGTCATGTTATTAGGACATTAGTATGAACTAAAAATTAATGAAATGCTTTTCGAATGTGACTAATTAAGATAGATCACATGGTCATTATAATGTAGTCAATGACTTATCGTATAATTATACTAATGTACAAAGTAATCTTTTGACCTGAGATATCATAGTTGGATCTGACACAAATACGTGTGGTTCATATGGTGTATAAATATAGAGTCAGTCATGTTTAGCCAAGTTGGTCATACATTATTCATATACAAAGACAAATGATGATCAAAAGGGGATTCATTGACTTGGAGTTTTGGATTCAGAGTATCTGCTAACTTAGGAATTATTCGATTTTGAGTTCCTACACGAATGGAAATAAATATTGAAACAAAAATCTCTAACCAAAGTATAATGTAAGTTATACGAAGGATGTTCGTGATGATACGTTTTGAATATATCAATCGATGATTCATGGAATATTGACAATTAATTGCAATATAGTCAATGACTTATTATAAGATTATGCTAGTGTACGAAGTAATCTTTTGAACTATGATATCATGATCAAATCTGACACAAATGTGTGTGATTCATATAATGTATAAACACAGAGCTAGTCATGTTTCGTACAATAAAGTATTATTCGTATATACGAAGACAAATGATAATCAAGAAGGGATCATTGACTCAGAGTTATTAGATTTAAAGTATCTATTGACTCAGGAATTACTAGTTTTGAGTTCCTATATGAATGTTGATAAACATTAGAAACAAAAATCTTTGATTAGAGTATAATATAAGTTATACGAAGGATATTCATGATAACACATTCTGAATATATCGATCAACAATTTGTAGAATATCAAGATTAGGGTATTGACGAACCATAAACTTGTACTCGATTAAGATTTAACAATAGAAGGATCTTAACTACACGGAACATATAATTGAAAAATAGGTTCGATGGAGTGTGCTTTCATCATGGTTTAGGGGTTATGACATATTACAAGATGTTTACTATAGTTATTAAGTTTTCAGACATATTTTTGAATCATCCGAAAAAGGCTTACGACTATACCATAATGAACCTAAAAGATCAAACCAATAAACCAAGTATTTTAGAGAGTGAAAATTGATTATTCGGGGTTGGCTAGCATCTTCTAAAGGATAATAAAGGTAATATCATATAAAGTGTTATATATGTGGGAAAGTAACATTTTAAGAATTAAGATGTTTATCAAATAAAATTAAAGTGGCTAATGTATATATAAGATATACATGCATGGCTATTATGTAAATAGAGATTTTTGCAAGTTGTCATGTAACAATTAAGAATTTTCTAACTAACTCCACTAGTATAAAAAGGTAAAATCAGTTCATATTAGAACACTTGAACTCATTTTACTAAAATCACTTCTCTCACTCTAACTCCCGGCCAAGGTTGAAAAAGGCTTAGTTTGGTGCAATTTTTTAGAGGCTTTGCATTTGGAAAGTTTTACTTCATCGTCTACATCAAAGAAAATTGCTTGGAGAAGGTGAAACCTCAAACCATTCTTCCATTTCTTTGAATGCTATTGATTCTTGTTATCACCATGCACGCATATGATTTTCCATTATCATCTTTACCTCATTTTCACAAATGGTATCGAAGCCATTTTAGGCTCCTTTCATGTTTGATTTTAAGTCAAAGTTGTGTTTTTTTATGCATAATTGTATGTGTCGCTAACATGGGTATGCATGCATGTAGTTAATTTGCCTTAAAATCATGATTTCAAGCTTGTTCAAGGTAGATGCTGAGATTAACATAACTAAGGCAAAAAATAGTACTAAGACAATCTTATTTTAGCTAGGGTTTAGAAGAAAAATGAAAGAGAAAAAGAGAAGATGAGAACGTTGATAAGGAGAGAAAGAATGAAGTTTTTATTAATTTGTAAAAGTTACCCATACCAATAATTAATAGGTTTATATACAAATCCACTTTGGCAAATTACAAATTGACCTTGACTTTTGACAATTATGGCACTACCTTGAGGATAATATCACTCAAGGACAACACTTTGGAAAGATTACACTTCATTCTATGTACACTAATAACCCCTTATAAACTTAACTTTTTATACTCATGAATAACACTCTGGATTTATATGAACTTCATCATGATTCCATCCATCCATTCCAAAGTTCCTTCATTCCATCTAAGCTCCATATGGATACCAAAGTTCCTCCTTTTCTTAGGTTGGATAACACGTTTTTTGCCATGTCAAGATTGGTGGAGCCGTCAAACATTGGTATAACCTCTTTGGACTATATTTAGTTGTATATGTATTTTCATGTAACGCATTATGTATAATGTGATATGTTCTTGGAGCATTTCATTTGTTTAAAAAAAATTAAATTTGTTCTTCCACTGACATGGTCGATTTCTATTCATCAAAGTCCTCAACATAAAAGGGAGAATTATAACACTTACAAGTATGCTCCAAAAGCATTATTGTCATTTTCATATCCTTAAGGTTGAATTTAGGTTGAATCAGATCGAAATCAAAAATAGGTTGTGTGTTTGGTCTGATGTACAATCCATACCCATAGAAGGCATGTCTATATACCAGAAGGCATATACCCATAACTTATAAGAGGCACGGTTGTACGTCGTCTAAATTTTGGACTTCCAAATCGTACAAAAAGTTCTAATTAAAAGGGGAGGCCACATTAGTATTTAAGGAATTCTTGTAACACTCATTTCAAAATGCATACCCCCACCCAAAATATGAACCTAAAAGATGTGTTGACTTAAAAATCATAACTTAACTACACAGTGAATATATGACATGATTATCACTTATTAACAAAAGCATTCAAAAAGGTGTAAGCATAATTACTTAAAATGCATCAATATCATAAATTGCCAACATCATATCATCCATAATATCAAGTGATTGAAATCCTCATACATCACAAATAGTGCATAAACGAGAATAACTCTCCAAAAATACATAATAAAAGTCCACATAATAAAATGATATATTTGCCCCTCTTCTCATGCAACAATCTATGTTGACTCGCTAGCTCTCCTGTAACTTATTCATCTCTCATATCTTGAAAACCATAACAAGGAATACAATTAATGATAAACACTCAATAACCAAGTGACTTTTTGGCACCTTGCATATAGTAACTCAAAATTAGTTTTTTAACTCTAAATCACATTGTGATCCTCTTAATATTTCCCCAACATCCTATATGCCCATTTGTTATAAGTCAGTATACTTATGGCTTAAGCTCATCAACAGTGTCATCTCGGATGACTATTGCCATGTAATGTACATCAAAATCCCAAATGTTGGTGAAAACATAAGACTTCCTAGATCATAAAAGTGCACACCATACAATGTCGGTTAGGCTTCGTGCTAATGATACCCTAATCACACAAGGTGTCAGACCTGAAGTCCTTCTTTTGCCATGCACCTCTATATATACATCCTAGATGCTAAGGCATCTGAACAACAGATGTGTAATACATCTCATGGGTATCCATTTCTCACAAATAGCCTTAATGTTTTCACATATAATATTAATACCATAATACACACAACTGGTGGCTAAATTGATGTACATTACTTTTCTAAACTTTACTTATTTTCAACTTGGATATGTTCTAGTCAAGGTCCTTATTGTTGTCCACACAGTCAAGTACCACTAAAATATCCAACTAATCTATTTCACCATCATTAAGGTCTTCTATGCCTATCTTTTTTCTAGCCCATAACCTAAGGTAAAATTGTCATTTTCCCCATACATGAATGGGCGTTTATAACCCTTTTTCCTCACTAATTCATGTAACTTATAAATAGCCATCACACTTAACCTAAATGAGTGTTCATCTAGCCCTTTCACTAATGGCAATCTAATGAAATTGACCTCTTTCACCAACCATAGTCGTTTATTTCTATAATAGTTGTTCATCCTAATACACTTGTTTGTCCCATACTAAATGGTTGTTCATGATGAAACCCTAAAACGAACGAACATCAAATGCACAAGGACTTACTATTATAAACAATAATGAATGGGTATCCATTCACAAAATGATAAGCGTTCATCATCATCTAGAAATTTCTAACCTATAAATTTTTACATTTTCTAACCAATGTACCATAAACTAAACATGTATATTCATCCAAACAAAGTTTCTAAACACCTCTAGCATGCTTTCTCATACATAATAAACTTTAAAATGCGAATTAAATTTACAGATCATACATATTTGTCAATTTCCATTGCCAAGATAACATTTAGTATTCACAATAATCAATTTACTACCTCTAAGCCGTATCAAGCTCAATCACAAGAATATAAAGAACTGCATATCACATATATTCTTCACACATCTCAAAGATGAATGCCAAATTAGCATGTTAAAAACCAACTTAAGGAAAAGAAGTTGCCTACTTACCTTTCTTTCAACAAAACGACAACATTTCACGATGAAATTGGCTAACCCTGGTGTCTCTGGTTGCTCCAAATATCCTTTTCTTTCTCCTTTTGTTTAACCAAAAAGTTTTAGGATGGAAATATAAGCCAAATAACCACGAAATTCATTTTATTTACCAGAATTCAATCATGAACAGTCATTCTTCCCTAATGAACAATCATTCCTTCAATTACATAACTAAAGGCATATCTCAAGATCTTCGCAAAACTGGTCATTATCTAATTGCAAATTCCTCAACTAATGAATAGACATCCATTTCCTTATGCACAATTGCTCATCCTACCACACTTAGCCATTTCCACACAATCAACGCAAAATAACGGGCATGAACAAGCATCGCCTCCTATGGTGCACATCCATTCCAGCTCTCAAACAACAATTATACAATGTAAATTCTCCAAAGATAAGAACCATAAACTAAAATAAACAGTGTGAATCATCTGGAAATGCAACGAGTTTGTGCATAAGTAAAGCAAGACTTGATTGATGAACTAATTATCCTCAAAATAAGAATTCAGCAAGGAAGCATCGGTCATTGCAAATACTATCCACTAAAGTAATACATACACTTCCAGTAAAAGCAGACACAAGTATAGTCCATCATTCCAAAAAAATCAACATCACAACTAGGCAAAAATAAAAACAAAGAGCAATTCACGGTTCTGAAAAAAATTCAATCATTTTTTCCAAAATGAAACAAATAAGCATCTATGACAAGGCAGAAAAGGAAAGCAACAAATCAGAACTCTAACATTGGTCTTTCCTAGAGTTATCAAAGCCAGGAGCAAATTTAACCATGAACTCTGAGAGTTATGCACTCATCTTTGTGATTTCAACTTGGAGGAGCATCTGCCCTTCTCCTAGGTCGATCATGAGGATTGAGGCTGAAGGAGGAAAAGGGGCTGGTTATAGAGATTTTTTACTAGGAGTTGGCTTGAACAGACTAACTATTGATCAAGTAGGAGCAAATGAGTATGTATCATCCTTGTTCTTTATACATATACCCATATTACGCACCATTTCGAACGAAAGAAACATGTCCCCTTGCATCTGAGGCAAAGTGGTCGACTCAACATCAAAACCAGCCACGTATCATGTGATAGTTGTTATAATTACCTCACATAAAATTCCCTCTCTTGTTTTTCTTGTCTAGAGCCACTTGTAAAAGTCAGGTGTCGAGAAAAGCTCCACCATTAAATGGTCTTCCCTTAATCAAGCATTTCAACACAAACAGTTCAGCCTTAAAGACAGTGAGCATCGCTACCTCCCTTAGCATAGAAGTGTTTAGATATGAACCTATGAACTATTTAGTGTACATGGTCGATCAAGTTAAAAGCCATAGAATTATTCCCAAACAAGAAGCCACTCGATCACTCCCACAAAGGATAATAATCAATAACAGATTGATCAGAGAGCTTGTAACCCTCATATAAAACCCAAATAGAGCATTAAACTTTTCTAATAGTAGGGTATTTGCTCTGAGATTCATTGAGTACTTGAGTTAGTGGTACCCATTTGATCTCAACAGTGACGACTCAAAGGGCATGAGAACTAGGATGGTCAATCTGTTTGTTCCACGTTTATGTATAAATTACATAGATTTGTTTTGTAGACTTATATCGTAAATATGTAGGTTTCATACATATGTTTGCATTGTAGGATTTATTATGCATGAACAAACATAAAATCACGCAATTATAATTAACATGATCAACGCACAAATTAAAAAAATGCTAAATTAAACTTTAGGGTTTTAGGAATACCTGAATTGTCATGGAACTTGAATCTGAAAAACCTTAGAAAATCATTTGAAGTTACCTATCTAGATCACCTCTTAACATGACTTAGTCCTTTACTCCAAAAACCTCCCTGAATGAGGGTTTTATATGGGTAAGCTATATTGCAATCATACTTCATTAGGTTTTGGAGTAAAGACCTAGCTAATTTATAGTAGGTTAATTGACTCTCTATCAAAGTCTAATAAACCTCAAGGGCCACACATATGTTGTCTACCTAGATCATAACTTTTAAGTGTATTAGGTTTATCTTTATTGATCACTCAAGCTCATCTATAAACTGGTATTGGACTATTCAATTACTCAATTTTAAACCAAAACCATAATTAATGGTAGTCTATATCATGAAATTTCTAACATTTTCCCACTTAGGCCTTTTTTTTTTTTTAAGAAAAGGAAAACAATTTTTAAATATCAGGTAATTAAAATTTTTAACTTTAAGTAGCCACTATTTTAGAAAACAAAATAGTTCAAAGATAAATTACACTTTAATAAATAATGATGAACTAAGACTTGACCTATGTCCTTTATCAACATAAGATTGTCCTTGATCATAATTACTAATAATCAAATTGACACAGATCAAATCTATGAGTATGACAGAAATAGCACCTAACAAAGTAATTATAAACATGTGTTATATCTTTGTCAGTCATCTTTATGATTTCTCTCTAACCTTTTGTTTCAAAAGAAATAAGAGAAATCTTTTGCTTCTATTGAAGCGTGTATGTTTCAACTTTGTTCAAGACTTATAAAATATACACGTACAACTATTCTACTTAAGAGAACATTATCTTGAGACACATGTTGTACCTTAACTGTATATCTATGCACACATCCATAAACAAACAAGTATGTCAATATGATCATGATCAAAACATAAATATATATGTCAATAAAAACAATAATAATAAAACCTCTCCTGCCATTTGAAATTGTAGGAGTCATCAACGCAGGTATTAATACTAGAACACCTCATGAGTGTTTTGCATGTTTCATGATTATTATGGTTAAAATGGGTATTCTAGCAAGAGTTTTTAGAATTGTTTTAGTTTTAAATTTTAAATTCCATTGCACTATCGGTTCACCGTGTCTTGGAAACCCTATAATGGTAGCAAAGACAATGTTTAGCACAATTTTCATGAAAATTATATCTGCATTGTGTTGATTAATTTTATATGTTGATTGCATGTAATTAGATTAAATTATTAATTTGCAGTCATATTGATTACACGATTTGTTAAGTATCATGTACAACGTAAACTATGTTAAATTATTAAATGATGATTCCTAATTTTTGTTTGAGTTTTGTTAACATATGCAAGTTAATCTTGGTTGAATGTCATAGGTTTCATGTTATTGCATGAAATCACCTTCGAGTCATGTTTTTGCATGATGCAAGGGTTATTGCTGGTGTGAGTACAATTTATGTGTTGTATTTACCTACCTTAACAACTGGCTTGCTGAATATTGAGAAGTTTTCTAAATTTTTTGTTGTTAGAAAAAATCCAAAAAATAGGTTGTAGAAAAACATACCATGCACGGCTGGAACCAAATAGCACATGGTCAGTGTCGAGTGGACACCCTTTGGCACAATGTATTGGTGCACGGTTGGACCAATGTTTTGTCTAGCTGTAACCACCTCAAAGTGCCAACCGTGCACCTTGGTAGAATCCTAGTCATGTCGAGTGTTTTGCTTATACCATCCAACTGTGTATCATTTTGGAATTTTAGTATATTTCAAAAATATCACTAGACAATTTATCTGCATGCTCGGCAAAGTTAAAAATATCAGTTTAGCCCTATTTTGTTGAATAAGGACTAAAATGACATTTTTTTGAGCTTTGGTGTTGAATTGTAATTTTATAAAATTTTGAGGACCAAAAACATTTGACAAATGGGATGATAATAATTAAAATTTAATTTTAATTGGTATGTATATGTATAGATGTATGTATGTATGGTGTCCAGTACACAACTACTGAACCTTGTGGATTTTTTTTTTTAATTTCACTTTTAGGCTATAATTCTTAAAAAAAGGTTTGTGTGCCATATCTTTATCCTTTTTCTTCTTTAGATTAGATTGTTTTTATTTTCCTTAAAAATTTGTAACTAGGAAACAAAATTATGTAATAATTGAAGACTAGAGATGAAAGAACAAATGCGAAGAACCAAAGATGAAGATTCACCTAGGTTAACCAATCAAACTCTTTTTGGCTCGAGTGGCTTGACATTAGTTTTAGTTGTGTACTGGCATGTTTTATTTTTACATAGTAGAATGTATGTATAGATTTTTTTTTTTTGTAAATATCACCTAACATGCAACTAAAATCTGACGAGACTAATTAATAAAACCTTCAATTTAAATATTAAGTCTAAGATTTAATTGGTGTTTTCTAATATAACAACTTAAATAAGCTTCTGTTCGTTGAAACCTTGTTTGCCAAAGTGAAAAGAACACTTCTACCACATGAAAAATTAGGCCGATGATCATGTTGGGTCCAACTTAACTAATGTACTTTGCTTATTCACCAAAGCGAAGGTGAAATATGTTAGGGGCATGAGTAGGGAATGCATTTGTCGATGCAAAGAGACATGTAGTATCCACCATACTAATACCAAGAGTCACATTTGAGGTCTTATAAGTTATTAGGTTAACATTGGCTTGAGATCATGGGTTTTTGATGATTAATTTGAAATTTACCTATTCAATTAATCCAAATTTGTTTGCCAAAGTGAAGGGGAGAATTAATACGATAGAGTTTCAGTCTACTAGGAAGTTCACTGAAACTTCCCAAGTTCAATAGTAAGGGTTGTTGGCTTGAGAAAAATAGTATAAGCATTTCAATTATTAAATTCGTAATTAAAATAAATATTAAATAAAATTACTACTTCTTTTATCCATAAATTGTAGATCATAAAATCACTATGTCAAATTCAATGTATCGATCAATTGTGAAAAAAGAAAATAGGCTCATTGAAAGCAACTTCACTTATTGGTGTAAAAATTTTTAGATTATTCTATATCAAGAGAAGAGGTTGTACATCCTTAAAGGGTCATTGCCCCCTGAGATTGGTCTCGATACCACCCAAGAGTAGACAAATATTTTTATTAAGCATCTTATTGACTCCATGGAAGTTTAATGCCTTATGTTAACTTCCATGTCACTTGAGCTTCAAAAACAACATGAGGAAATGGATGCGCAATCCATACTTACACTTGTGCAAGGGTTGAATGATATGAGGTGTCAAGTTAGTTGTTTGATTGCAAACTATCTAACAGAGGACAAGTTAACCCTCATGTGATCAAGATGATTGGCTACATTAAGCGGTTGGTGAGCTTGGGCTTCATCATGGACAATGAGCTTGCCATTAACCTAGTGTCGAAATTCCTCCTTAAATCGTAGGCTAATTTCATTATGAATTTTAACTTGAATAAAAAGGAGAAAACCCTTGAGAAGTTGTTGTATATGCTTAGACAAGTTATATAAGAAGTATGAAAGATAGTTTTGACTAAGCTACTTGTTGTTGAAGTCCAAGCACTAAAAGTCAGGGCTAAAGGCAAAGATAAGGCTAAGCCCAAGCCCAAAGTGAAGAAACAACCTAATACTATTACTCAGACTACAGATGGTATAAGAAAAAGAAAGGCTATATGTTTCTATTATGGAAAAACAAGTCACTAGAAAAGACATTACAAGGCCTTTCTAGAGAACAAAAAGAAGAAGACAGCTAAAGCCTCTAATTCAGGTATGTTTGTCATTAAGAAAAACTATTCTCCTTGTTCATCTTGGGTTATAGACATAGAATATGGTTCTCATATTTGTTTTCATATGCAGGGGTTGTAATAGAGTAAATTACTCATGAAATGAGAGGTTGATCTATATGTTAGAAATGGAGCACGTGTTGCTACATTAGCCATAAGGATTTATTATCTTAGGTTGCCCACTTAGCTAGTTTTAGAATTAAGAAATTGTTATTATGTTCTTTTTATTTCTAGAAATTTAGTTTTCATGTCTATTTTAGACAAAGAGATATATTAATTTTTAATCGTTGGTGGTATTATAACCATCAGCTTAAATAATATTTTCCATGGAATAGCTGAATTTTATAATAGTTTATATATTCTAAAATTGGATAATGAAATTCTCAATAGGCAAAATAATAAACTATTAAAATCAAATAATCTAAATACCATATATATGTGGCATTGTAGGCTAGGTCACATAAGATCAAAACATATATCAAGACTTCTTGAATAAATGATCTTGCAATTATTTGAATTCCAGTAATATAATGAATGTGAATTGTGTCTATTAGGTAAGATGGTGAATACACCTTTCACTAGACATAATGAAAAGGTGACTAAACTGTTAGGGATCATACAAAATGATGTGTGTGGGCTCATGACAATACATAGCAAATATAGGGAAAAGCCTACTTTGTCACATTTACTAATGACTTCAGTAGATAGCTATGTGTTTTTGATAAAACACAAGTCTGAATGCTTTGGTAAATTCAAAGAATTCAAGAACGAAGTAAAAAAGCAACCTAGGAAATAAATTAAAGTCCTCCGAAGTAATTGAGGACATGAATACCTAAGTACTAAATTCAGACAATACTTAAAGGAAAATTGGATCGTATCTCAACTTAGTCCTTATAGTACTTCACAACTAATGGTGTATCAGAATGGAAGAATAAAATCTTGATAGAAATAGACTGGTCTATGATGAGTTTTACTGATATACTCATGTCTTTGTGGGGTCATGCCTTAGAAACTATTACCTATACAATGAACTGTCTCATCTAAATCTGTGGATAAAACTTCATATAAGTTGTGGATTAGGCAAAAGCCCAATTTAACTTACTTGAGGATTTGGGATTATGAAGCTTATGTCAAGAAATTGACTTCAAACAAGATGAGCACTAAGTTTGAAAAATATATGTTTGCGGAGTACTCGAAGGTTACTAAAGGATACCACTTTTACCATCCAAAGAAGTAAAAAGCCTTTGTTGTTAGCATTGGCATGTTTCTTAAGCAAGAATTTATTCTTAAAAGAACTAGTGGAAGGAGATGAGTTTTTATACCATAAGATACCACAGATGTTAGATAAGACGATGTGTCATCACATATGGTTGATCATGATAAGGAAGTTCCTACATTTTAGGTGGAACAATCTTAACGTATACAAGAGCTATGTAAGTCTACACAAGTATGTCACCAGCCAAGAAGATTTGGTTTTCTCCTAACTCAACATAGGGATGTATTGGTCATCAATGATGACAAACCTAAAACCTATGATGAGGTTGTTCAATTTTAGATTCTAATAAATTATTGGATGCCATGAAATCTGAAATAAACTTCATGTACCAAAATCAAGTATGGACTCTAGTGGATGCACCTAAAAAGGTAAAACTTGTAAGGTGTAAATGTGGTTTCAAAAGGAAAACTAATATAGAAGGTAACGTACATACCCATAAAGCATGACTAATTGCCAAAGCTTTCACTCAAGAGTAGACTTGACAATTCGTATCATCAGATCATATTCATATCATGTCAGTTTGAGTTTTGCGTCAAAGATTTTCAACTCTAACTCGTTCTGAATTAAAACTGTGTCAAAATTTTTACCTAACCCTATAATATTCAAGTTGACCCAATTCGACCTAATTTGATCCAAAATTATCTATTGTTTTCAATCTCTAAAGTATTTTTATCATTTTAATTTTTTCACCAAATCACTTTAACCTATTATTAATAAAATACACAATATAACATTTTGTCTTATTGACAAATACTCTAAAAATTTATATATTAAGACATTTAAAACACGTCAATAATCTAACTAATCAAACCAAATTCTTACTACTTAATAATAAAATAAAATATTTAAATAAAAAAAAATAATATGAGTAATTATAATGAAACAAAGATACAATCATATGCAATCTATAAAAATTTTAAATTCTTACTATAAATATACAACATATAATTACAGTAATTAGACTTTAAAAAACACATCAATAATTAGACTAACCAAATCAAATTCTTACTAATAATAAAATAAAATATTTAAATAAAAATAAATAATAATATGAGTAATTATAATTATATAAAGATACAACTACATACAATCTATTAAAAAACTACTTCTCCAAAATATTCGTATCAATTCGGATTGTATCAGATTACTTTTGTGTAAACTCTAACACTATTCGAATTAATTTTTAGTAGTGTTGGGTTGATCCAAAATAAATTTTGTGTCAAAGAACTAAACCCTAACTCGATATTTTTTATATGGTCTTTTATCGAGTTAACGGGTCGTATTGAAAATTGTCAGCTCTACTTAGAAGCATGGCATCAACTATGATGAAACCTTTTTGTCAGTGTCTATGCTTAAGTCTATTAGAATTATGCTTGTTATAGTTGTATACTATGACTATAAAAGTTTTTAGATAGATGTCAAGACTGCCTTTCTGAATGGTAACTTTATAGAGCACATTTATATGATGCAACTTGATGGTTTCGTTCTTGCTGGACAAGTAGACGAAGTATGTAAGCTAGAAAAGTCCATTTATAAACTTAAGCAGGCTTCGAGAAGCTAGAATATTTATTTTGATGAAGTTGTTCCTGAGTTCAGATTCATAAAAAACAAAGATAAGTCATGTGTGTAGAAAAAGGTCAGTAGGAGTGTGATTGCATTTTTAGTATTGTATGTCAATGACATTTAGATTATTGAAAATGACACACCAAACTTGCAATTAGTAAAGGCTTGGTTATCTAAGTTTTTCTCTATGAAAGACTCAAGAGAAGCAATCTACATTCTTGAGATTAAAATTTATCGAGATAAAGGGCATAGACTATTAAGCATAAATCAAAACAAGTACAAAGGCAAATTTTTAACCAAATTCTATATGGAAGAATCCAAGAAAGGATTTCTACTCATGTCTCATGGTGTATATCTTTCAAAAGATATATGTCTAGGTACACAATTTGAGAGAGATAAGATGAGTAGGATCTTATATGCTTCGGCTATAGAATCAATCATATACATCATGCTATGTCAAGAATTAATGTCTCATACTCCTTGAGCGTTTGTAACAGATATCAATCTGATCTAGGTGAAAAATACTATATGATTGTTAAAAACATCTTGAAGTACCTAAAAATGACTAAGGATATGTTCTTGGTTTATGAAAGGAAATTTGAACTCATTGTAAAAGGTTATAATGACACTTGTTTCTAAATTGAACGAGATGATTACAAATCCCAATAGTGGTGTAGTTAGCTAGAAAAGCTCCAAGCAAAGTACAGTGGCCTATTCTACAACAAACAGAGTCTGAGTATATTACCCTATCAAAAGTAACAAAAGAGGTTGTATAGATAAGAAGTTTGTGATTGAACTTAGAGTGGTTTTGAATAACACTGAGCCAATTGAACTCTATTGCGACAAAAATAAAGTAATTGCTCAAACAAAGAAGTCGTAGTCTCATCAGAGGTCTAAACACAGTCTCAAACGATATCACCTAATTTGAAAGATTGTTCAACAAGTTGACATATAGATAACAAAGATTAATATAGATAACAATTTGGCAACTCACTGACAACCTCTATCGCAATCGAAGAATGATAGGCATGTAATCGAGTTTGACATAAGATATATGACCAATTGGTTATAATGCAAATGGGAGATTGTTAGGATAGGTGTCTTATGTTAGTGTATCCCAAGGAACCATTCGTATTGTCGGTTCTAAGGCATTTTAATCTTGTATATACATTTATGTGAATTATTAATAAAAAGCAGTTGTCTTTTTATTCATTTACATAAGTTGTTTCTTTTATTTGTGATGATATAAAGTATATATATGAAATGTCCAAATGACTCTTCAATAGACAAACTAAGTCATCTACGAATGTGAATAATTTGTATGTGGAAAAGAATGATGGTCAATATGGGATCCATTGACTCGAAAAGATTAGGTTTTGAATATCTGTTGATTCAACCTAGATATGGTTCTGAAGCAAACATCAATAAATATTGAAAATTGAATCTCTGGCCAGAGTATAATGTAAGTCATATGAAGGATGTTCATTATGACATGTTTCGAACATTTAAATCGATGATTTGTAAAGAATTCAAATTAAGACTTTGACAATCTATACGTCTAAAATCGATCTAGATTGGATAATGGAAGGATATTACCTATATAGAAGGCACAATTGGAGATTTAAATTTGATTAAGTATTTCTTCATTGTGATTTAATGGCTATGGCACATTGTTAGATGTTTACCATCGTCGTTAAGTTTCTGTGTTCACTTTTGAATCATCCAAAAAAAAAACTCATGGTTATGTCATGATGAGCCTAAAGGGTCACATTAATAAACCAAGCTTATGAAAGGTGCATTAATTATTAGAGGTTGACTGGCACCATTCGAAGGATAATAAGAATCATATAAAATGTTATATAGAGATAACATCTTAAAAGTTAAAGTGTTAGTGAGATAGAATTAATGTGGCTAAAATATATTATATATATATATATACATGGCAAATCTTCAAATCAACATTTTGGTGGGTCAAAAGTATAATTTTAGAAAACTGTAACTAACCACCATTATAAAAGAATGAAGTTAGTTCATTCAAAAGAGCGTTAGTCCACTTTTAACTAAAATTCTTTCACTAAAATTACAAAACTCTCTCCCCTCTCTCTACCTCACAACAAGGGTAGTTTTTTGGCTTGGTGGTGGACTTTCTTTGGAGGTCTTGCAAGTATGAGACTCATTCCATCATCCTATATACATATATGAGGCAAAAAAGTAAATAAAATTTTTATCCTTTCTCTCTTTTACAAATGCACGTTTTGATTCTCTCTCTTGACATGTATGTTTGTTTTGCATCTATTCTCTTCACCCAATCTTTCAAAATGGCATCAGAGCATGGTTCAAATCCTTGCATGTCTTTTTGACTAAATATATGATTTTTATGCATAAAGGTATGTATATGTATCATGTGTACATGCATGTTGTTAGTTTGCTAGGAAATCAAGCTTTTCAAGCATGTTTTGCTTTATAACTCTTGGCTGAGTTTTGTTTCTTCTCCCATGTTCTAATGATTTTAAGATAAAGATCATGTGCTTTAAAGCATGTATATAATGAAGTGTTCATAGGATGCATGTATATATGCTTGAGTTAGACATACTTGTGCTTTTTAGCTTGAGAATTGAAATTAAATCCTGGAATTTTTATTAATGCATGTTGGTTGGATGTATATGATGATATACATTGAAAATTTTATGCTAATTTTATGTGTTGTACATAAAATGCATGAATTAAGGGCTTGTATGTATGGTGTATGCATAGGGAAGTTTGATGTAAAGAGATATGTTAATATATTTGCATATACATGTTGAAATGTTCATAAAATATATATATTCTGGATTTTTCAAGTTCACATTTGGACATGTTAAATAATGTTTTAATGTAAATTAAGACACTTGAGTGAAGATTACGACGTATGTGATTAATGTAATTACATATAATCTAAACAATTATGACGCATGGTGAAAGTATGTGCATGTTATTTTGAATGGTAATGGATGTGCATGGGCCATGAGATGATGTGTATGATTTTGTTCACTTTAGTTGAATGAAAGGCTTTATACAAAAATCAACTTGCATTAATGTGATTAAAGGTGTTAGTTGAATGAAAAATTGTTTGCAAGAATCAACTTGCATTAATGTGATTCGATGCATTGGTTGAATAAAAGATTATATACAAGAATCAACTTGCATTAATATGATTAGGTGCATTAACTTGAATGAGATATTGTGCACAAGTATCAACTTGCATTAATATAATTGAGTGTATAAGTTGATAAATATGCATAAGGTCAACTAATATTTAATGTTGATTAAATGTGAAAGTTGTCATAGTCTAGTGTTAAGTAAATATTATGTAATATAAATATTATAAATATTTGGATAATACAAATCATGTCATTTATGTTTAAATGATTGAATCATTGCATGTTTTTTATCAGATGATATTTTATGGTTTAATGTTTAATAAATTATGAATGAGTTCATAATTTATATTAAATGTTAATGTGAATGTTTGATGAATGGTTGATTAAGGGATGATCATAGATGTAATTTGTCCTCTTTCAAAATTGAAATAATTGGATTGTAATATTCCTTTAATTAAGGGGTTTGTATTAAATATCCATATCCTATTTATTTAATTCTATAGGCCTACACACCTTACTTTCGAATGTAATTGGAGTGATTGGACAAAGACCTAAAGACAATTCAGATAGCACTCCGAATGAAGAAATAGACCTAGGTGAATAGTTTTCCATTGAGTTGCAATTTCAAAAATCCCATGATCATGCCACCATGTTTTAAATTATGCATATATGAGATGTATGTATGTCATGTTCAATTGAACTTAATTAAAATTAAGTTAAACCTAAATCTCTCTAATTAAAATTATTAAATCTATGTCTCCCATCATGCGATAATTAAATTCTATAATATAAATTTTAATATCTCATTTCTATTATGTGAGGGACGTAGCATTTACGTTATGAAATTAAATTTATATTGTTCTTGGATGGTTATTTTTATCATGACCAAGATTTCTATTTTGTGAGGACATGATGAAAATGTCATTTCTAGAAAGCGTGATGGTTTGGATTTAACTAGCTAAGGGTGCCAAGATATATATGATGTGAGGTATCCAAAATGAAAGGCATGCTAAATAAATCAAGTCTTATATAGGAATATAAATAGAAAGCGATTCCTACTTATTAAATTTAACCAAGATTTCTATTATGTGAGGTTAATTAAATTTAATAAGAATTCGATTCCCCAATAAGAAATTTGATCTAACAGAATTTTCAGATCCTTTCTAAAGAAGTACGAGATTCGAATAAAATAGTAGGAGCTAATAAGATTATGCAATTAAGAAAGGTTTAAATTCACATATTTGATTCACTGATAAAAATATTTCTCTTTGTAGTATTTTCTTTTAATTGTGATATATTTGAAAAATAACTAATAACGTACTCCTAAAGACCTTGGATGATAATATTTTGACTAGACCCAACTTCAATGATTGGTTAAGAAATCTTTGAATAGTAGTAGACTTAAAAAAAAATGGCTACATCTTGGAAGCACCACTTCCCATTGATATAGCTCTAGATGCCTCAAATAAGGAACATAAGACGTTTGAGCCATGGGTCGAGGATAATAAGAAAGCTCGAGGATACAGGCTAACCTCAATGAATAGAGAGCTTCAAACCAAGCATGAAAATGTTTTAGGGGCTTGTGATATCCTAGTTGTTTTATAAGAGTTGTACAACGAGGACTCAAGAGTAGTTGAGTATGAGCTATCTGTTTTGCTCTTTAACATGAGATTAAGGGAAGGCATGCCCTCGAATGAACATGTCATAAAGATCATCAATGAATTAGGGCAATTGGCCGTTTGGGGTGTGGTTTTACCAGATTGTGTCAAAGTGAATTTGATTCTACAGTCCCTTCTACCGAGTTATAAACCGTTTATAACCAATTATAATTTGAATTGGATAGAGTGAACATTCTTTGAGTTGTTCAATGAGCTCCAAGAGTTTTACAAGCAAGGGAAGAATAACTCCAAGCACATGGATGTCTTTGCAGCTTCTACCAGTAGAGCCAATAAAAGGCCTAAAAAGCAACAAAAGAAAGGTCCAAATGTTAAACCCAAGAAGAGGAATTTTAATAAAAGTGTTACCAAGGCAAAGAAGGCAAAAGAAAAGGGAAAGTGTTTTCATTGTCAACAGGATAGACACTGGAAGAAGAATTGTGCCTTATACCTAAACAACCTTAAGAAAAACAAAACAGGTATAATCCACTATCAAGTCATTGAATTTGAATTAAGTTTAGATTCAGATAATCATTTTAGATTATAGATTCAACACCTACGTTCATGTGTGTGTTTCTATATAGGCACTGCAGAATAGTTTTATGTTGTTACAAGCAAGATCATTTTGAAGATAGCAAATAGAGAAAAGGTTACAACTGAAGCCATGGGAACTTGCCAAGTTAAACCACCATCAGGGCACATTTTAAGGTTTTATAATATTTTGTATTTTACAAAAGCCACTAGAAATATCATTTCTGTTTCGGCATTATGTAAGCTTAGTTACAATGTTAAATTTAATGGAAATAAATGTTTGATATTTTAAGAAAATATTGTAGTGGGCAAAGCTATAAATACAAATGGTCTGTATGTATTGGAACTAAATGATTATCATATAAATTTAGTTACTAATAAAAGAATTTAAAGTGAAACAAACCCTAAGGTTTTATGGCATCATAGATTTGGTCACATTGGAGAAAAAAAAATAATTAAACTTGGAGAAAGTAGGCTTTTAAGTTCATTGGGTTCTAAATCCTATCCAACATGTAAATCATTCCTTCAAGGAAAAATGACCAAATCGCCTTTTAAAAATAAAGAGGAACATGCTAAAAAATTATTAGAGTTAATATATATAGATGTATGTAAACCATTTAACAATATGGCTAGGGGAGTTTTTCACTACTTCGTTACCTTCACTGATGATTATTCTCGATATGGGGATTTGTGTTTAATGAAATACAAATGAGAATCCTTTGAAAAGTTTAAAGAATTCAAGAATGTAGTATAAAAACAAACTAGAAAAAATATTAAAATTCTATGATTAGATCATTGAAGAGAATACTTGAGTACAGAATTTCAAGAATTCTTGAAAGATAATAGAATAATTTCCCAAATGATAACTTCATATGCATCTCAATATAATAGTGTATCTAAAAGGAAGAATCATACTTTATTAGATATGGTACAATCAATGATAAGCTTTACAGACTTGTTAATGTCATTGTGAGGATATGCTCTCCAAACCTTTGTACGTATCTTAAATTTAATACATTCAAAATAAGTCCAAAAAACACTATATGAGTTATAGTATTTCAAACACCCAAATCTCAATTATAGTAAAATTTGGGGATGTCTAGCTTATGTCAAAGTAATTAAAACAGATAAACTAGATGTTAGATCAGAAAAGGGTCGGTTCGTATCCTAACAATAGTTTAGGATATTACTTTTACTTTCCGATTGATCAAAGAATAATGGTCAATAGAAATGCATACTTTCTTGAGAAAGAGTTCTTGGAAGAAGGTGGTGTAGGAAAAAACATTGAGCTTGAGGAAGAGTCCAAAAAACTTTAAACCGACATTACTGAGATTGGCTCAATGCATACTAATCAAGTATGGACACTTGTCGATCCATCAGGTCTTTAATAGAAAAATGAGCAAAGATGGAAAGGTGGAGACCTATAAAGCTCAACTAATGAATAATGCTAGCTATCGTAACATACCATGATTATGAAATTTGGCAGATGGATGTCAAGACCACTTTCCTCAATAAATTCATTAAGGAAAACATATATATGGAATAACCCATAGGTTTTGTATCAATTTTTGAAATACATAAGATATGCAAGTTGCATCGATCTATTTATAGATTAAAGCAAGCTTCTAGAAGCTTAAACATCTAATTTGATGAAACAATCAAATCATTTGGTTTTGAAAAAAATCTAGATAGACCCTGTGTTTACAAATAAGTTAAAAATCATACCATTACATTCCTCATGTTGTTTGTAAATGACATACTACTAATAGGTAGTGACACTAACATGATGAATGAGGTGAAAATCTAGTTGTTCAAAACCTTTTCAATGAAAAACTTAGAAGATACGACTTATGTCCTTGGAATTTGCATCTATAGAGATAAAACAAAAAGGATAATTGGATTATCTCAAAAATTCTATATAGAAAAATTGTTGAAAATGTTTGAAAAACTTAAAAATAGAACTTTTGCCTTTCACTCATGGTCTTCATCTTTTGAAAGATATAGGTCAAAAGACTAATAAAAAGTGATAACAAATGCATAATATACCCTATGCTTCAACTGTAGGTGGACTCATGTACATAATATTATGTACAAGACCATATATAGCATTTGTTGTAAGTGTTACAAGTAGATATCAAGCCAATCCAGTTAAAAAACATTGGACAATTGTGAAATCAATCCTTAAATATTCTAAAAGGACTAAGGATCTTGTCTTGAGTTATGGGTGTACAAAGTTAAATATCTAAGGATACTTACTCTGATTTCTAGTCAAGCATTGATGATAGAAAGTCTACATAAAGGTTTATTTTTATTTGTAAAAAGGGTGTGATTTGTTAGAAGAGTTTCAAACAATTAACCATAGTTGACTCCACTACAAAAGCTAAGTATATTATTGCTTCAAAAGCTACAAAAAAAGTTGTATGGATGTGTAAGTTTGTATCTAAACTTAGTGTGGTTATAAACATGGCTTATTCGATAACCACGTTTATGACAATATTAGTGTTATTACACAAGCAAAAGAACCAAGGGTACATCAAAGGCCTAAACATATTCAGAAAAAGTATCACATTTTGAGAGAATTCGTTAGAACTAGAGAAATAATAATACAAGAGACATTGTCAGCAAAAAATGTAGTTGACCCATTGACTAAGGCAATGACACTAAAACACTGACTAAGGTATTTTAAATCATATGAAGGATATTCATTATGACATGTTTCAAATATTTAAATTGATGATTCATAAAGAATCGAAATTAGAACTTTGACAATCCATGAATCTAAAATCGGTCTAAATTAGACAACAGAAGGATATTAGTTATATAAAACATATGATTAGAGATTTAGGTTTGATGAAATTTTTCTTCATTGTGGTTCAGGGGCTATGGTACATTACTAGATGTTTACCATAGTGGTTGAGTTTTTGAATACACTTTCGGATTGTCCAAAAAAGAAACTCACAGCTACGTCATAATAAACCTAAAAGGTCACACCAATAAACCAAGCTTACAAGAAGGAGAATTAATTATTTGGGGTTGGCTAGCACCTTCCAAAGGATAATAAGAATCATATAAAATGTTATACAGGTTCAAAGATAACATCTTAAAAATTAAAGTATTAGTAAGATGTAATTTGTAACCTCTCCAAACCAATAGGTGTGTTACAGAAAAACGGAAAGAGTTCTCCTATTTTTGAGGGCCCAGAGAATTTTTCTTTTTTTAACCATGCTCTGTAACACTCTTATTTAACAATTCATACAAACCAGTCCTACCAACCGACTGGATTTTCATCAACTTAATCATAATTAACAAAATAAGTACATAATAATAACCATCATAAAAATTACCACCCGCAGAAACTTTATAACCAATTTTCATGACTGGTCATAGATATACACATATATAGATATGTATATACACAATCACATATATACATATAGGAAATAAAATATATACATATCTATCAATATTTATATCAAGTATATACTTATGCATATATTCACATATACATCAAGACATATAAATCAACAAAAATATGGTGTCTTTCCCTTTTAGCCTCATGTCTCACTAGTGCTCATCGAGAACCTTTGTTGCAATTCTTTACCTGTAAAATATTAAATTAAACGGAGTGAGCAACCATAGCTCAGTATGAAAATCATACTCAATATTCAAAGCATTTCATACTAGTACTAATCTCTTTCATACTCAACGTGTCTGGGCTATTCACATACAAAATAATTGACACGGCACACGCATTAAACATATATCATAATTCTCTTCTTTCACTCATTTATTCATTTTCTTACTATACAAATATGATTCACTTGTTATGATTCATGCATGTATGAGTGTCATGACTTTTTTATTTTCTGATCGTACATTTTTCTCAACTCTTTATCAGCGACATAGGCTTGCATGCATGATTCTAATGCAAATGACTTTCATAAAATATTTGTTAATTCTTTCTCTTTTTTTTTTTTTTTGTCAAGTATTTTCATTGACCGGTCTAGCCTACATAATACAAGGTACAATCCTCTCTTATACACATATTTTTTTTTCTTTGTTGTCCACACAGTACAGTTGACATTTTTTTTCTTTGTTATCCACACAGTACAGCTAATATCTTTCTCTGTTGTCCACACAGTATAGCTGACTTTTTTTTTTGCTGTCCACACAGTACAGCTCGCGTATAAGGATTTTAAACATGTTTTCTATTTTTCTGTATCATATGAGTCATTATAAAACCAAAAACATTTGTTTTCCATTTTCTGAAAACATGCATAACTTAAAAAATGTTTTTTATTTATCTTTATTTTTCTAAAATTATGCATCTGGTATGATTCCTCATGTATACATATATAACCATAACATGAAATATACTCATTCATTGTTTTTCCTTATTCTTTTCAAACTTCATCGAGCATCAAATTATTTTCTCATACATTTACATATATCTCATGCATTATATATGAATATACATATTTATTATAATGATTTTTTACACATATCATGCACATAATTAAACAAAATTAACCTACATCACATAAAATGACATTTTTACCCTTATAGATATAAGGGTTATTCCACATATCATGCACATAATTAAATAAAAATTAACCTTATGGATAAAATTACATGTGTACCCTTAATGCAAATTCTTTCATCAATTCATCATTTCTCATATATCCAACATACAAAATCCACAAAGCTAACCCTAAGAATATGAAATGTCTAAAATACCTTTATGGCCAAAAATTACATCATGAATCCTAATGAATTTGTTTATCCTTTTAAGCATAAATCACCTTAATTCTAATACTTTACACACTTATACAAGTAAAGGGTATTTAAATAACCTAACTCAAATTATTTCAAGTATGTAAAGTATGAAATTCTTACCTTTTCTTTGCTAATTAGGTGATTTAAGTCTAATCTCCTTCTTTTCTTCTTCCTAACAACCTTAATCAACCAAAAACATAATCATCCATCAAAACTCTAAATTTGACATCTCTTAAAAATTAAACTTTTTACCTCAGAATTTATTAGAATTGATAGATCTACACTTTTTATAATTGGAGGCTCTGAAAATTAGGTAGTTTAACTAGGTTTTTTGATAAATTTTGCTTGAAGGAAAAACTTTAGTTAAAATTATGGAGATTCTCGGCCAAGGAAGAAGAAAATAAATAGTTGATTGGTTTTATAAGCCTTTTGGACTAATTTACCCTTAACCTTCTCCATAAATGACTATTTTATCCTTAGTCAATTACCAAAAACCCTTAGCACTATTATATAATTTCAAGTGTACCATTCAATTTACATTCTCACTTTGTCTCTTAAATCCTTTTAAAATAACAATTTTACCCCCTTTGAAAATTATTGCTCATTTAGTAATTTTCTATAATTCTTTTACAATTTATTTAAACAACAAGTTATAAAATCAACTCTAGAGGTAATTTTAGAAGTAGAGTTCACTGGCATACCTGAATCCGGTGTTATAGAATTAATGTAGGTAAAATATTATATATATATATATATGCATGCATGGAAAATCTTTAAATCATCATTTTGGTGGGCCGAAAGTAGAATTTTAGAAAACGACAACTAACCACTATTATAAAAGTATGAAGTTAGTTCATTCAAAAGAAAGTTAGTCTATTTCAAACTAAAATTTTCTCAATAAAATTACAAAACTCTTTCCCCTCTCTCAACCTCACAACAAAGATGGTTTTTTAGCTTGGTGATGGACTTTCTTTGGAGGTTTTGCATGTGGGAGACTCATTCCATTATCTTATTCATATAGGATGCAAAGAAGTAGATAAAATCCTTATCTTTTCTCTCTTTTACAAATGTATGTTTTGATTCTTTCTCTCTTGACATGTATATTTGTTTTGCATCTATTCTCTTCACCTAATCTTTCACCCTAGATCCAATCGAATTTGGCATTTGTGGATATAATTTTATATTAATCATTAATAAAATAATTTATTATTATTCAATTCCTATGTTGTTTATTTATATGATTGTATGAATATCATGCCCTTATAATAGTAGAATTGTAACAAGGAGATTAGATAACTAATCGTGAGAACTTAATGTACATATTAAGTAGTTATTCTAAAAATGTCCGTAATCCCAACATTGTAATAAATAAGGGCACATGTAATAATGTTAGGATTATCATAATATTAAAAGACCCCACTAAAAGTAGTGACAATTCTCACATGTCAAAATTGTTATAGACAGCTTGGTACAATACGTTGGTATACATTATAGATGTGTTCATTAGACTGACCTAACCAAATGATATTTTTCTGGATGGTTGTTCCAATGTCTATGGAATAAATCTTTTGAACACCATGGGCGCATGTGATCCTTTGACTTAAGATTACCATATCATCTCATATAAGAATCAGTATAATTTAATGTTATCCAATGTGCTGTCATAATTGGGATAACTATAAAGATTGTAATTAGCTATATCATGAGATAAATGGAGGTTATGGTTGATCGATAAAGGATTTGTCACTCCTGAGCATAGAAGAAGATATCTTACATGAGAATACTTAATGAAATAAATGACTTTAAATCTATGACCATAAGTGGATGAGGTTGTAACCTAATCTAAGTTAGTTATTTATGTGTATTAGTTTATATCGAGAAACCACTAAGATAGACACACTTTTATGTCTTAGCCTCAAGAGATATTGGATAATGAAAAAAATTGAATTGTGCATAGCTGTGATGTAAAAGTTAAAAAAGTGTCTGTTGACACTTTGTCATCCAAGTAACCATGATGTTTTGTTAAAGGCCAATCTTGGTCTATGCTTAAATTTGTCCCGAATTTGAATATTGCTACTCAATAGAGAGCTTATAGGTCACACACATAAAAGAGCTAAATTAAACTCAAAGGAGTGGATTGTTTGTTGATAATCCTAACGTTTAAAGTTGAAAGAAAGAGAGACTACAAATAGGTTGGGTTTGTCTAATGGGTTAAGAGGACCCAGTTTGAACATGCCTTAACTAAGTGCTAGTCATGCACTTGGTGAGAGAGGTGTCAACCATGCAAATGCATATGTCAATCAATACCTTGTAATAAGAACCTACTGGTCTGCATACATATATGTGCCAACCATGTAAGTTTGTGGCCTTATCGATCAACACACATATATGTGCTAG